>NC_041228.1:42492287-42492474 GCF_002837175.3 Physeter macrocephalus
CTCCGCGGCATCGGGATCTTCCCGGACCGGGGCACGAACCCGTGTCCCCTGCAGCGGGAGGCGGACTCTCAACCACTGCGCCACCAGGGAAGCCCATGTTACCGGTTTTCCAAGCTGATGATTCAACCAAAAAATCGCGCACGGCCGGAGACCCGGGGCTGGGGCCCAACGACAGGGGCTCCGAGGC
>NC_041228.1:42492484-42497319 GCF_002837175.3 Physeter macrocephalus
TGGCTCACGGGCCTAGCCGCTCCGCGGCATGTGGGATCTTCCCGGACCGGGGCACGAACCCGTGTCCCCTGCAGCGGGAGGCGGACTCTCAACCACTGCGCCACCAGGGAAGCCCATGTTACCGGTTTTCCAAGCTGCGCCTCAACATCTCGTCTCGCGCACGGCCGGAGACCCGGGGCTGGGGCCCAACGACAGGGGCTCCGAAGCGGCCGGGGCTCCGAAACAGCCGGCCGTGCGCGGGGTCGCGAGAGCCCGAGAGCTCGCCCCGCGCGCCGCCGCGGCGGCCACGGCGTTTCCACGGCAACGCGGCGCGCGCCCGCGCGGTCGGCGCCGGCGTCCCGGAGCGCGGCGAGGGCTCCGGCCGGGCCAGGGTGCGGAAGCGAGAGAGGTGCCCCGGCGCCCACCCGCGCCCACCGGCCGGCGCGTTCACCTGCGCGCTCCTGCCCGCGCGAGCGTCTGGAACGCGGCGGAAGGCGGTCGTCTGCCGGGCCTCTCCGCGTCCCCCGGCGCCCCGCCACCAAACTCCCGCCTCCATCCCTACATGCTGGACTGTGAGCAAAGCAGGAGAAAAGCGGGTCAACCGGTAACGAGGAGGGAGGGAAAACTGGAGGCCAGTGGGGCCAGTCTCTGCTTATGCGACGCTGAGTCCTAGAAACTGTGCTCATCTTGTCCACTTCTCTGTGTTGAAGCCGAAAGTGTGGGCTCTTGGAAGGAGCAGTGCTTTCCGCCTTATTCATTTATTCAGCTTTTCACTTATTCAGCAAATATTTACTGAGTTCCCATTTTGTGGAAAAAATAGTGTTCGACCCTGGGAATAATATAAAGATAAGAATCCCCTCCCCACCCCTAACCTTCCCGGCCCTGAAGGGCCTTAGACTTTGATGAGGAGACACTTAAACCTTTGCGATATAACCCGAGATAAATAACAAACAAAACCCCCTATCCTTGGCCTTCGCTTCTGCTGCTCTTCCAAGTCAACACCATCAGGACTAAATCTAGGCTTTATTTCTTTCAAGAACCCTTCCGTGACAACTTGCACCCTTCCCTCTTCCAGACAGCGTTAGGGCCCCCTTCCAAAGTCGTGTATTCTGTTGATTTTGTACTGTGTCCGTAGTCTAGACTTTTGAGCTCTTGGAGGCAGAGGCAATGTAATCTTGGCCTTGTATTCCTCAGCACTTAGTGCTGATAAAAGTTTGTTTTGGACAAACGGATGTCCCCAGTCCTATGTTAACTCTCTTACAGAACTTTTATTCTCTCATGTTACAGTGTATGCCTCTCTTCTCCCCTTGTAGTCATTCAGGAAGTTATCCATTGACTGCCTGGTGTGTTCCAGATGTTATGCTGAGCTTTGAGCATGGAGTGGTAACTTAAAACCAGAATAGTCTTTGCTCTTACAGAGCCCACTTGGAGGGATAGACACTAATCAAACAAATACTGATACATGTAAGATTGTAACTGAGTTGTGTGCTATTGTATCAGTTTCTGCTGTGTAGCAAACCACCACAAAACGTAGTGGCTTACAGCAATCCTTTAGCCAGCTCAGGATTCTGTGAGTGAGCTGGGTCGTTTTTCTACTTTGGGTCTGCTCAGCTGAGCTCTTTCATACATTCCTGGTCAGTTGGCGGGTCTGCTGGTGGCTGGATGATCTAGGATGGTCTCGCTACCAAATCTTCTGGTGGGAAGGCTGTCAGCAGGGGTAAAAAAGGCAACATGTTAGTAGCCACTTTTGCAATGCGACACAAGTACTAAGGAAAAATACTTAACACCAAGAGAGCATATATTGAATATAGACGTTTGTTTTGAACTATTTGGGGAAAGGACTAAAGTGACGTTTGAGCTGAGATCCAGAAATTGGGAAGGGGGTAACTAGGTGAAGAGGGAAGGAAAAACAGTCCAAAGAGAGGGATAATACAGGCAAATTGCCCTCCCCCCTCCACCCCATTCCCATCTATACCTCAACTTCCATGTTTCAGAAAATGGTACCAACCTCCAGCTGATTGTTCTAGTCAGAAACCTAGCAGTCATCCTTTCTTTTCTCCAGGCACACTGGCGATTCTCACCTGTTCTACCTCCAAAACGTATCCTGAACCATTCCTTCTTAATTTCTACATCACCATAATCCAAACTACTGACATTATTCACCTTTACTGCAAACCCTTCTTACTGGTCTCTTCATGTCCATAGTTACACACTGCAATGCAAAATAAAAGATGTGGGTCAGATCATGCCAACCTTTCAGAGCCTCTGCTGGATGGGTCTGAACGTTTGTGTCTCCCCAAAATTCATATGTTGAAATCCTACCCACTAAGATGATGGTATTAGGATGTGGGGCCTTTGGAAGGTGCTTAGGTCATGAGGGCAGAGACCTCATGAATGGGATTAAGTGCTCTTATACAAGAGACTCCAGAGAGCTCCCTAGCTCCGTCTGACACCGTGTACTGAGCAGATGGTCTCAGCAGGCACTGAATTGGCCAGTGCCATGATCTTGGATCATGAATTGTAAGAAGTAAATTTCTGGTTTTTTTTTTCTATGCTACCCAGTTTGTGGCATTTTTGCTATAACAGCTCAATGGACTAAGACACACTCCCAGTGTACTTAAAATAAAATTTTAAATTCTAACTCTGGCTATTAAGGCTGTATCTCACTCTTGCCTACCCATCTACCTTCTCTCACTGCCCCAGTGTGCTATAGCAACAATATCTTTCTTTCTGTCTCTAGCATATATCTAGCTCATTTCAGAGTCAGTTTTGTGTTTGTTTTCTCTGTCTAGAACACTCCGTTCTCATATCTCCACATGCCTGGCCCCTTTTCATCATACAGAATTCTACTTAAAAGAGACCTACAGAGCGAGGCTTTCTCTGATCACCTAGCTATTACCATATCACGCTTTTTTGTTTCCTTTGAAGCACATGCTACTCTCTGTTTATATGCTCTTTGCCTCCCATGACTAGAATATATTCTCCATGAAACCAAGCACTTTGCTGTCATGTTCATGTTAGATTTCCCATACCACCACAGTCCTTGACTCATAGTAGGAACTCAGTAATTAGCTGAGTTTGTCAATGAATGAGTAAGTGAAAACCCCATGACAGAGGGAGCATGGTGTGTGTGAGGAAATGGAAGAAAACCAGTGAGGCCTGAGTAGAGGAAGTGGGATGATGATATGTGTTGCAGTGGGAGGGTAGGTAGGGCCAGGTCTTGTAGGGCATCTCGACCATGCTAAGGAGTTGGGTCCTTGTATTAGTCAGGGTTCTCCAGAGAGAAGCATATATATGGTTTTATTATAAACAATTGGCTCATATAATTATGGAGGCCAATTCCCAAGATTTGTAGTCAGCAAGCTGGAAACCCAGGAGAGCTAATGGCTTGAATTCCAGTATGAAAGCTAGCAGGCTCAAGACCCAAGAAGAGCTATGTTTCTGGCTGGGTCTGAAGACTGGAAAAAACCAAAATCTCAGCTCACACAGTCAGGCAGGAGGAAATTCCTCTTCCTCAGCCTTTTTGTTCTTGTCAGGTCTTAAATTGGTTGGATGAGGCCCACCCACGTTAGAGAGGGCAATCCCTTTTACTCAGTCTACCAATTCAAATGTTGAGCCCATCCAGAAACACCCTTACAAACACACCCAGAGTAATGTTTAGCCAAATGTCTGGGCATCCTGTGGCCTAGTCAAGGTGACACAGATTAACCATCAAAGTCCTTATCTTGGTATCTATGTGAACATATTGATGTGCTACAGCAAGGACTAACTTATTCATCCTGTAACTCAAATCTTTTAGCAGATGTCTCATATATAGTATAGTAATTGTTGAATAAATATATATTGAAGTGCACTCTTTCAGTCTCCACCCAACATATGGGCTGAATGTGTTCTAGGAACCCTTCTCCTGAGATTTAGGCTCTTTGATCTTATTCTCCTGTCAACAGACATTTCAAAACATGCATCAGTACAATTGTTCTCCAGTCTTTGCACTGCTTGGAGAAACTTTCTTTCTTATAGGCTATACTTTCTCCTAGGACACCTCTCATAGAAGAGGAGCTGGGGGCCTGGGGAGGCCAAGTGCCATGGCCAAGGTCACATGATGAGATAGGAGGGAGCTGGAATTAAATCCTTTGTCTTCCCTTTCTCCAGTGCACTTTCCACTGTACCAGGATCCACTCCCCCCATTATGCTTTTTTGCAAAGTTATTAAACAAATGTAAACATAAATAAAGTACTAAGTAGTCAATGAATGTCATTTCATGTTTGGAATAAGGAGAGGGTGTGCCCACCATTGGCTGTAGCATTCCAAAATCTCTTGGGATTATTGTTCCAGGTTACAAGCAGTGTAAACTGACTTTTCTTAAACTACAGCTGCCTTTTCACAAACCACTATATGGTATTTGTATATTTATTGTGAAAAACAGCACAATCTTATTTTGTATAAAATTGAATAAATTCCAATGCGGGATGGCTTAAGAAAGGTCCAGTGGAGGCAAAGAGTTACATTAACTTCATTCACTCATTTATTCAGCCCTACTTACTGAGAACTCATCATGTACCAGATGCTGGATTTACCAATCTTTAATCCAAGTGCTCTGAATAACGTGGAAAAAGAGACAGCTATATGCATAACTGGATCATTAAAAATTTTTTTCTATTCTTATTTCTTTGGAACTTTAGAGGTGATGATGTTTAAATTAGATTATTTTATTTAAATTATGTTATTATTTTGTTAATCTTTCTCCTCCCCTACACTTTTGTCCCATTTTATTTTTATTTTATTTATTATTATTTTTTTTGCAGTACGCGGGCCTCTCACTGTTGTGGCCTCTCCCGCTGCGGAGCACAGGCTCC
>NC_041228.1:42497484-42509802 GCF_002837175.3 Physeter macrocephalus
CCCAGGCTCAGCGGCCATGGCTCACGGGCCCAGCCGCTCCGCGGCATGTGGGATCCTCCCGGACCGGGGCACGAACCCCCGTCCCCCGCATCGGCAGGCGGACTCTCAACCACTGCGCCACCAGGGAAGCCCCGTCCCATTTTATTTTTAAAAAAATATTTATTTATTTTCCTTATGTTTTTCTTTTGGCTGCGTCAGGTCTTAGGTGTGGCACACGGGATCTTTGTTGAGGCATGCAGGATCTTTTCGTTACGGTGCACTGTCTGCTCGGGTTTTCTCTCTAGGTGCGTCCTATGGGCTTCTTTCTAGCTGAGGCGTCTCGTTGAAGTGTGCGAGCTCAATAGTTGTGGCGTGCGGGCTTAGTTGCCCCACAGCATGTGGGATCTTAGTTCCCTGACCAGGGATGGAACCTGCATCCCCTGCATTGGAAGGCGGATTCTTTACCACTGGACCACCAGGGAAGTCCCTGTCCCATTTTAGAAATGAAGAAAGATGTTAAGTGACCAACCATGATATATTGTATTTATTTGCTAGTGTTTATGCCTAAACAATATAACTTCAGATGCAGCTGTCCCGTGTTAAGAAGCTTAAGCAAATTGTTTTAATGCTGATGCACAGAAATAAAACCTCTCTCCAGTAAAATTTTAGGCTTTTTTTGGTTTGTATGATTTTATTTTTTGCTTTAAAGATTCAATACTTGAGGGGATATAGGGGCTCCTTCTAGTGGTGAATTTAGTATTTAAAATTACTTGGTCAAGAACTAGAAGCCAAGAGTATAGAATGAAACTACCCTAGAATCCTATCTCATTTAACACCAGTTTTTAAGTAGAGATCACCTATAGCCGGTTTTCTTTTTAGTAATTAAGGGGGGGGAGTATTATTAAGTGATAAAGCACATGGGCTTTGATGGACTCTGAGGTCTCATACCTGGAATTAAATTCTGGCTCCATCATTTTCTCAACTGTTAGCATGCCTCAGAAACACCTGGAGGGCATGTTAAAACACAACCTTCTAAGCCCCACCCCAGAGTTTCTGATTTGGGAGGTCTGGAGTGAGAGCCAAGAATATGCATTTATAACAAATTCTCAGGTGATACTGATGCTGCTGGTCCAGGGACCACACTTTGAGAAGCACCGTCCTTGACTCCTAGAGTGATGAAACTAAACCTTATATTCCTCAAGGTTTAGCCATAGGGTTATTGTGAGCGTTAAATGGAACAGTAGATGTTAAGTGCTTAGCACGGTACCAAGACACTCAGTGGGGAAAAAAAAGTCTCTTCCATGAATGTTCTGGGACAACTGAATAATCACATGTAAAAGAATGAACTTTGACCCCTCCTCACACCATACACAAAATTTAGCTCAAACTAGACCACAGACATAAATGTAAGTGCCCAAACTATAAAATTCTTAGAAGAAAATATAGGAGTGATTCTTCGTGACCTTAGGTAGGCAAAGAAAGCTTTGCCTAAACTAAGCACCAAAAGCACTAGGAACAAAAGAAAAATTAGATAAACTGAATTTCATCAAAATTTAAAACTTTCATGCTTCAAAAGATACTATCAAAAAAGTGAGGGCTTCCCTGGTGGCGCAGTGGTTGAGAGTCCACCTGCTGATGCAGGGGACATGGGTTCATGACCTGGTCCAGGAAGATCCCACATGCCGCGGAGCGGCTGGGCCCGTGAGCCATGGCCGCTGAGCCTGCGCATCCGGAGCCTGTGCTCTGCAATGGGAGTTTCAATACTATGTTGAATAAAAGTGGCGAGAGTGGGAATCCTTGTCTTATTCCTGAACTTTAAGGAAATTCTTTCCGATTTTCTACATTGAGTATGGTGTTAGCTGTGGTCTTGTCATATGTGGCCTTTATTATGTTGAGATATATTCCCTCTATACCTACTTTGTTGAGCATTTTTATCATGAATGGGTGTTGAGTTTTGTCAAATGCTTTTTCTGCCACCTATTGAGACGATCATGTGATTCTTATCTTTCCTAATGTGGTATATCACATTGATTGATTTGCAGACATTGAACCATTTTTATATCCGTGGAAGAAATCAAATTTGGGACTTCCCTGGTGGTCCATTGGTTAAGACTCTGCACTTCCACTGCAGGGGCTGTGGGTTTGATCCCTGGTTGGGGAGCAAAGATCCCACATGCTGTGTGGCATGGCCAAGGAAAAAAATTAAAAAAAAAAATAAATAAATAAAACATTTTTTAAAAGAAAGAAATCAAACTTGATCATGGTCTATGAACCTATTTATATGTTGTTGATTTTGATTTGCTAAATTATTTTTGAGGATTTTTGCATCTGTATTCAGCAGGGATTTTGGCCTGTAATTTTCTTTCTTTTCTTTTCTTCTTTTTTTTATAGTGTCTTTATCTGGTTTTGGTATTAGAGTAAAAGTGGCCTTGTAGAATAAATTTGGGAATTTTCTCTCCTCTTCATTTTTGGGAATAGTTTGAGAAGTATAGGTATTAACTGTTCTTTTTATGTTTAGTAGAATTCCCCTGTCTGATTCTGGACTTGTATTTGTTGGGAGTTTTTTGATCACTGCTTCAATTTCAATACTAGTAATTGATCTTTTCAGATTATTTATTTCATCCTGATTAATTGATCATTAATGTAAGGGTTAATTTCTGGATCTCAACTTCTTGCCATTGATTTTTATGTTGATCCTTGTGCCAGTACTATACAGTCTTATAATTTAGTAGTTGTTTTGAAATTGGGGTAAAGATAGGATATTTTTAAAGACATTGTTTTTAATTAAAATGTTAACTTTAATTTTATTGAATTTAATAACAGAGAAAAAAGAAATAAAGTACAGTATAAGGAGGTCTTGAAATTTAGAAAATAATATTCCTGTTCCACAAGATGTTAGTTCCTAAAAGATCTAAGATTAAAAAAAGGGAAGTCATTAAGAATAGAAGTTTTCGGGCTTCCCTGGTGGTGCAGTGGTTGAGAGTCCGCCTGCCGATGCAGGGGACACGGGTTCGTGCCCCGGTCCGGGAAGATCCCACATGCCACGGAGCGACTGGGCCCTTGAGCCATGGCCGCTGAGCCTGTGCATCCAGAGCCTGTGCTCAGCAACGGGAGAGGCCACAACAGTGAGAGGCCCGCGTACCGCAAAAAAAAAAAGAATAGAAGTTTTCATATTTTGTAAACATGTGCTTAAATTTCAGGTTCTATGTTTAACTCTCCTATGAAAAATAAGGAAATTAGCATCTTGTATCAGAACTTTGTTCTTTTTTATTGCTGAGTAATATTCCATTGTATGGATATACCAATTTGACTTATCCATTCATCTGTTGATAGACATTTGGGTTATTTCCACCTTTTGGCTATTACAAATAATGCTGCTATGAACATGTGCCTTCAAGTTTTTGTGTGGACACATGCTTCCATTTCTCTTGGGTATATACCTAGGAGTGGAATTACTGGATCCTTTGATGGTACTATGTTTAACTTTTTGAGGAACTTCCAGACAATTTTGCAAAGTGGCTACACCACTTTACATTCCCACTAGCAGTGTGTGAGAGCTCCAATTTCTCCACATCCTCACCAACACTTGTTATTTTCTGACTTTATTGATTCTAGCCATCCTAGTGAGTATGAAGTGGTATCTCAAAATGGTTTTGATTTCCATTTCCCTGATGGCTAGTAACGTTGAGCATCTTTTCATGTTCTTATTGGCCATTTGTAAATCTGTTTGGAGAAGTAACTATTAGCATCTTCATGATTCCTACCTCTTCCCTTTCCTCACATTTTGTTTTTATGAATAATATTTTCATGGCACATTATCAATGTTACTAACAATATATTTGAAACTACAACCCATACAGTGGTTTAGTCTTGGTTATACATTTACATCAACTCAATGCTCCCTACCAGTCCATGTTATCTAAGTTGTTGACTATAAGCTCAAAGTTGTGTGTAATTTATCTTTTTTTATTGAGTTATGGTTGATGTACACTATTATATAAGTTGCAGGTGTACAATATAGTACAATATAGTGATTCACAATTTGTAAAGCTTATACTCCATTAGTAGTTATTACAAGATATTGGCTATATTCCATGTGTTGTACAACGTATCTTTGTAGCTTATACATAATACTATGTACCTCTTAACCCCCAAATCCTATATTGCTCCTCTCCCCAGTGGTAACCAGTAGTTTTTTCTCTATATCTGTAAGTCTGCTTTTTTGTTATATTCACTAGTTTGTTATATTTTTTTAGATTCCACATATAAGTGCTGTCATGCAGTATCTGTCTTTCTCTGTCTGACTTATTTCACTTAGCATAATACCTTCTTCTTCTAGGTTGTCCAGTTTGTTGGCATATAACAGTTCATAGTATTCTCTTATGATTATTTGTATTTCTGTGATACTGATTGTAACTTGTTTTTCATTTCTTATTTTGTTCATTTTGGTCCTTTCCCCTTTTTTTAATGAGTGTCGCTAATGGCTTATCAATTTTGTTTATCTTTTCCAAAAACCAGTTCTTGGTTTTATTGATCTTTTCTACATCATTTTCTTGTTTCTATTTAATTTCTTTCCTTTCTGATCTTTATTATTTCCTTCCTTCTTCTGACTTTGGTATTTGTTTGTTCTTTTTCTAATTCCTTTAGATGGTAGGTTAGGTGGTTTATTTGACATTTTTCTTGTTTCATGAGGTAGGCCTCTATCAGTATAAACTTCTCTAGTTTTGTTGCATTCCATAGATTTTTGGAAGGTTATGGCTTTATTCTAATTGGTTGCAAGGTATTTTCTGATTTCCTCTTTGATTTCTTCATTGACCATTGGTTTTTTTATTAACATGTTGTTTAGTCTCCATGTGATTGTGTTTTTCCCATTTTTCTTCCTGTAATTGATTTCTAATTTCACACCATTGTGGTCAAAAAATGCTCGATATAATTTCTATCCTTTTAAATTTGTTGAGACTTGTTTTGTGGCCTAGTATGTAGTCTCTCCTAGAAACATTCCACGTGCACTTGAAAAGAATATGTATTCTGCTGCTATTGGATGGAATGTCCTGTAGATATCTACTAAGTCCAGCTGGTCTAATGTGTCATTTAAGGCAGTGGTCCCCAACCTTTTTGGCACCAGGGACCGGCTTTGTGGAAGACAATTTTTCCATGGACCAGGGGGCAGGGGGGATGGTTCAGGCAGTAATGCGAACGATCGCCAGTGATTGGGAGCGAGTGGTAGATGAAGTTTCACTCACTCACCCACTGCTTACCTCCTACTGTGTGGCCCAGTTCCTAATAGGCTGCGGACTGGTACTGGTCTGCGGCCCGGGGGTTGGGGACCCTGATCGAAGGTCAGTGTTTCCGTATTGATTTTCTTTCTGGATGATCTGTCCATTGATGTAAGTGGGGTGTTAAAGTCCCCTATTATTATTGTATTATTGTTAATTTCTCCCTTCATGTCTGTTAATATTTGTATATATGTTGATGAACATTATATGTGCTTCTTGTATTGTTCTCTTTATCATTATATAATGTCCTTCTTTGTCTTTTATTATAGACTTTGTTTTAAAGTCTATTTTTTTCTGATATGAATATTGCTACCCAGCTTTCTCTTTGTTTCCATTTGCATGGAATATGTTTTTCCATCCCCTCACTTTCAGTCTGTGTGTCTTTAGCTCAGAAGTGAGTATCTTTTAGGCAGCATATAGATGGGTCTTATTTTTTCATCCAGTTAGCCACTCTGTGTCTTTTGATTGGGCATTTAATCCATCGACATTTAAAGTGATTATTGATAGGTATGCACTTATTGCCATTTTTTTTTTCTGTGTTCTGGTTGTTTTGTAGTTCTTCTCTATTCTTTTTTTCTTCTTTTAGTCTCTTGTCTTGTGGTTTGATGATTTTCTTTAGTGTTATATTTGTGTTCCTTTCTCTCTAGTTTTGTATATCTATTGTAGGTTTTTTGATTTGTATTTACATGTTGATCTATAACCCTTTCTACTTATTAAAAACTGGTAGTCATTTAAGTTCAAACACATTCTAAAAACTCTACATTTCAGCTCCCCCACCATGTTTTGTGTTTTTGATGTCATATTTTACATCTTCATGTCTATCCCTTAACTGTTTATTGTTGTTATAGTTGATTTTACAATTTTTGTCTTTTAACCTTTGTACTAGCTAATTTAAGTGGTTGATCCATAGCCTTTACTAGCAGGATTTTTCCCTTTCTATAATTTCTTATTTCTTGTTGTAGCCTTTTCTTTCCACTTAGTAAGAAGACCCTTTAACACTTCTTGTAAGACTGGTTTATTATTGATGAACTCTTTTAGTTTTTGCTTCTCTGAGAAGTTCTTTATCTGCTCTTCAATTCTGAATGATAACCTTGCTGGGTAGAGTATCCTAGATTGTAGGTTTTGTCCTTTCAGCACTTTAAATATATCTTGCCATTCCCTACTGGCCTGCAAAGGTTCTGCTGAAAAATCAGTTGATAGCCTTATGGGGTTCCCTTGTATATAACTCGTTTTTCTCTTCCTGTCTTTAGAATTCCTTTTTATCTTTAACTTTTGCCATTTTAATTATGATATGTCTTGGTGTGCTTCTCTTTTTGTTCATCTTGTTTGGGACTCTCTGTGCTTCATGGACCTGGATATCTGTTTCCTTCTTCAGGTTCGGGAAGTTTTCAGCCATAATTTCATCAAATACCTTTTTACCCTTTTCTCTCTCTTCTTCTTCTGGGCCTCCTATAATGCAATGTTAGTATGCTTGATGTTTTCTCAGAGGTCCCTTAAACTATTCTCATTTTTTAAATGTGTTTTTCTTTTTGCTGCTGTGATTGGATGATTTCCATTATTTGATCTTTCAGATTGTTTATGTGTTCTTCTCTATCACCTAATATGCTGTTAATTCCCTCTGTTGTGTTTTTCATTTCAGTTATTGTATTCTTTGGTTCTGACTGATTCTTTTTTTAAAAAAATATTTTCTAGTTCTTCGTTAAAATTCTCACTGTGTTCATATATTCTTTTCCCCAGTTCAGCTTATTATTGCTTTGAGCTCCTTTTTTTTTTTTTTTTTTTTTCAAAAATTATTTATTTCTGTTTCATCAGGTTTTTTGTTCAGGGTTTTTCTTTTTCTTTCATTTTAAACATATTCCTCTGTCTTTTCATTTTGTTCAACTTTGTCTCTATGAAATTAGGTGACTCAGTTACCTTACTTGGTTTTGAAGGTATGTCCTTGTGTGGGAGCATCCCTATGCAGTCTGTGTGTGCCCAGTGGCTTTGGTCAGAGAACTGGGTCTGAAGTAGGCAGAGATCATGTCTTCCCCAGGGTGTGCTGGCAGCCACCACTTTGTTGGTGGGTAGGTCTGGAGGTGGAGTGGCTAGAGCAAGAGTCAGGTGCAAGTTGGGGTTTTTCCATGATCAGTGGCTGTTACTGCCCTATCAGGGGCTAGGGCAGGGCCCATGGGGCTGGAGCAGGAGCTGTGAGGAAGGTAGGTTTCTCCCAGGTGTGATGGTAGTCTTTGCCTTGGTTTGGGATGTGGCCTGAGCCTGAGGCTTGGGGCTGTACTTCTGTGTTGGTTTCATTTTTCCTCTGGGGTAAGCGCCTTGGTTAGAGCCTGTGTTTGGGCTGGAGGGGTTGGTGTCACACTACTGAGCTAGCCTTATCCTGTCCCAAGTGTACACAGGGATGCATGCTATGACGATGGTGGTCTCTGCTCTGGAGTTAGCCTCATTCCCTTCCAGTTGCATGCAATCAGAGGGCATGTGCTGGCAATGGCTGCCTCCATGCTGGTCACAGGCAGGGCCAGAGTCCAAGCTGGCTCCATTCCCTCCAAGTTTGTGCACTCTTGTTGGCAATGGCAGACTCCCTCTTAGTGGGGAGCAGTGTTGGAGCAAGAGGGGCTGGAGCAGGAGCCCAGTGCGGGCTGGAGGAGTGCTCTGGGGCACCCCTAGCATGCTGGGGAGTGCTGCCTCAGCGCTATGACTGGGAGTACGCCAGGCTCTGTGCATGCTCTTTAAGAGTGGAGTCTCTGTTTCTTACAGCCCTCTGATAAGCCCCAGTAGTTTTTAGACCAGCTAAGGTGCTTCATCTTCATGGTGTCACACCCCAGGGCTGACATGTGTAATATGTAGCTCGGACCCCTTACTCCCCAGGGAGGATCCCCGAGCTTGTAATGTCCTCTCCTCTCTGTTTCCCCCACTAGGGATGCAGGTCCCGACCAAACTGCTTCTCCTCACTTCCTACCAGACTCTGTGTGGGTCTTTCTTTATAACATTAGTTGTAGAAGAGCTGTTCTGCTAGTCCCCAGGTCAATTTCAGCAAGAGTCATTCTATATGTCTTTGTAGTTTTGATGTGTTCATGAGGGAAGGTGAGCCCAGCATCCTCCTACTCTGCCAGCTTGATCTCTCTCTTTTGGTAAATATTTCTTTTCTATTGACTAGAGTTTTAGATGGTACATATACATATATATATGGTGTGGTAACTATTTTATATAAAACTCCAGCCAATAAAAAAGAAATGTATATATATATATATATATATATATATATATATATTTATTTATTTATTTATTTCTATTAATATAAAACATACAATGACACAAGTTAAGTTTTTATGGAATTGTAAATACTATGTAAGCTATTTTATAAATTGTTTAAAATATATTGATAATGTACTTGGAAATTTTTCTATAACAGAATATACATCTATCTCATTCTATTTAGTGGCTATGTAGTACTCCATGGTATGAATGTTTCATTATGCATTAACTATTAATATGGTGTGGTAACTATTTTATAAAAAACCCCAGACAATAAAAAAGAAATGTATATATATATATATATATATATATATATATATTTATTTATTTATTTATTTCTATTAATATAAAACATACAATGACACAAGTTAAGTTTTTATGGAATTGTAAATACTATGTAAGCTATTTTATAAATTGTTTAAAATATATTGATAATGTACTTGGAAATTTTTCTATAACAGAATATACATCTATCTCATTCTATTTAGTGGCTATGTAGTACTCCATGGTATGAATGTTTCATTATGCATTAACTATTAACCTATTGTTGGATATTTAGGTTATCTGCCATTTTTTGCTATTACAAACAATACTGAAGTCATCACTTTATACCTTATTAATGTGCACAAGGTGTGTGCAATCTTTAAGAAAAATTCCTAGAAGTTGAACTTTGGGGTTTAAAAGGTTAATGGTTTAAAGTTTAAATTTCTGGGCTAAAAGATTTACATGCCAAATTATCCTCTAAAATGACTTATAAATTTCTGTTCCTTTCAACAGTGTGTGAGAAAAGTATTACTTTCTCTACACCCTGTCTTTACTGAATATTATCTATTCTTTAAAATTTTGCCAATAGTGAATAATGCTTTCTCCTTGTTTTAATTTGCATTTCTGTGAATAGCAGTGAAGTTGAGCATCATATATATATATATATATATATATATATACACACACACATATATATGTATATATATATTTGTCCTTTTAAAAACATTTCATTTGGAAACAATTTCAAAACTGCAAATATAAAAACAGTACAAGGAACATATACACACACTATTTACCCAGGTTCATCTATTGCTAACATTTGACCCCATTTGCTTTATCATTTGCTCTCTCTGCATATGTTTGTGTGTGTGTGTGTGTGTGTGTGTGTGTGTGTGTATGCATGCAGAATTTTTTGCTGACCTATTTGAAGGTTACATATATTATAATCCTTTAAAGTATCTTCATGTATATTTCCTAAAAATAGGAATACTTTTTTACATAACCATAATGAACTTATCAAATTGATAAGTTAATATTGATACAATACCTTAGTCTATCATTCATATTCCAGTTTTGTCCATTGACCTAATAATATCCCTGATAGCAGTTTTTCCACTCCAGTAAAAGATCCAGTCTAGGATAAGGTATCACATTTAATTGTCATGTTTCTTTAGCTTTCTTTAATATAGAACATTTCTATAACCTTTCTTTGTCTTTTTTTTTTTTTTTTTTTTTGCGGTACACGAGCCTCTCACTGTTGTGGCCTCTCCTGTTGCGGAGCACAGGCTCCAGATGCACAGGCTCAGCGGCCATGGCTCATGGGCCTAGCCGCTCCGCGGCATGTGGGATCTTCCCGGACCGGGGCATGAACCCGTGTGCCCTGCAATGGCAGGCGGACTCTCAACTACTGCGCCACCAGGGAAGCCCCCTTTCTTTGTCTTTTATGACATTAATATCTTGTAAGAATGTAATCCTCTGTGCCCCACTTTCTTAGTAGAATGTTTATCATTTTGTGCTTGTCAGATGTTTCCTAATAACAGACTGGGGTTATGCATTCTTGGCAAAAATACCGCATAGTTGATGGTGTGTTCTTCTCAGGGTGTCACATATGGAGCACAGGTTGTCCATCTCTTCCTTATTGATTATGGTAATAGTCACATGTCAGTTGTTCAACAGGCATCCCTTATATGTTAAGTACGGGGCTCAAAGATGAATAAGATAATCCCTTTGCCAAGGAGATTATGGTCTAGGGAGGAAGTAGAAATATAAACAGAAAAAGTATGTTGAATGTTGTAATAGAGGCATGAACAATGGAGTAACTAATTCTACCTTTAGGGGTAACTCTGGCCAGGGAAGTTGTGGAAGCTTTACAGAGATAAGTTACTTGAGAACAGTGACTATCATTATGAATGTTTGTTTCCTGTATAGCATCTGGCCTTATACTCATTAAATGTGTTAAATAAATGAATGAAAAAAAATCTATGTACCTCAAAATAAAACCATCAGAATATGGTACAAAATATGATTTTATCTCTTTTTAGCTCACTATTGATTATAGAATTGAATGTTTTACACACTAAAGAAATATAGTTACATGCTGAGAGAAAATGTTCATAGTAAATTATGTGCAAAAATGTGGTTTATAAATTTATGATGTAAGCTTTTCTAATACAGTTTTATATCCAGTTAGAGACCTTGATTACAAAATTGAAATATGTACAGAATCATAGATCTTGATGTAGAAAAGGATTTCAAGAGTGCATTCATTCCAATCTCTTCTCTTCAGGCAAGGCCAGTTTTACATGTGAACCCATGGGACTCAGAAGTTTAATGCTTTGACAAGGTCAAAGTTATACAGTTATCAAGGAGTCTATAGTCCTGATCAAATGCCAGGCATGTTCCTGGCAATAATTGGTGCTAAATTCATATTTGCAGAATGAATAATGTTCCTTCTTCCTAGTGTATTGTGTTATCTACTATTCACACTGAACTTTTAGGAATCCCTATGATTGCAGTTTCTATTTGTGGTCTCCAAGGGTCATAGCTAATCCTTCAAGTCATATCCTAAAGTTACAAGTTCTATTGCTGTGAACTAATACCACTGTCTAATAAAAATATAAAATGAGCCATGTTTGTTATTATAAATCTTGTGATGGCTACATTAAAAAAATAAAAAGAAAGAATAAAGTTAATTTTCATAATATATTTTATTTAATGAATATATTCAAAGTTTTAGCATTTTAGTATGTAAACAATATAAAAATTATTGAGATAGTTTACATTCTTTTTTCATAATTTCTTAGAAATGCGGTGTGTATTTTGCAGCCCAATCTTATTTTGGACTATCTACATTTCAAGTGCTCTATAGCCACTTGTAGCTAGTGGTTACCCTATAGTCCAATACTAACAATATGGAGTGTGTGTTGGACAGTGCAGATCTAGCATGACCTTTGGTAATCTACCCTTATGCTTTGCATTGTTCAGTGCCAGCTGCCAAAGTACAGATGTCCCAATGAAAGGTCTCTTCTCCCACCAGACCTGACTGTGACATAGTCTCAGGGTTGTGAGTACAGATCTTTGTATTGTTCTTTCATAGAATTGTGGAATTTTAGAAAGGAATGAGAAAATATAGTAGTACTTTAATAAAAACATACGCACATACAACTGCTTGCTTCTCATGCTTATGGTATCAACAGCTAGTTGTGATGTTTTCAGAATTAGACCATGGGTAATGTGTTCATCTAAACTGATCTCCGTGTTCCTTTTATAGATTGATACATCATAGCATCAGGATAAAATTGCTTACTCCTAGATTTGAGGGGAGGAAGACAAGATAGCTTTGATGAAAATTTGACATTCAGATTTTAAATTCTTTATTTTATATGTTGATAGTGAACATTTTTCTTCGCTATTATTAAAGACGGAAAGCTTTGTAAAAGATAACATTTCAAATTAGTAGGTAAAGATAATGGACTTACTACATGATCTTGGGACAAATGGGCATACCTCTGTAGAACTGTAAAATAATAAAGCTGGATCCGAACTTTACTTC
>NC_041228.1:42510434-42513038 GCF_002837175.3 Physeter macrocephalus
ACGCGGGCCTCTCACTGTTGTGGCCTCTCCCGTTGCGGAGCACAGGCTCCGGACGCGCAGGCTCAGCGGCCATGGCTCACGGGCCCAGCTGCTCCGCTGCATGTGGGATCCTTCCGGACCGGGGCACGAACCCGCATCTCCTGCATCGGCAGGCGGGCTCCCAACCACTGCGCCACCAGGGAAGCCCTGTAGATTTTTTGATGATGGCCATTCTGACCAGTGTGAGGTGATACCTCATTGCAGTTTTGATCTGCATTTCTCTAATAATTAGTGATGTTGAGCATTTTTTCATGTGCCTCTTGGCCATCTGTATGTCTTCTTTGGAGAAATGTCTATTTAGGTTTTCTGCCCATTTTTTGATTGGGTTGTTTGTTTTTTTGATATTGAGCTGCATGACCTGTTTGTATATTTTGGAGATTAATCCCTTGTCCATTGCTTTGTTTGCAAATATTTTCTCCCATTCTGAGTGTTGTTTTTTCATCTCATTTATGATTTTCTTTGTTGTGCAAAAGCTTTTAAGTTTCATTAGGTCCCATTTGTTTATTTATGTTTTTATTTTCATTACTCTAGGAGGTGGGTCAGAAAAGATCTTGCTGTGATTTATGTCAAAGAGTGTTCTGCCTATGTTTTCCTCTAAGAGTTTTATAGTGTCTGGTATTACATTTAGGTCTTTAATCCATTTAAAGTTTATTTTTGTATATGGTGTTAGGAAGTGTTCTAATTTCATTCTTTTACATGTAGATGTCCAATTTCCCCAGCACCACTTATTGAAGAGACAGTCTTTTCTCCATTGTATATTCTTGCCTCCTTTTTCATAGATTAGGTGACCATAGGTGCATGGGTTTATCTCTGGGCTTTCTATCCTGTCCCATTGATCTGTATTTCTGTTTTTGTGCCAGTACCATACTGTCTTGATTATTGTAGCTTTGTAGTATAGTCTGAAGTCAGGGAGGCTGATTCCTCCAGCTCCGTTTTTCTTTCTCAAGATTGCTTTGGCTCTTCAGGGTCTTTTGTGTTTCCATATAAATTGTAAAATATTTTGTCCTAATTCTGTGAAAAATGCCATTGTTAATTTGATAGGGATTGCATTGAATCTATAGATTGCTTTCGGTAGTATAGTCATTTTCACAATATTGATTCTTCCAATCCAGGAACATGGTATGTCACTCCATCTGTTTGTATCATCTTTAATTTCTTTCATCAGTGTCTTATAGTTTTCTGCATACAGGTCTTTGATTTCTTTCATCAGTCTCTTATAGTTTTTTGAGTACAGGTATTTTACCTCCTCAGGTTTATTCCTAGGTATTTTATTCTTGTTGCAATGGTAAATGGGATTGTTTCCTTAATTTTTCATTCTATCTTTTGTTGTTAGTGTATAGGAATGCAAGATATTTCTGTGCGTTAATTATGTATCCTGCAACTTTACCATATTCATTGATTAGTAGTTTTCTGGTGTCATCTTTAGGATTTTCTATGTATAGTATCATGTCATCTGCAAACAGTGACAGTTTTACTTCTTCCTTTCCAATTTATATTCCTTTTATTTCTTTTTCTTTTTTAGATTGCCGTGGCTAGGACTTCTGAACTATGTTGAATAATAGTGGCGAGAGTGGACATCCTTGTCTTGTTCCTGATCTTAGAGGAAATGCTTTCAATTTTTCACCATTGAGAATGATGTTAGCTGTGGGTTTGTTGTATATGGCCTTTATTATGTTGAGGTATGTTCCCTCTATGCCCACTTTCTGGAGAGTTTTTATCATAAATGAGTGTTGAATTTTGTCAAAAGCTTTTTCTGCATCTATTGAGATGATCTCATGGTTTTTATTCTTCAATTTGTTGATATGGTGTATCACATTGATTGATTTGCATATTTTGATGAATCCTTGCATCCCTGGGATAAATCCCACTTGATCATGTTGTATGATCCTTTTAATGTGTTGTTGGATTCTGTTTGCTAGTATTTTGTTGAGTACTTTTGTGTCTACGTTCGTCAGTGATATTGGTCTGTAATTTTCTTTTTTTGTTATATCTTTGTCTGATGTTGGTATCAGGGTGATGATGGCCTTGTAGAATGAACTTGAGAGTGTTCCTTCCTCTGCAATTTTTTGGAAGAGTTTTAGAAAGATGGGTGTTAGTTCTTCGCTCAATGTTTGATAGAATTCACCTGTGAAGCCATCTGGTCCTGGACTTTTGTTTGTTGGAAGATTTTTAATTGAAGTTTCAATTTCATTACTTGTGATTAGTCTGTTTATATTTTCTGTTTCTTCCTGGTTCAGTCTTGGAAGGTTGTACCTTTCTAAGAATTTGTCCATTTCTTCGTGGTTGTCCATTTTATTGGCATATAGTTGTTTGTAGTAGTCTCTTATGATCCTTTGTATTTCTGCGGTGTCTCATTGCGGTTTTGATTTGCATTTCCCTGTTCACTAATGATGTTGAGTATCTTTTTATGTGCTTATTTGCATGTCTTCTTTAGAGAAATGTCTCTCAAGATCTATGCTCATTTTATTTTATTTTATTTTTTAAGATTTTTTTTTGATATGGATCATTTTTAAAGTCTTTATTGAATTTGTTACAATATTGCTTCTGTTTTGGTTTTTTTTTTTT
>NC_041228.1:42514713-42531921 GCF_002837175.3 Physeter macrocephalus
TTAGCTCTTCTCCAAATGTTTGATAGAATTTGCCTGTGAAGCCATCTGGTCCTGGACTTTTGTTTGTTGGAAGATTTTTAATTGAAGTTTCAATTTCATTACTTGTGATTGGTTTCTTTATATTTTCTATTTCTTCCTGGCTAAGTCTTGGAAAGTTGTACCTTTCTATGCATTTGTCCATTTTTTCCAGGTTGTCCATTTTATTGGCCTGTAGTTGCTTGTAGTATTCTCTTATGATCCTTTGTATTTCTGCAGTGTCAGTTGTAATTTCTCCTTTTTCATTTCTAATTTTATTGATTTGAATCCTCTCCTTTTTTTTCTTGACGAGTCTGGCTAAAGATATATCAATTTTGTTTATCTTCTCAAAGAAGTACCTTTTCTTTTCATTGATTTTTGCTATTGTTTTCTTCATTTCTATTTTATTTATTCAGCTCTGATTTTTATGATTTCTTTCCTTCTACTAACTTTGGGTTTTGTTTGTTCTTCTTTCTCTAGTTGCTTTAGGTGTAAGGTTAGGTTGTTTATTTGAGATTTTTCTTGATTCTTGAGGTGGGATTGAATTTCTACAAACTTCTCAGAACTGCTTTTGCTTCATCCCATAGGTTTTGGGTTTTCATGTTTTAATTGTTTGTTTCTATGTATTTTTAAATTTCCTCTCTGATTTTTTTCAGTTATCTGTTGGTTATAGTAGTGTATTGTTTAGCCTCCATGTGTATGTGCTTTTTACAGTTTTTTTCCCCTGTAATTTATTTCTAATCTCATAGTGTTGTGGTTGGAAAAGATGCTTGATGTGATTTCAGTTTTCTTAAGTTTACCAAGGCTTGATTTGTGACCCAAGATGTGATGTATCCTGCAGATTTTTCCATGTGCACTTGAGAAGAGAGTGTATTCTGCTGCTTTCAGATGGAATGTCCCTATAAATATCTATTAAGTCTGTCTGGTCTGTTGTGTTATTTAAAGCTTGTGTTTCCTTATTTATTTCCTGTCTGGATGATTTCTGCATTGGTGAAATTGGGGTGTTAACCTCCCCCACTATATTGTGTTACTGTTGATTTCCCCTTTTATGTTTGCTAGCATTTGCCTTATGTATTTAGGTGGTCCTATGTTGGGTGCATAAATATTTACAATTGTTATGTCTTCTTTGATTGATCCCTTGATCATTATGTAGTGTCCTTCCTTGTCTCTTGTAAGAATCTTTATTTCAAAGTCTGGTGTATCTGATACAGTAGTGCTACTCCAGCTTTCTTTTGATTTCCATTTGCATGGAATATCTTTTTCCATCCCCTCACTTTCACTCAGTATGTGTCTCTAGGTCTGAAGTGGGCCTCTTGTAGACAGCATATATAAAGGTCTCATTTTTGTATCCAGTCAGCTAATGTGTGTCTTTTGGTTGGAGCCTTTAATCCATTATTGATATGTATATTCCTATTCCCATTTTCTTTATTGTTTTGGGTTTGTGTTGGTAGGTTTTTTCTTTTCCTTGTTTCCCGCCTAGAAAAGTTCCTTCAGCATTTGTTTTAAAGCTGGTTTGGTGGTGCTGAATTCTCTTAGCCTTCCTTGTCTGTAAAGCTTTTGATTTCTCTGTTGAATCTGAATGAGATCCTTGCTGGGTAGAGTAATCTTGGTTGTAGGTTTTTCCCTTTTGTCACTTTAAATATATCCTGCCACTCCCTTCTGGCCTGAAGAGTTTCTGCTGAAAAGTCAGCTGATAACCTTATGGGGATTCCCTTGTATGTTATTTTTTTGCTTTTCCTTTGCTGCTTTTAATATTTTTTCTTTGAATTTAATTTTTGTTAGTTTGATTAACATGTGTTTTGGCATGTTTCTCGTGTATGGGACTCTGTGCGTTTCCTGGACTTGGGTGCCTATTTTCTTTCTCATGTTAGGGAAATTTTGACTGTAATCTCTTCAAATATTTTCTCAGACCTTTCCCTTTCTCTTCTTCTTCTGGGTGCCTATAATTCAAATGTTGTGTTTAATGTTGTCCCAGAGGCCTCTGAGACTGTCCTCATTTCTTTTCATTCTTTTTTCTTTATTCTGCTCCTCAGCAGTTATATCCACCCTTGTATCTTCTAGCTCACTTACTGGTTCTTCTGTCTCAGTTATTCTGCTATTGATTCCTTCTATTGTATTTTTTATTTCTGTTATTGTGTTGTTCATCACTGTTTGTTATTTAGTTCTTCTAGGTCCTTTTAAGACATTTCTTGTATTTTCTCGATCTGTGCCTCCATCCTATTTCTGAGATTGTGGATCATCTTGGCTATCATTACTCTGAAATCTTTTTCAGGTAAGTTGCCTATTTCCTCTTCGTTTATTTGGTCTTGTGGGTTTTTACCTTGCTCCTTCATCTGTAACATATTTTTGTTGTCTCATTTTTTTTTTGTTTTTGATGGGTGGGGCTGTATACCTGTCTTGCTGGTTGTTTGGCCTGAGGCATCCAGCACTAGAGTTTGCAGGCAGTTGGGCAGAGCTGGGTCTTGGTGCCGAGATGAGGACCTCTGAGAGATCTCACACCGATTAATATTCCCTGGGACCTGAAGTTCTCTGTTAGCTCAGTGCATTGGACTCAGCGCTCCCACCACAGGAACTCAGGCCTGAACCCTGGCCTGGGAACCAAAACCCTGCAAGCTGTGCAGCACGGCAAAAGAAAAAAAAAAAAAGCAACAAATAGAAAAGAGCAGAACAATAACAAAAAATAAAAAATAAAAAAAAATTAGAAAAAAAAATATTAGAAAAAGTAACAATAAAAATGAAATAAGAACAACGAAACAGAACCACAATAGCAAAAAATAAAGAAAATAAAGAAAAATAATAATAATAAAAAAGAATAAAAATAAGACAAAAAATAAAAAAATAAAAAATTCCCTGGTACTTCCTCTATCAGTGTTCTTGCCCCAATGATGAGCTACAGCCTACCCCTTCCTCCTCTGTAGGTCTCCGAGACCTCTAGGTAGGTCTCTGGACCCACTGTGTCAGCCTCACCTCTGTTTTCCTTTCATCAGTTTCTATTCCTGAAGCTGGCCTGGAGCACACGTGCCCACACAGGCCAGCTGGGGCGCAGACCTCCACAGGCGTGCCTGCAAGGCCCGGCACAGCTGGAGGAGGCCTTGGAGGGGGGTGGTGCTCTGGCCTGCCTGGATCTGTGCTGCCAGAGGAGACCCTGTTGGGGCGGCACTCAGTCTGCCAGGACCCGTGTGGCCAGAGGATGCTTTGGTGGAGGCGGGGCTTAGGGCTGGGACCCACACGGCCCTCAGAGGGCTTGTAGGGGGTGGTACTCAGGTCTGCTGGGACCTGCACAACCGGAGGAGGCCCCAGCTGTGGTGGGGCTCAGGCCTGGGACTCATGTGGCTGGAAGAGGCCTTGGTGGGGGGTGGCGGGGCTCAGGCCCCAGGGACTCACTGAGCTGGAGGGGGCCCTGGGGAATGGGGCAGGCCTGGGATCCACACAGCTGGGGGGACCCTGGGGGCTGGGGGTTCAGGCCCAGGACCCCAGCAGGCTTGCTGGGGTCCGAGCAGGTGGGGGAGGCACTGGCCGTGTTCACCTCTGATCCCCTGATGGTCCCTCCCTGTCCCCACTGATCCCCTTGCTGTGAGTAGGCCCCTCGGAGTGTGGGAACCTCTCCCCTCTTCCAGACCCTCCTCGGGTGACAGTCTCGTCCCACCTCCACCCTTCTCCCCCACCCCTTCCCTCCCACATCCTACCTGGTCGTGTGGGGATTCCTCCCATCCCCTTAGGTGTCTGAGGTCCCCCACCAACACCTAGTAGATACCCTAGTTGTGAGGAGGTGTGAACTCTGCATCCTCCTACTCCGCCATCTTCTGGACATGATGATTGTTAAAGCCCAGCGCTGGACTAACATGCTATTATCCTGTAAGTTCCAGCTGGCCTTCTTGTATACCATGTCAGCATGCTGGCCTACTGGATGCATTGCCTGAACTTCGAAGGGGATAACACACCCAGGCAAGGAGAATCTGTTTGGACTCTCCACTAACTAGTGTTCTGTAGCTGATTTGGCCTCTCTGGACACTAGGATGGTGGCTGCAGTCCTAGTCAGGTTCACTCAGTTCAGGTTCCCCTTCTTGATATCAGGAGAAAAAGTGCATCCACACTGTGGAATGCATTATACTAGGTAACCAGGGAACTTAAATATTAAAATACACACACACACACACACACACACACACACACACGACAAGTTTGTGATTCTACCCAGGCATGACAATATGGTGACTCTGGATTAATGTTAAATAATTCCAATTGTTTTGGAGGGCCACTTAGCTAGGTTCTCTTCTGGTCCAAGGCTGGGTACTTTTCTTCTTTTGCCATCCCAATTCTGTTCAGCCTCCCTCTATATCTGGTGCTAGTCTTTTTGACACATTGATCCATAAAACTTTTCTTTTTAATTTAACAAAACATTTTTATAATACTTTGGACCCCCATACAGTATAGAGCCATAGTTACCTGCTTGACCTCTTCCCCATGATTTCCTCTGACTCATGTCTTTATATTTCCTGGTTCCTTGCTTGCTCTGACCTTGGATTATCCACCTATAGCAACCTGGCCTTTCTTAGGCTGGTCCCTGCCCCTCATCAGTACCCTTTCTCTCAGCTTGTAGCGTTGCCATCTCAAACCAAACCAAAGCAAACACTCTGTTGACACCCATAATCACAAACATGGCCCTTGCACACCTAAGGGCATGTCAGCCAATAATTATCACAACCAATCTCCTTTCCCCATCATCAGCACCCTGTGCTCCTCTATGTCCCCCAGATACTGTGCTCCTTCATGGTGCAATTTTAAGCTGCTCCCCTGCTGGAACGCACCCTGTGCTCTTTGACCGGAGCATGCCTCTCACCCCAGCTCAGTTGTCTCTGACTCCTCTGGAGAGATTTACACTCTCTCATTTTTAATCCTCAACATTTTTTCTTAATGTTGTTACGGTACTAAAATTGTACAGAAATTATTTGTTTTTGTGCTTGTTTGCTCCTTGATCGCAAATTGTGCAGTAGTCATTTTATAGACCGTGCCCCTTGAACAGCATTGGTCACAAGTAAGTCTTCAACAAAAGTCTGATGAATGAATGTGCTGTTCTTGAAAACTCCTTGCAACCTTAAGTCTAAGGTTTTATGAATATAGACAAAATTATGGCCACAAATTCATTCAATAGCAATATTTATTAAGTACCTATTATGTACCAGACTCTGATGTGGTGCGTGGTATGCATCAAAGAGCAAAACAAACATCCCTGTGCCCTTGGAGTTTACTCAGTGGTGAGATGCCAGCAAAGAATAATAGATGTCATAAATAATCCAATTCTATAGTATGTTAGATGGTAATAAGTACTACAACAAAAGGAAAAAATGGAGCAGGGTCAGAGAGATTAGCAGTGTTGGTGTCAGGGTGGACAATTTCCAGTTACCCACTGTTGCTTTTAAATATGGCATCTACTAATACCTAACACCTGTGCAAACAGTTGAAACACTATGAGCTTATTTAATTCTCTTACTAATCATAGGAGGTAGGCATTACTATTCTCATTAGCTTTATTAATATGGATTAGGAAACTTCAGAGAGAGGTTCAGTAATTTGACTAAGGTCACACAGCTAATACATGGTAGGCAGTCTGATCTAAAAGTTTAGGTTCTTTATCAGTATTAATTAGTACCCTGATACCTATGGGAGGTGATACATTTTCTATATTCTCCACTTCACTTTCTCGATATACAGTAATTTTTTCTTTTAAAGGCAATAGTTTTATTCGAAGGTAAGGAATTTCTTTACAGCCAGGGGGCAGCAAACGATTGCTTTTCAACTATGTATAGGGCAAATGAAAAAATGCAGATAGCTTTTTAAACTGCTTAATTGTGGTTAATAAGCCCCCAAATAAGAAAATGGAAGTCTTTCCTGGGCTTTTCTTTATGCTTTTAGAATAAAATTAATTACTTTCATGTTAAAGGAACATTTTAAAATAATTACTTTAAAGTAATAAATTTATATAAAGACTGATCACCATCTTGATCTGAATCTTGATCTAAATATCAGCATCTCTAATATGTTTCCACTTTGATTTCATGTTTTTAAATGCCAGAATATGTGTATTCATTACAAATATTTTAATTGCTGTTTTCACAAGAGAATGAAATAAAATTAGAAATGGAATTTAAAATTTATGTCTAAAGATATTTTTTAAAGATTCAGAAAGGAAGAAAGTGGTGTGGAAACATGACCACCAACTTAAATATTAATTTAGGTTTTCTGCATTGTAAAAAGGTACAATTGCTAGATACTGTAAATGAAGATTCGAGGGTGCTTTTAGGGCTTTTTAAAGGGATAATACATAGAGTAGCAGAATGGGGCATTTGCTAGTAAATAGCAACTCAGTTATTCTTAGATAACCTAATGGGAAAACTGAGACAGATCATATTTCTACAAATCAGTGGAAAGAAATGGAATTAGGGCAGAGGATTATTACCATTCTGATTGACATGAATTTTAAAACTGAGAGGATTCATATTCATTTATTAACCATCAGGCAGATACTAATCGAAAATGAGGAATGCAGGCATTCCCCTTGGAATGACTGTGGTGTGAAAAGAAACAAGGCGGGAGACAGGACGGCCAGTGCCAAGCGGGGGTGGGTGAACGTTGCTCCGTAGACTGCTGGTCCTGCGTGAGCTCTTCCTCAGGCTGGGTTACCTGCCCGAGGCCTAGACCCCCAGCCTTACCGCTGGGAGGGGGCCCCAAAGACCCCTCTCCAAGAGCCTCCTCTCAGGAGGCCACCACCCAAGGTCGGTTTCTTTTAGTTAGAACAACCTCTTAAAAATAGTAAGCGTGCTCCGAGGGAAAACACATTATACTACCAGTTATCGTTAAGGCTTTTGGATAACTGATTTCCTCGGCTAACTTTCTTCAGAATAGGGAGCAGGATTTAGCCTTTCTCCCAGGGCTCAGGTCTTGCTTTATGAACCCCTTCCTCCTGGGGCCTTCCCTAACCTCCCCCACGTTGAGGCCACAGACACGTCTTGCTCTCGCTTGAATCCTTCCGACCCCAGCAGAGACCAAGTGGCTGGAAGAAGAGGGGAGTGGGGGGGGGCGTGTTGGGAGGAAGATGTTCCCAGAGAGTGCCGAGCAGGCAGGGCTTCGATCCCTGGAAGGAGAAGGCAGAGGACGAGGCCTGCAGGTGTAGGGTAGGGGGCCGTGAAGGAAATGTATTGTATACACTTCAAGATATTGTTAAAAGGTGGTTGTTTGGAGAGGTGAGAGAAAATAATTATCTGGACTTCTCCGGGTTCTAAATTAAAGCTGGATCCCACATCCATTTATAAGGCTTCATATTTGACAAAGAACTTTCCACTTCTTTTTCTCAAATAACAAACATAAGCAGAGGCCCTTTTGATATATACATTTGAGGAGCCCGAGGAAGGTTCTATGCACAGGGAAACATGATATATTTAGTATATGTCCAAACGTGTTTTATATATAATATAAACATTGTGGAATATTTATATTTATAAATTTATATCATATCCATATCCATATGCTTATATATCTACATAATATTTATATTTCCCCCATTATGGTCCTAACTCTAGTTGGCCCCGTGGGTTTGTACAGACTCTTCTCAGATTTGAGCTCCTTTAGGGACTGCGCGCCCCTCCCCACCCCCCCACCTCCCATAACCCCAGCCCAACCTGCCCCTGCCTGCTGAGATTTTCCAACTATACTGTTGCTGTGGAATCTAAACTGCTGTGGAATCATGTTTGTATCTCTCGTCCAACTCTTAAAACAGTCTACTGGATATTAGTTTTAGTACATTTGTATTGTCAGCTTCCTTACATGATTTTAAGCTCTTTGAGCTTCTTCATCTTCATATCCTCTGCAGTGCTCAGCACTGCATGTGGCAGTGTTCCTGCATCTATGCCTTTGTACTTGCTGCCCCCTTTGCCAGGAGTGCCAGATATCTGCTTGGCTAGCTCCTTCACTTCCTTTAGAGCTTGCCTCAAATACACCTTGTCAGTGCCTAAAATCCTCCTGCCCCACTGCATTTTGTAGCTCACTTTCTTACTTTATTTTTTCTCTTTAGTACAAAATACATCTAGTATTCTATATATTTTGCTCATTAATCTGGTTCATTTTCCGTCTAAATTGCATGTTCCATGAGGACAGAGATTTTCGTCTATTTTGTTTAGAACTGTATCCCCAGTGCTTAGCACACAGTAGGTGTCCAATAAGTATTTAGCAAATAAAGGAATAATAAATAGCAGCATTAAATAAATGCAGTAGAAATGAATCAGAGTATACAGGCATTGGATCTGAGCCTAGAACTGATGTCAAGGGAAATGAATGATTTTTTCCAACATGTGTAGAAGGGCATTAGCTAAATTAATTCACAGTTACCTGGATCTGTTAAGTTTATGAAATGCCAACTAATTGTTTCATTAATGTTTCATATATATGTATATATATATATAAAACTAAAAAAATAAAGAGTGGGTATATAAAGCTATCCAACATATTTTTACAGACCAAAGGGAAACATAGGTCTTTGTCTCCTGGATTGTCAGAGAAATGATTATGCTTCTAAGACATCTGTTCATCTCATCATTTTTGTTTCCTCCTGTGGTTTATGCAATTGAGCCCAATGGTACGTATTTGTTTACATAATATGGCATATGGTATTGGTCAGTTCTGACCATAGAAATGTCCTGAAGATTTTCAGTAACACTGGGCCTCACAATGTATGGTTTTGTCATTGAAAAATTAGATTTTTATTCTGGTAAACAAATGAGTACTGAGCAATTTGACAGGAATTTTGAATAAAGATATTTAGATTTCTCACCCCACTGTACAATACTGAATTGCGAGATTTAGTGAGCTAATACTAAATAAGTAGTTTTTTCACTCATGAAAGGTAAGCCTAGATCTGGGCCAATTTGGGGAACTTGACATTCCAGAATGAAACTTGGAAAATACTGGGACTTTTAGAACAATTTGTGAAAAAAATTCACTATTCTTTTGAATGCAGACATTTTCCAGAAAGCATTGCCCTTGAAAAGCTTTGAAATTTTATCTTGGAGAACAGAAAAAAATTTTGAGAAATATGATTACCCTTATGAACATTGTTTGATTTTGCTTCTAGGACAAGACTTTATCTTATAATCCTGATCTGCTTTATTTAGTTAATTTCCCTCAGTTTTAATTAGAATTCTTGATTTTGTCAAATATTTATAAAGTGGACTTAGTAAGGAGAGACTTTATTTGCAAGGATTATTGCAAAGGGGGGAAGGGTCCATTGCAATGTTGTGAGGGGGCTACTGCCGTAGAGAGAACCAGTGACCGTGAGATCTGCAGTGTCTTAAGAGTTAGACAAAAGGGCTTTTATAAGAGGAGTGGACAAAGCTAGAAAGAGCCTGGTATGGGGAAGTGGGATGGAAGGATGGCATACAGGACAGTAGATCAGAGAATGTTTTATCTTGACACCAGCCTCTTCTCCAGGAGGACCCATAAATAGGAGCTGTATGCTGTCTCAGGCTGAGAGTGGGCTCAAGTTCAGGGACCTGAAAAAGGAGAGGAGCTTAACCAAAGTTTGGTTACCAAACATTTTATTCCCATTTGTCAGTGGGGACAAGGGATTGAGCTAATCATTTGTGAAGCAAGGGCTGGCCTTGCCATAGGTAAACAAGGGGCATATATGAGTCTCATCTAAGTTGAATCATATGGGAAGGGTGGTTCTAAGCTGTTTTCCAGAACACAAAAGAGTGGGAGAATTCCTGTAACCTTCGCTGTTTGCCAGGAGCACAGGGCTCAGGTTAAATTCAACATCGTCAGCCTGTCTACCTAGAATGATTTTGGACAGTACTCTGGCCTTGTTCTGTTTTCTTTATAAAAAGATTACAGTGAAAATAATCTCCTGGTTACTAATTTTGACATTTCAAATTTCCTCTCCAGGATGTTCCTGGGGGAGAAAATGTGAATATATAAAATATCTCATTAAAATAAAAAGGCGCGTTTGAAGCTTTTTACTTGCAGATGAAGTATGTATTAAAGAAAGTGATTTTCTGGTTTATATGGCAGCTGACTTGCAAAGGCATCGCATGTTTAATTTTTACAATGCGAATTGTAGGATAAAATAAATCTTCTTTAAAACATTGATTAATCAAAATTAATATTTAAAAACTTTACCATAAAGGTAAATTCCCAGGTCACCCTAAGCTACTTGCTTTACAAAAAAATTAAAGACTACTTCCTGACCCTCTGGGAAGTTGCATTCTACAATGAATGATAGTGTTATGGCAAAAAGCTGCACACAGATAGAAGGAATTAAAGATAAAAAGCTAAGTGTTTCATTTTGTTGTATTGTGTTAAAAAAGGCCATCAAAACAAAAAATTTATATTTAAATCAGTTCATTCTTTTCAGAAACATATTGGATTGGATATATCAACTGACAGATAACTGCCCAATTTATTTTCTCTTGCAGCTATGTATTTCTATTAAATTTTGATTTTCCTCAAAGTAGCTCAAAGAAAATGAGGAAAATGTATAATTTTTTTAAGCCTCTGAAATTCCAAACATATGTAAAACAAATAAAAATAGGCTGGAGGTGGGAAAACTTCTGAGGAACATTTTGTAAAAGTGGCCACCTTGCAGGAAAATTTATTCCCACTGGGCCCAGTCTATAAGGAAAGCTTGTATCCAGTCTGAGTTCTGTCACTCACCAGCTGGATGACTCCAAGGTCACCTAAATTTTCCTAGCTTCGGTTTCCTTATCTGTTACATGAAGACTAGATGGTCCATAAGGATAAGTGTAGTTTTAAAAGTTTATCGTATTGTCTTAAAGCCAGAAATTCCTTAATTTATGAAGCAATTTAAAAAATCTTGTATCATCAACAGATTTCCACCCCTAAAAGGTTTGTAGGAGATGCAATTAGGGAAGAGGGTAAGAAAGAAGGAGAAAAAAGAAAGCTATATACAGTAAAAGGCTCAGGAGAGAGATTTTCCCTGAAAAGGGCTGAGTGCTCAGGGAAAAAATAATGTTTGCTGGTAACAATTTCTCCAGGATCCTGCATTCCTCTTCACCTCACCCTGGCCATGTTTCTCTACAGGGTCATCACTTATGCCAAAGCAACTCCCCTCTTTCTGTTTTTCTTCTCTTCTTCCTTCTGTCTCTGAAGAATACTCACCCTCTCAGCAGCCAAGGCTCATCCTGGTTTCCAGAATTAGCTGCACCTATGACATACAGCCTCATCACTTTTCCCAGAGCCCTCTACAAACCATGTATAAAATGGCTTTTGTTGCTATTTCCATTTTCAGACAGTAGATGTCTCTGGTTTACTGGTAAAGAGGTCTTCCTAGTTGTCATCAGTGCTTCCAGGTCTACTATAGCAAGTTATGTATTGAACCACCTTAGAGTTAGAAATGTTTGATTTTCACTTGTTTGTAATCATATCTTCTAGGCAGTAATTTTACAAATTTATGTAAAATCCACAAACAGTGCTTCCTCGTCTTGGATATTTCTGTAGAAGAGTTATTTTCTCATTGTGATGCTGGTGGATGGGGAAAACTAGCTCCTCGTCTTAGAGATCTCATTAAATCATGCCATCTTCCATGAGGTGTTTGAGATGCTGCCTTTTGGAAAACTTGTATAATTGACAATATCTTCCAGCTAAATATTTGAAGTTCTAGTTCTAATTTTAAAAAAACACTTTTCAAGTTGTATCACCCATTTTATTTTTATGCCTCTTGTATATTTCTTTCTCTTTAAGCCATAAGACATTCTTTAGTCTTAAAAGAGTTCAGAATCAGTTTTCCAGAGACAGTTTGCCATTATCTCTTAATGCCGTGCCACTAAGGTAAAGGGAGCATTATAGAGCAGATATACACATCTCCATGCCAGATACCTAAAGTATACTTGCTGGCTTCAGAAAGATCTGCTTACCCTTTGTAAAAATTTCAAAAATGCTTTTATGAGAGGTGTCTTAAGAATTTTCATGGAAAACAAAATTATGGTGAATCTGAAGAAAATTTATCTTTTCATTAATAAATTTATAATTTTTGTAACTCTAGTGAGAAATGTTCCCAGCATACAATTTCATTTATTTCACTGAATGGATATTTAAAAACTTAAGTTCGGGAATTCCCTGGTGGTCCAGTGGTTAGGACTCTTCACTTTCACTGCTGAGGGTTCAGGTTCAATCCCTGGTCAGGGAACTAAGATCCCACAAGTCATGCTGTGTGACCAAAAACAAACAAAACAAACAAGCAAACAACCCCCATAAGTTCTTCTTTCCTTTCCTTCCTTTTTTTCCTTGGTATCTGACCAAATGCCATGTAAGACCAAAAACGTAAATGCATAAATTAAAATAAAGAGGGTTTTAACTTCCATTAAAAAGGTCTCTAAAACTCATAGTTTTTCACATCTTGATTCATATTGACTTTTCTGCAAAATGTCTTTTTAATTACAAAAGTTAATCAGTTCTTGGTGCTGTTGTTTAAGAGGGTAACCTAAATATTTTAGGAGGTAAATTAAATTTTTGATGAGCTCTGTGATTAGCATTAAAACCACTTCAAGATCTTCTATATACTCTCAAATATGATGATTTTGAACAGATTATAATTTAAAAATGATCTCTGCTATCTCTTCCAACAGTAGGGTCCTGTCATCTCACTGTTTCCCTCTTACTCTCCATTTACCTGAATGCCTACACTCTGAACACAGCCCTTCCCCGACTTGATGATGGCTTTGTGTAGCTGTCATTCTAGATTTATTGCTTAGTTTGGGAAAGAGCTGTTTCAACAGCACATGCCCTGCAGACTCTCAGAACTAGCAAAAACTGTTCATTTAAAGCGAAATATTAGTCAATACCTCACCTGCCTGTAATTCTGAAATTATGTAGGTTTTTATTTTCTGAATAAAGTTAGAAATCCAAAATGACAACAAAAATTTCTTAACTTCATCCTAACTCTGTGATATTGCTGTCTGGCAATAGCCATGGCCAAACGCACGATTTAAATTTCAGACTTAGTAAGTGCGAAATCATCTTCAAGAGCCAGAATACACAAAGCAGCAGTTGCGACAATACCCTTCTACAACACGTTAGAAAGAACATCACAAACACATTGCCAAAATTATTAATTTTCTAGAAGAAAAACACATGAAGCAAATGTTCTTGTAAAACTAATATAGTACATGCCTTGAAAATTGCTTTAACCTGCAATAACGTATTGCTGTTGAATTATACGTTCAAGACATTGGAATTCTTGTTAATTCATACTTTTAACTGTTTTGTAACTACACATACTCGAGGATACCAAATATCTTTAATTAAAAGCTGAAGTTCTGAGGACTCAGACAATTTTATGGGACCAGTCCCAGTCCTTTATACCTAAGAATGAGAAAATGAAAGGTAAGGGTGCAGGTAACATTGCCTCTTTCTCCTTCCTCTTCACGTGTCTCATAACCAGTCCCAATTTGGTAAAATAACTTCACTTAGGTGGTCTGTCCTCAAGTTCAATATCCCAAACAACCTTTCTCTCTTCCAAACTGTAGTATTGTAAATCCCCTTGTTTCTGTCTCTTCCTTCAGGTTCAAAAACCAGTGGCCATTTGGAATCTTCTCTCTCTCTGTCTTGTTTTTCTTCTAAATGCTTGTGGTCACTGGGTTCTTTCTCTGAAACATTTCCTCTTTTCAATTATTAAAATGTTTTCACTCTCTCTCCTCTTCACATCTGGATTTGACAAGTCAAAATTAGTCTATTTACAATGTTTTTTTAAATGTTTTTCTTTCATCTGCCCCAGAACTTAAGAGTTTAGACTCCATTGCTGGTAAGAGCAAATATAGATTATTGTTATTATTATCATTATTGCTGGTAGATTATAACAAAACCTACCTTGACTGGCGTGATCCTTATTACTCACCCCACAATGGCAGCACCTCTTCACTGCCTCTCCACCCCTTTCCTTCGTCATTCACCTCTTGGTCTTTTTCATGCCATCTCTGATCCAGCTTTGTTTTGCCTACTCAAATTCAGCGTATTCTTCATTCAAAATGTGGAGCAAGTCCCGGGAAAGCTGCATTGTTTCCCCAAAGAGCACCCACATGGCCCTTTCCCTAATGGAAGTTCTTTGCTGGCACTGCTAATGTGCATCCTGTGACTTTCCTCGTGTTTTTACTATGTCCTCATGTGACCACCGCAGCATCCCAAGAATATTTCAAACTCCTGAGGCTGAGAATATCATATTGATCATCTTTTTTCAAATTACCCACCATAACGGGCCCAGCCGCTCCGCGGCATGCGGGATCCTCCCAGACCGGGGCGCGAACCCAGTTCCCCTGCATCGGCAGGCGGACGCGCAACCACTGCGCCACCAGGGAAGCCCCACCATATGTTTTTTGTTGTTGTTGATAATGGCATTTGTTGTCTCCTTCAGGATTCTGATGACTGTTGCTCCAAGTGATCTTCGCCCCTGAGACCATGGTTGTTGTTCATTTGGAAATCTCTTCCTTCTTCAGAGAGAGAGGATTGGTGTGTGATTTAAAATGCTGCTTGTTCTTTTGGCTTTAAAATAAAACATTTATTTAGGTATAATTTACATACCATAAAGTGCACCTGTTTTAAGTGTACAAACCAATGAATTTTAGTGTCTCTACAGAGTTATGTAACTTCCACCACCATCTAACTTTAGAATATTTTCATCACCTCCAAAAGAAACCTTGTACCATTTTCAGTCATTCCACTATGGGTTGGCATTTAACCTACCATTGTTTTAAAATACTGAATGCATTAGAACATCTCTATTCAACAGTGTGGTTATTACTGAGGGTAAGCTATTAACTAATTTTTAATGGATTTTTTACTGTATTATGAATTTTCCCATCACTCACTAATAATTAAAGCTCCTTGATCAGGCACTCTAGTTTGAAAATTTGTTTGTTTTTTTGATGCATCAAACTCCAATGCATAAGAATATTTGGCTTTTGTGCAATGGCAGATCTTTTTTTTTTTTTGAAGAAACTGTGTCAACAGGACAACTAATTCAACCATCTTGCTTGAATTGATGAGTCAATTTAGTTTTTACAACACTGTTAAAAATGATTATTTGATCAAGAACATTTGCCATTTTATTCAAGTTTGTCAAATAATTTGAGTGTGTGGACAGTCTTATATCTGCCTTAATTAAGAATCGGTGGCAAAGAAATAGGACCTAATGCAAAAAGAATTTCAAGGGAGCACCACTTTGGAGCCTAGCCTATGTGTCTAGCTCCAAAGCTCCACGTACTTCTTAAAAACTGACAATAGAAATTTAAAATATTTTATTAAACAGATGTGTGAGGTATAGAGAGTAAAGACTACATTGATTTACAGATGGCAAATCAGGAGCTGCAGTTAATATAAGTACCGTATGTACTTGTGACCACTTCCAGTATTTGGAAACCATTAGTCAGAGTCTGACATTTTGATATTTGCTTTATTATTTCTTCATGGTTTTATGTGTAACCTGTCGATTTCACCTTCTAAATATTCCATGAATCTACTTATAGCGTCGCTCAGTTCAAGAACTTGGACTCTCTCTTGGATTTTTGTCGTACAAGCCTAACTTGTATTCCTGCTTTCCCTCTCATTCCCTTTCCCTCTCACCCCATCCCCAAGCCTGTCTCTTCACTTTGCAGCCAGAGTGATCCCTCAAGACCAAATCCACACATGTCAGCTGCCTTTGACATGCCTCTATCACAAGGAGAGCAAAGGGCAAGCCTCTTGGCACAGCATACAAGGCCCTGTGCTTCTCTGCTCTGCTTGACCTTCTTTGCTGCCCATCTCCCAGAACACTGGATATTCTAATAATGCTTTCCTGCTGGATACTTTTGCACACGCCCTAATGTTTCCTGTTTCTCTTCAAGCAGTTCATTCTGCCTGCAGTGGTTGCCCTTCCATCCTTCTTCACACAGGTAATTGGGATTCGTTTTTAAAGACAGTTCAGGTGTCGACTTTTCCGGAAAGACTTTCCTTGACCACAGATTAGGTGAAGGGTCCCTCTCGTATGCTCCCTTAGGACCCCTTGCCTACCCCCCTCACGTCACTCATTTTATCATTTTTGAAAGAATTTGGTATGTGTCCCTCACTGGTGTGCAACTTCTTCGATGGCAGGGAGCATGTTTTAATCATCTCTCTATTCCCAGTGTTTGGCAGGTAGTAGGTGCTTTATAAAGGTTTGCTGACCTGAAGTGGATTTTGTTGAATAAATGACTAAATTTCTTGGTTCACGGAACACTTCTGCTTTTTTTCGGTGCCTTCTTTCTGAACATTTGTTCATCTCAATATTGTCACTCTAATTTACAACTAAGTTTTTCTAGAACTTTTTTTCACAGTATCTTTGGGAATGGTTCAAGTCTGATCTTAGGATGAAAAATGCAAAGTAAAGGTTCTCAAACATTATTCTATATTAACTCTTCATATGTTTACATTTATTTGTTGATCAGACATTTTCCAAACTGAAAGTCAGGTTAAAAATATTAAGTATTATAATATCTACTACCTTCATTTATCAAGTACTTACTGTATGCCAACCTCTGTAAAAAAAACCCCTTCAAAATAAGTTTATTATACTTAAACATCCTAACAACAAATGCAGAAGAAATTATTATTCCCATTTTACATCCAGGGAAGCTGGGTCTCAGAGAGGTTAAGTAAGTTGCCCAAAGTCACACAGCTATACGTTGCACAGCTAGTTTTCAAACCCAGAGGTGTTAACTCCAGAGTCCATGTCTTTTCCACCTAGTCTCAGTGCTTCCCGGAAAGGCAGTTTCTAGAAGAATGAGACAGAAAGTAGGTAGTTTATGATAATAGGGAGGCAGAGAGCAGGCAACAGTCAGACACTGCTTTGAGGGGGGCAAATTGAAATAATAGCATTGAAATAATAGGTCATGACCAAAGTTAGGGTGGTAGAGCGGGTGTCCCTTGGGGGGAGAAAGGCAGGCCTCTTACATCTGGGGAGAGGATGTGGAAAGGGGGTGGGGTCTATCAAAGACACAGCATGCCGATGCTCCCATTTTTCAAGTGACTGTCCTTGATAGGAAATATTTTGGTGCTTACTACTCATCACATGAACTGGGAAAAACTGTGAATGTAGGACTCCTTCCCCTGCTCCTAAGTCCCTCCCTCCCTCCCTCCCTCCCTTCCTTCCTTCCTTCCTTCCTTCCTTCCTTCCTCCCT
>NC_041228.1:42531931-42536850 GCF_002837175.3 Physeter macrocephalus
TCCTTCCTTCCTTCCATCCTTCCTTCCTTCCTTCCTTCCTTCCATCCTTCCTTCCTTCCATCCTTCCTTCCTTCCTTCCTTCATTTCGTCTTCTTTTTTTTTTTTCAGAAAGCAAAGAGGAGGAAGAAATTAAAGTAAAAAGAGAAAAGTATGTATAAATCGGTAAAGAAATAAAGAGAAAGGGTTAAGAAATAAAATATAACAGAGCTGGGATTGGTCACCAGGTAGTTTTCTATGCAAACATCAGATCCTCAGAGAAATGATTTCTTTCTTTTGGGAGCTTAAATTATATCTGCCACAAATTATTTTTCAAGAAAATCCATTTGGCTTGATTTTGACTTCAATATTTAAAATACCTGCAAACATCATTCTTTCCCACACATTATGATTCTTTTGAGGTCCCATTTTCTCAACAATTGACCAAATTATTGAAACAGAAATGGGAAAACATAGCCTTCTTCCAAATGGTGTGAACATTGCTTTATAATTTTGTTAGCATGTAGAGGTGACAGAATGCTCTATATTTTGTCTGCAAACTCTGAGCATGGACATTCAGTTTTAAAATGAATATCATTTGTGAAAATTATTACATCACTTGCTTCTAGAATGTTTACAATAAATCAATTTCTTCTCTCTTTTTGGTATTGAGTTAAAACTTTCTGGTAGGTGAGCTTCTTCCCAATATTAAGACAGATTTGAGTTAACAGTCTCTTTGAAATCGAAAAAATGGTAAAGTGTATTGATCAACTGTGATAAATGGTTGTGTAGAAACCATTGACATTGTATGGTGGATTAGAATTTTAAATAAGACTTAATTTTTGTATATATGTATATATATATATTCATTCTTATAAATTAGACTCAATACATGCCTTTGCTTTTAGCTGCATATCTATATAAAATAGTACATTTAAAAATATTTTATTTTAAAATGAGACAAAATTAAAAATTCGACTCAGAGGAAAATTGAACAATGGGACGAATGAACTTCCTTTGACATGGTATAAATGAAAAAGTGATTTCAACCAAAAATAATGTTTCTCCATGCAGAACAGTAGGGTTATATATGGAGATACCTTTGCAGCATCCAGATGTGTGATTTCAGGATACTGCCAGATGTTATATGTGCTCCAGGAGAGCTCATAGAATTGGGTAGGAAGCATAGAATTTGCTGCCCGAGTGACACGCAAGGAGGACCATGGGCCAATAAGGAAAGATTGCTTCCTAAACCAGGGCACTGAGAGCTGCTGGCGGAGGGGTTCAGGCTCACCCAGGTGCTTACCTTGGTTTGCCCCATCAAACAGGAGGCAAGGCTGGTTGGAGTGGGGAGAACCAGATCTAAGACTTCTTCTAATCCCTTTCCTTGTCCTCTTCCCCTAAGATGTGGGAGGAAAGGGCATGTAAGGAGACTTCAGATTATGTAGAATTCCCGTCAATTTAAATTTCAGGCCGTAATGATATGAGTGCAGTGGTTAGGCCTACCTATTGTATATGTTCTCCTTTTTACGCCTTTGTTACAAATGGGCTGATTTGTTCATTTATTCCCTCATTTTTTCCTTCCTTCCTTCATTTAGCTATCAAACATTAATTGCATTATCATTTTGCTAAAAGCTGATGGTGAAATAAGGCAGGGGCACAGCCCAAAAGGAACCTGGGAATGGGTGTTAACATCACTCCTCGTGGAACTCAGTCTAGTTGGGGGTACAGTCAGTAAATCAGTAAATTGAACAAATAACTTGATGATTACACTTGGTGATGGCTGCCGTGAAAGAAATGAATAGGATACAGTGGCTGAGAACCATGCTGGGGAGAAAACTACTTAGATAGGGTGATCAGGGACGGCTTCTTTGAGGAGGGGGCATGGAGGCTCAAACTGAAGATGAAGAGGAGCCAGCCCTGAAAAGAGAGTGAGTAGCATGTGCAAAGGCCCTGAGGTCTGCACTCCTTGAGGTGCGAAGGAGCTTGGTATTTTCAAGGCACGGAAGGGAAAGTATTTTCTTCTGTAACTGCAGCTTTTGTGAGTAAGGGAGAGAGTGGCACAAACTGGAGGATGGGTAGATACATGCCAGGTTATGCAGAGTTTTTTAAGGTGAGGCAAGGAGCTTAAATTTTCTTTGAAATAAAATGCGGAGCCGTTAAAAAAGCTTAGGCAGGGGAGAAATATGAACTAGTTTATGTTTTAAAAAGAGTGCTGGGGCTGCCATGTGAAGAACAGATGGAGGTGGGCAGGGGAAGAAGCAAGGAAAGCTATAAAGAGGCTTCTGCACTGGTCTGAGTGAAAGGACAGTGGCTGGTACCTGGTGGTGACAGAGGTGATTCAAACGGGGTGTGGCAGATGGGCAAGTAGAGTCGACAGGGCTGAGGGTGAGAGATCTCTCTTCGTCCTCTGGAGTTCTGTGGCTCTGGGAACACAGTTTGAAAATCACTAATCCATATAGTGTAGAAACGAGTTTGACTGTCATTTTCAGACACGTAAAATGATTTGACTGAACCGACCAGATTCCCTAATGGTTGACGCTATAGTTCTTCTAAAGCTAAGATTCTAGTTTGTTCAAAAGCTACAAGATTGTTTTTGATGATGGAAGTGTATTTACTGAGGTATATAAAAACTGTTTACCACACATGTTTTGTTTAAAATGTTCTTTGGAGGAAATAATTTCTAAATCCTTGACTTTCAGTCTTATGATTGAAATCTCATGATTGAAAGTCAAGATCGAGGAGGCAGCATAAACAAGGGAAGAGGCCATCAGGAGGAAGAAAGAGCAAAGATGAATTGAGTCAATGATTTAATGGCACACAAAATAATCAAACTAAGTCACACTGCTGTGCTCAATCTTAATTTTTTAAAAAATGATACCCCTTTCTTTCAGTGAACAGTGTTTGGAAGGTTAAGACAATGGTTCTGTGATTTTTAGGCCTCAGGCAGGTTGTGCTTCTGTATTTAATTTTGCTGCAGTAACACACACCCTTGTAATTCCTTTTTAGTAGGACTTCCAGCAGGGCTCTGCTGTCACTCGCAGCTCATGCAAAAGCAGCGGCACATCTGCCGGCTGATTTGAGAACGGGCAATCATATTACCCCATCCTGTATAATTTGATCTGTGTGGGTCACCGAGGACTCCAGCAATATTTCTTTGTTTCTCGCTCGCTTTCTCTCTTTCTTTTAAAGGATGAAAATTACATTCGTCTGTATCCACACCTATCTATTTTCACAATCATTTATCTTTTCTTGGGGAGAATTGTGTGCCATTTTACCTACTCTCAAGTCACATGTCATTTTAGGCTAAAGATATCCATGCTGCTTGTAACATAATTGACAAAAAAAACACACAAAAACTGTGAGGTAACATTATGAAGGACTGTTTTAATAGATTTTATTTTTACTTAACCAAAGAGGCTTGTATCCCCAGGAAGGATGAAGAGCTATTCTATCCTATCCTATCCTAGCCTATCTTATCCTATCCTATGCTATGTTATGCTATTCTATTCTATTCTATTCTATTCTATTCCATTCCATTTCATTCCCTTCCCTTCCATTCTTCTACTCACCAGTTCTTAAGACTGGCAGTAGTCTGGAAGAGGGAGACAGCTGCTGCCGATGTTGCAGCTTTGTCTGTGGTTGGTAATGTAGCTTTTGACCCACATGGTTAGTAAATGTTGGAAAAACTATGGATGCAGAGGTTAAGTCAGGAATCATGACACTGTGGGCTTCTCTGGATTGCCAGGTGCCTCTGCTTATTGTCTGATGAGCAACCTAGTTTAAGGTTGTTCAGAATGGTGGGAAATTGGATTGGAAAAAAGATCATCAGTGTGTGTGCACAATTCTGGGCTCCTGCTGAGAGGGGAAATGTAAGACAAGGTACACAAGTAGGGGACACACATCCTGCCTTCAAGGCCAGATGGGCATTGGACCATCCCTCCCTTCCTTCCTTCCTTCCTTCCTTCCTTCCTTCCTTCCTTCCATCTCTGTTTCTTTCTTTCCTTCCTTCCTCCCTCCCTCCCTCCCCTCTCCCTCCCTCCCTCCCTCTCTCCCTTCCTTCCTTCCTTCCTTCCTCCCTTCCAACAAATAGTTAAACCAGACGAACAAAAGACATTCTTTTCTAATTGGTGTAAAGATCAGATTAGTGATTATGTGGCTAAACTGATCAAATTCCATGACAAATGTATTCAGTTTTAACTCTGCTTTGTCTTTTATTTATTTATTTAACATCTTTATTGGAGTATAATTGCTTTACAAAGGTGTGTTAGTTTCTGCTGTATAACAAATTGAATCAGCTATACATATACATATAGCCCCATATCTCCTCCTTCTTGCATCTCCCTCCAACCCTCCCTATCCCACCCCTCTGGGTGGTCACAAAGCACCGAGCTGATCTCCCTGTGCTATGTGGCTGCTTCCCACTAGCTAGCTATTTTACATTTGGTAGTGTATATAGGTCCATGCCACTCTCTCACTTTGTCCCAGCTTACCCTTCCCCCTCCCCGTGTTATCAGGCATCAAGTCCATTCTCTACATCTGCGTCTTTATTCCTGTCCTGCCCCTAGGTTTTTTTTTTTCCCTTCATCTTTTGTTTTTTTTTTTTTTACATCTTGGAGTATAATTGCTTTACAATGGTGTGTTAGTTTCTGCTTTATAACAAAGTGAATCAGTTTTACATATACATATGTTCCCATATCTCTTCCCTCTCTAGGTCCATCCACCTCACTACAAATAACTCAATTTCGTTTCTTTTTATGGCTGAGTACTATTCCATTGTATATATGTGCCACATATTCTTATCCATTCATCTGTTGATGCACTTAGGTTGCTTCCATGTCCTGGCTATTGTAAATAGAGCTGCAATGAACATAGTGGTACATGACTCTTTTTGAATTATGGTTTTCTCAGGGTATATGCCCAGGAGTGAGATTGCTGGGTCG
>NC_041228.1:42537106-42541717 GCF_002837175.3 Physeter macrocephalus
TGTAGTATAGTCTGAAATCAGGGAGCCTGATTCCTCCAGCTCCATTTTTCGTTCTCAAGATTGCTTTGGCTATTCGGGGTCTTTTGTGTTTCCATACAAATTGTGCAATTTTTTGTTCTAGTTCTGTGAAAAATGCCATTGCTGGTTTGATAGAGATTGCATTGAATTTGTAGATTGCTTTGGGTAGTATAGTCATTTTCACAATGTTGATTCTTCCAATCCAAGAACATGGTATATCTCTTCATCTGTTTTTATCATCTTTAATTTCTTTCATCAGTGTCTTATAGTGTTCTGCATACAGGTGTTTAGTCTCCTTAGGTAGATTTATTCCTAGGTATTTTATTCTTTTTGTTGCAGTGGTAAATGGGAGTGATTCCTTAATTTCTCTTTCAGATATTTCATCATTAGTATATAAGAGTGCAAGAGATTTCTGTGCATTATTTTTGTATCCTGCTACTTTACCACATTCATTGATTAGCTCTAGCAGTTTTCTGGTAGCATCTTTAGGGTTCTGTATGTATAGTATCATGTCATCTGCAAACAGTGACAGCTTTACTTCTTCTTTTCCATTTTGGAATCCTTTTATTTCTTTTTCTTCTCTGATTGCTGTCACTAAAACTTCCAAAACTATGTTGTATAATAGTGGTGAGAGTGGACAACCTTGTCTTGTTCCTGATCTTAGAGGAAATGCTTTCAATTTTTAACCTTTGAGAACGATATTGGCTGTGGGTTTGTTATATATTGCCTTTATTATGTTGAGGTATATTCCCTCTATGCCTAATTTCTGGGGGTTTTATCATAAATGGGTGTTGAATTTTGTCAAAAGCTTTTTCTGCATCTATTAAGATGATCATATGGTTTTTCTCCTTCAATTTGTTTTTATGGTTTATCACATTGATTGATTTGCATATATAAAAGAATCCTTGCATTCCTGGGATAAACCCCACTTGATCTTGGTGTATGATCCTTTAATGTGCTGTTGAATTCTGTTTGCTACTATTTTGTTGAGGATTTTTGCATCTATGTTCATCAGTGATATTGTCCTGTAGCTTTCTTTCTTTGTGACATCTTTGTTTGGTTTTAGTATCAGGGTGATGGTGGCCTCGAGAATGAGTTTGGGAGTTCAGTGCTTGTGATTGGTCTGTTTATCTTTTCTATTTCTTCCTGGTTCAGTCTCGGAAGGTTGCGCATTTCTAAGAATTTGTCCATTTCTTCCAGGTTGTCCATTTTACTGGCATATGGTTGCTTGTAGTAATCTCTCATGATCCGTTGTATTTCTGCAGTGTCAGTTGTTTTTTCTCCTTTTTCATTTCTAATTCTATTGATTTGAGTCTTCTCCCTTTTTTGTTGGTGAGTCTGGCTAGTGGTTTATCAAGTTTGTTTGTCTTCTCAAAGAACCAGCATTTAGTTTTATTGATTTTTGCTATTGTTTTCTTCATTTCTTTTTCATTTATATCTGATATGACCTTTATGATTTCTTTCCTTGTGCTAACTTTGGGGGTTTTTTGTTTTTCTTTCTCTAATTGCTTTAGGTGTAAGGTTAGGTTTTTATTTGAGATGTTTGTTGTTTCTTGATGTAGGATTGGATTGCTATAAACTTCCCTCTTAGAACTGCTTTTGCTGATCCCAAAGGTTTTGGGTCCTGCTGTTTTCACTGCCATGTGTTTCTAGGTATTTTTTGATTTCCTCTTTGATTTCTTCAGTGATCTCTTGGTTATTAAGTCGTGTATTGTTTAGCCTCCATGTTTTTGTATTTTTCACAGATGTTTTCATGTAATTGATATCTAGTCTCATTGTGTTGTCGTCAAAATAGATACTTGATACAATTTCAATTTTCCTAAATTTACCAAGGCTTGATTGTGACCCAGGATTTGATCTATCCTGGAGAATGTTCCATGAGCACTTGAGAAGAAAGTGTATTGTGTTGTTTTTGGATGGAATGTCCTATAAATATCTATTAAGTGCATCTTGTTTAATGTATCATGTAAAACTTGTGTTTCCTTATGTATTTTCATTTTGGATGATCTATTCATTGGTGAAAGTGGGCTGTTAAAGTTCCCTACTATGATTGTGTTACTGTTGATATCCCCTTTTATGGCTGTTAGCATTTGCCTTATGTATTGAGGTGCTCCTTTGTTGTGTGCATAATGATTTACAACTGTTATATCTTCTTCTTGGATTGATCCCTTGATCATTGTGTAGTGTCCTTCTTTGTCTCTTGTAATAGTCTTTATTTTAAAGTCTATGTTTTCTGGTATGAAAATTGCTACTCCAGCTTTCTTTTGATTTCCATTTGCCTTGAATATCTTTTTCCATCCCCTCACTTTCAATCTGTTTGTGTCCCTAAGTCTGAAGCGGGTCTCCTGTAGACAGCATATATACCTGTCTTGTTTTTGATTCATTCAGCCAGTCTGTGTCTTTTGGCTACAGCATATAATCCATTTACATTTAAGGTGGTTATAAACATATATGTTCCTATTACTATTTTCTTAATTGTTTTGGGTTTGTTATTGTAGATCTTGTCCTTCTCTTGTGTTTCCTGCCTAGAGAAATCCTTTAGCTTTTGTTGTAGAGCTGGTTTGGTGGTGCTGAATTCTCTTAGCTTTTGCTTGTCTGTAAAGGTTTTAATTTCTCTGTCAAAGCTGAATGAGATCCTTGCCTGGTAGAGTAATCTTGGTTGTAGGTTTTTCCTTTTCATCACTTTAAATATGTCTTGCCACTCTCTTCTGGCTTGCAGAGTTCCTGCTTAAAGATCAGCTGTTAATCAGGCTTGATTTGTGACCCAAGATATGATCTATCCTGAAGAATGTTCCATGAACACTTGTGAAGAAAGTGTATTCTGGTTTTTTTGAATGGAATGTCCTATAAATATCTATTAAGTGCATCTTGTTTAATGTATCATGTAAAACTTGTGTTTCCTTATGTATTTTCATTTTGGATGATCTATTCATTGGTGAAAGTGGGCTGTTAAAGTTCCCTACTATGATTGTGTTACTGTTGATATCCCCTTTTATGGCTGTTAGCATTTGCCTTATGTATTGAGGTGCTCCTTTGTTGTGTGCATAAAGATTTACAACTGTTATATCTTCTTCTTGGATTGATCCCTTGATCATTGTGTAGTGTCCTTCTTTGTCTCTTGTAATAGTCTTTATTTTAAAGTCTATGTTTTCTGGTATGAAAATTGCTACTCCAGCTTTCTTTTGATTTCCATTTGCCTTGAATATCTTTTTCCATCCCCTCACTTTCAATCTGTTTGTGTCCCTAAGTCTGAAGCGGGTCTCCTGTAGACAGCATATATACCTGTCTTGTTTTTGATTCATTCAGCCAGTCTGTGTCTTTTGGCTACAGCATATAATCCATTTACATTTAAGGTGGTTATAAACATATATGTTCCTATTACTATTTTCTTAATTGTTTTGGGTTTGTTATTGTAGATCTTGTCCTTCTCTTGTGTTTCCTGCCTAGAGAAATCCTTTAGCTTTTGTTGTAGAGCTGGTTTGGTGGTGCTGAATTCTCTTAGCTTTTGCTTGTCTGTAAAGGTTTTAATTTCTCTGTCAAAGCTGAATGAGATCCTTGCCTGGTAGAGTAATCTTGGTTGTAGGTTTTTCCTTTTCATCACTTTAAATATGTCTTGCCACTCTCTTCTGGCTTGCAGAGTTCCTGCTTAAAGATCAGCTGTTAATCTTATGGGGATTCCTTTGTATGTTATTTGTTGTTTTTCCCTTGCTGCTCTTAATATTTTTTCTTTGTATTTAATTTTTGATAGTTTGATTAATATGTATCTTGGCACATGTTTCTCCTTGCATTTATCCTGTATGGGACTTTCTGGACTTGACTGACTATTTCCTTTCCCACACTGGGGAAGTTTTCAACTATAATCTCTTCAAATATTTTCTCAGTCCCTTTCTTTCTCTCTTCTTCTTCTGGGACCCCTATAATTAGAATGTTGGTCCATTTATTGTTGTCCCAGAGGTCTCTGAGACTGTTCTCAGTTCTTTTCATTCTTTTTTCTTTATTCTGCTGTGCAGTAGTTATTTCCACTATTTTATCTTCCAGGTCACTTATCCGTTCTTCTGCCTCAGTTATTCTGCTATTGATTCCTTTTATAGAATTTTTAATTTCATTTATTGTGTTGTTCCTCATTGTTTGTTTGCTCTTTAGTTCTTCTAGGTCCTTGTTAAACGTTTCTTTTATTTTCTGCATTCTATCTCCAAGATTTTGGATCATCTTTACTATCATTACTTTGATTTCTTTTTCAGGTAGGCTGCCTGTTTCCTCTTCATTTGTTTGGTTTGGTGGATTTCTCCCTTTCTCCTTCATCTGCTGTGTGTTTATCTGTCTTCTCATTTTTCTTAACTTACTGTGGTTGGGGTCTCCTTTTCCCAGGCTGCAGGGGCTGCAGGTTCATATTTCCTGTTGTTTTTGGTGTCTGCCCCCCAGTGGCTATGGTTGGTTCAGTGGGTTGTGAGACTTCCTAGTGGAGGGGACTGGTGCCTGTGTTCTTGTGGATGAGGCTGGATCTTGTCTTTCTGGTGTACAGGACCATGTCCGGTGTTGTATTTGGGTGTCTGTGACCTTATTATGATTTTAGGCAGCCTCTCTGCTAATGAG
>NC_041228.1:42547077-42597644 GCF_002837175.3 Physeter macrocephalus
GTAGTTATTTCCACTATTTTATCTTCCAGGTCACTTATCCGTTCTTCTGCCTCAGTTATTCTGCTATTGATTCCTTTTATAGAATTTTTAATTTCATTTATTGTGTTGTTCCTCATTGTTTGTTTGCTCTTTAGTTCTTCTAGGTCCTTGTTAAACGTTTCTTTTATTTTCTGCATTCTATCTCCAAGATTTTGGATCATCTTTACTATCATTACTTTGATTTCTTTTTCAGGTAGGCTGCCTGTTTCCTCTTCATTTGTTTGGTTTGGTGGATTTCTCCCTTTCTCCTTCATCTGCTGTGTGTTTATCTGTCTTCTCATTTTTCTTAACTTACTGTGGTTGGGGTCTCCTTTTCCCAGGCTGCAGGGGCTGCAGGTTCATATTTCCTGTTGTTTTTGGTGTCTGCCCCCCAGTGGCTATGGTTGGTTCAGTGGGTTGTGAGACTTCCTAGTGGAGGGGACTGGTGCCTGTGTTCTTGTGGATGAGGCTGGATCTTGTCTTTCTGGTGTACAGGACCATGTCCGGTGTTGTATTTGGGTGTCTGTGACCTTATTATGATTTTAGGCAGCCTCTCTGCTAATGAGTGGGGTTGTGTTCCCGTCTTGCTAGTTGTTTGGCATAGCGTGTGTAGCACTGTAGCTTGCTGGTTTTTGAGTGGAGCTGGTCTTAGGGTTGAGATGGCGATCTTTGGGAGCGCTTTCGCTGTTTGATATTACATTGAGACAGGAGGTTTCTGGTAGACCAATGTGCTGAACTCATCTCTCCCACCTCAGAGGCACAGGCCTGACACCTGGCTGGAGCACCAAGACCCTGCCAGCCACACGGCCAGGTACATGGGGAGTTTCTTGCCTTTTGGGAAGTCTGAGGTCTTCTACTTGTGTTCAGTAGGTGTTTTGTGGGAGTTGTTCCACATGTAGATGTATTTCTGATGTATTAGTGGGGAGGAAGGTGATCTCCACATCTTACTCCTCCGCCATCTTGAAGGTCTCTGTTTTGTCTTTTAAAACATAGAGAACTTTATCTGAAGATTTATTTTTTACAAATACGGTAGAAGCAATATGTAAGAGACTAAAGCTTACTTCCTCAGGGTGAGGTCTAAGAAAAGCCATAGAAGAAAGAATCTAACCAATAAGCATTTCAATAGTGGATAGTCCTGCTGAGATCAGAGAGTGGTTTGTAGAAAGAAGTCAGATGGTTATAATTAGTGGTGGATGCAAATGGTTAAAGCAAGGAAGTTTTCTTTCATACAACAGTGAAAGCCATTCTTGCTGTGAAATAACATCACTTCTGCTGAAATAAACTGTACAGTGTTAGTCTCAGGCTGGTGATTAGAGAACCTAATTCTTGTGACATTTCTCAACCAAGGAGTACTAAAGCTCTTGACATCATGCGGATGTTCAAGGTTGCCTGTGGCTTTACAGACTTGCAGTGATATACTGCTGGGCTCTATTAGGTCTTAGAATTGGTTACTGGCTTTTAGAGGGATTTCAGTTTAAATCTGGAATCTCCAAGCCAAGAATGGGGCCCTTTTTCTGCTATTCATTATAAAATAAACAAGTGTTCAATTAAGCTATCTCCTTTGTCAGAACCTATGGGGCAGGGAGCCCATCAATGAAGGCATTGTTTCTTGTAGATGAAGGGTGGGTAACAATAGGATGCTACTTTACAGTATTTTATAAACACTTAGATGAAATTACCCTATGATTTGTACTTGGAAGTAAAAAATTAAATATTTTGGGTGCATATACTAGAATCAGTTGCTTCATGAATTCTAATGGGGGTGTGAAAAAAGAGTTGTGCAGTGCTCCAGCCTGTGGCTTCAGCTGGACAAGTCCGTGGGGGAGTCTGACTCTGATGTATCTAAAGGAGACATTTTCTAAAGCCAGCGTTGAAGGTAGAAAATAGAATGCAAGTGGTGGTGGGACTTGAGGAAAATGCTTTCTCTTGGGATCTCGAAAGGAGATGCCAGAGAAGATAGGACTCAAGGTTTGAAAAACTGGGGTGAGCTAAGAGGCATCCTAAATGAGTTTCTAGATTGTTTGGTTAAAATGGTCCCTGATTTTTTTTTTTAAACAAAAACACCTCTGAGGACCCCTAAAGCAAATTTATATATATCACATTAAAAATATGCCTATTAAATTGTTATCCAACTCATGATATCCTAGATGAATCAAGTCCACAAGACCTTTCAAGTGATCAGTATAACATTATAGAAATAGCAAGACTCATAGGAAGTTTTGATTTTGAGATTTAATAAGTATTTCAATGAATGAGGGTAATTAATTTTATTTCTTTCAGAAATTTTTAAAAGTGTGTATATGTGTATTTTCTTTTAGGGAAATGGCCAAAAACCTTATTGAAAAATAGAGAGAGTACAAGATGGCTTATACCTTCTTGTGACCAAGGGCAAGTCACTTCACTTCTTTGGTCCTCCCTTACTTTATTCATAAAATGAGAGAACTGATGTAGGTTCTTGGATGTGTATAGACACTTATAAAATACATGATGCTGCTTGTGTGTAAATACTCTTTTAATGTGCATGGACTGTTGCTTATCTTTTTCAGTAACCATTATGAGGTGGGCACTTAGCTGGTGGAGTGGAGGAGGAATGTGGAGCAGGGTTGAGGGTAAGCTGGTGCAGGAAGGGGAGCCTTGTGTGGATTGATGACGGCTGTGCACTGTGAGCTGAGGAGTGCGCCCGTGGCCCCAAAGAGTAAAGCAAAGAAGGGAAAGCTAGACAAGTGGACACTTCCCAATCTGTTAAATCTTATCAGCTAACAATATTTCAAAACCAATGTCTGGGGATTGACAATCATATTTCGTAAGGATATTAAAAAAATCTAGTATGATGTGTTACCTTCATTTTGTAAATAAAATGACATTCACATCTATGTATTTAGGAAGCGTATATTATCAGAAAAAAGAATCCAGTTCTTTAAATTCAACAAATTTATCTTTTGGAAAACTCATCCCATCATCCTTATGCTCCTCATTTTTCCTTGGACTGGTAAAAAATGTCATCCTAATGGTCACAGGTCCTAGGGCCAGCATTTAGAAATCAATGAGTCTTTCCAGAATTCATTCTATGATCCTTGTTTGCATTTTCTGGGAGAGAACTAGTAAATGAGTGCTCTCCTAGGCTTAAAATCCTGAGAGTCTATGTTTAGTGGTTCTAGTGATGCAGGGATTGAAGGGGGAGAACAACTCTTTGTCACCTTCTTGGGGGACCAGCAAGCAGCTCTGTATGTGGGGAGGGCAGGCAGGAGCACATGTGTCTTTGGAAACAGTGCGGAGCACTGAGATGGAACCTCTGTAACCTGCTGGGATGTTCATCTTTAGATCGAGTTTTACAATTAGAATGGTATGAATAACAAAAATAAACTGATGGTGATTTACCTTGCTTTTTAGTTTCATTTCCTGGAGTTTTATGACTTGAGTTTTTTTAAAATCTCCATTATCAGTCAGCAGGTAGTCCACCCATCTCAAATTATTTGTTGATTGTCTGAGAAATAATTTTTCCCCAAGGAAGTCCAGCACTGACATAATACTGATTTAATTATTAAACAATTATGCTTATTTTTCCATAGCCTTTCGGCCATATGTAGCCTTTTGGTGTTCTGAGGATGCTCCTAGCACTGCAGTGGTGCTGTCCACGTCAATCAGTCTACCCTCGATGGGAAAGCCTGTTTTCAGGGGACTCAGTTTTCTCCTTTGTGTTGGAGGGTGATAATAGTGAGATAGTCATCTCCTGAAGGCAGAGATAAGAGCACCTGTCTGTTGCCCTGTCATGATTCCCTGATATAACTGTGCGCACCACCAATGTATATTTAGACCAGGAGCTTCCCACTACCTGAAGCAAAGATTTCTTGTTGCAAAGCTGCAGTATGTATATTGGCAAATAATCGATGTCCCTGAAGAGGAAACTAGAAGGCACCTTGGATTATTTCTGTTAGAGTATGTGAGTCCTCTAAGCTTCGGCATTTTTCTGGTCAGCCTGATCGGCAGGCAGGAGGCCAAAGTTAGCATTGACCCAGAGGCCACCACAGTGGGGAGAGGGTAAGTAGGGGACGTGTCTCCCTTGTTTAGAGTCACACAGGGACCTTAAAATATACCCCTCTGGTGTTTAGACCAGGTTACTCTTTCCTTCAAGGAGGTATGTTAAGTTCCTTCTCCTCATCTCCTACTGAATGTTATATATAACTGAACTTAATTTGTATTTTGTAAGTTCTGGCAATGAAGTAGCTTTGAAGACTAGTCTCTTTGTTTTGTGAAGACAGGGGCCTTTAAAGATGGGATCACAAAGAAAGGGGTCTGGAATAGGTTGAAAAGGTACCAGCCTGGAGAGTGATGTGTGAGTGACTCTTCGGGCAGGACTTCTTGTCACTCTCCTCTTCCTGTAAACACAGAGGCTCAGCTTCACGGGAAACCAGAACTCTGCCCACGAAACATCTTCATCCTGCCATTCTCTAGGTCTCAATCAATGAAGCCATATAATTTCAACCATGCACAGTAAAAATTTTAACCCATTAAAAAACTTTATCAATGCTCTTGACTTTTCATTTTTAATCAGTTACTAGGGGGAGGGTGTTTTTTCCCTAAATAGTTCTCTCCATCCTCATCGTAATTACTTAATCCAGACCCCCCATATCTTCCTGCCTGGACTTGGGCGTGGTCCTCCTGGTTGCTTCCTTGGACTCAGTCTCTTAGCCCTTCCAATCCATTGTGTGTGCTTGTTTGGGGACTTATCCTTCCTTCACCCCTACTCACATCATCACCTCCCTGTCTTAACCAGTACCCAGTGCATCGAGTCTCAGCTCTACTGCTTGAGCTTCCCCAGGATTCACCTGCTCCACACAAATTTATTGAGCACCAACAATGCATCTGGCATGGTGCCAGGACCTGGACATAGGAAAAAGATAAAAGCCCCACTTTCGAAGAGCATTGGTTCCTTTGGAGGAGAGAAAGTGTAGGGGAAGTTCCGGAGTCAGGGAAGCCTTTGCCAAGGAGGTGACCTTGGAACCTTGTCTTGAGGGAGTGGAATTCATCAGACAAAAGGGATTTCCAAGGAAGAGGAGCTGGGAAGAGAGATGAAAGGTACCCGTTTGAGAGGTGGCATGAATTCTGAAGTTAGTGCCGGATGGCTTGAGGGTGGGTGTTGGTAACTTGGCAGGAAGGAGGAGGTGTGGGCTGCACCCAGGCCTCCTCACTGTGGTCCCGCTCTCCCCAGTCAGCAGAGAGCCTGCCTCTGGCTGGGCCTGCCTCGTGCTGTCTTGCTCCTTTCCCAACGGGGCCCTCGCTTGCATGTTCCCCTCACTTGACATGACAAGTCATGTCATGTCATGGAAACATGACATTTCCCCAGATCTTTCTGTCTTTTAAGGTGCAGTTATTGTGCCACTTGCTCTAAGGAGACTTCCTAGACTTCTTGGGCCCTCTTTACAGTGCCCTCCGTTTCTAAACTTTTTTGTGTGGTAAAGTTACATAATATAAAATTTACCGTTTTAATTATTTTTTAGTGTACAATGTGGCATTAAATACGTTTGCATTGTTGTGCAGCCATCACCACCATCTCCAGAAATTTTTCATCTTCCCCAAATTGAAACTCTATACCCCATCTCTCCAGCTCCTGGAGGCCACCTTGTTACTTTCTGTTTCCATAAATTTGACTTCTCTAGGTACCTCATGTAAGTGGAATCATACAATATTTGTGCTTTTGTGACTGGCTTCTTTCATGTAGCATTATGTCTTCAGGTTCCATCCATGTTGTAGCATACATCAGAATTTCATTCCTTTTTAAGGCTAAGTAAAACTCCATTATATGTATGTACCACCTTTGTTTACCTATTCACCCGTCAGTGGACACTTGGGTTTCTTCCACATTCTGGCTGCTGTGAATTATGCTACTGTTAACGTGGATGTATAGTGTTTGAGTCCCTGTGTTCACATCTTTGGGGAGTGTTTCTCTGCTTAAAAAATTATTTTAGTCTATACACAATTTGGTATGAAATAACTTCTTATTTATTACTGATATTATTTTATAATACTTGGAACACCTACTAAATGGTGTGGAATAGGCACTTCACGTAGAGAAACAATCAGAGCCACTAACGTTTACTGAGCACTTATGATGTACCAAGTACTCTTCTGCATGTTTTACATGTAGTAACACACTTAATCCTCAGAATAACCTTAGGAGAAGAACACCTATAGTCCCCATTTTACAGACTGAGGAAAGGAGACACTGAGTAGTTATGTAACTTACCCAAGGGCATGTAGCAAGTAAGAGGTATATGTTATGAACTCTCACAGCAACTCAGAGAAGCAAATATTACCATCTTCACTTATTCTGATGAGAAAATTATTGCTGTCAGAAATTGTCACACCTAATACCACACAGGTAAGAAGCAGCAGAATTCAGATATAACCCTGGTTTACCTGACTCCAATTCCCATGCTCTGCAGTGTATTTTATTTTATTTTACTTTAAAACCAGATTGCACATTCTTGTGAGAAGAAAACATCTTTCTGATTACTGCACATTTCTAAGTACATAATCAGTGATCACTAAATATTTGTTTTCTTATTGTTAGGTTAATAAGTGGATGAATGTGTAGGATTTAAGGAAAGGATATCATAGTTTTGAGTGGAGACTTGAGGAGTTTGAGGACAAGGGAATGGGAAGAAATCATTTAAAACAATACTTTAACAAAGAAATTAGTGCTCGATAACCATTGTTTTTCCAAATCTATAAGCAGGTCATAATACAGAGAATGCAGTGTTACATATGCTGTGTCCCATGAAAAACAGTCATTGACGATTCACAGAGTTACACTGCTCTTGTGAATTGTTAGAATTTGCTGGTAAGATGAGAAGCCCCAAACTCCCACCAGGCTGCTGTTTCTGCTCCTGCCATGGAGGGGCCTTTTCTGTGAAGAGGGGAGAGCTTGCTGGAAGCCAGGCTGGGAGGGGATGGCTGACAGGGAGAGTCAGGATGGATGGATGAGGATGGATGGCCCCAGTGGGAGGAGGGCACGCGTGGATTGAGAAGCAGGATCCATCCATTAAATAAAAGTAAACAATAAGCAACTTTTGAATCACGGTGCTGTATTTCCTTCTGGGATTCAAATGACTACACAAACCACTTGAGCTTCATTTTTATGGTGTATGAAGCTCAAGGGAATTATATGCTCTTAATTTATAGCTGCTGGTTCCACGTAGTGTTTACGGCTCCGTATGCTATGTACGATGATATCGTGTGCATGCCTGTACACAGGGTTTAATTAATGACCTAGAAATTATCCTTGGCCTGACTTATTGATGTCTCTGTGTTGGAAAACATGTGCTCACATGCTGAAAAATAAGAGCAGCTCAGGGCCAAGAGCAGGAGCCTTGGAATTTGGAGTGAAATTTCATGCCACTCCATGCTTATACCAGCTGTAGATTCAGTCTTTGGAATTCTTCATGTGTTGAGCACCTTTCCAGCTCATCCTCTAAGCTTGTGCAATAAGTGAATCAATTAAAAGTTGAATTAGATTCTAATTCCCTTTGAATCTATTCTTTCCTATATTTTTTGGAGAGTGCAATGGATATAAAAGTTACAATTGCTTTTGTTAGTTATTCTTTCTTTGAGAAGCAGTGAGTCTTCTCCATCTTCTGCAGTTGGGGGTGTGTGGTGTCCTGCCGTGGACTCATGTAACAATGTTTTTTGGGCCCCATGTGTGAAGAGGGACGGTCGGGGCACAGGTTGCAATTTTATTAACTTTTTTCTTTAGAGTAGCTCTGCTAAAACTAGATTTTAGAGTGTTAAAGTGACTTAGATTGAGTTGTGATTTTCAAACTTTAAAAAATTTAGAGATCCTTTCTTTAAAGAAAAGCAAGTGTAGAAGCCAACAGATAAAACAGATAAACAAGCAGTTGTCCTTGTCCCTTTGACCAGGTGAGAGGCAGTGTGTGCAGTGGTTACAAGTATGAATTGTGGCATTAGACTGCTTGGGTTCAGGTCCCAACTTGTCCCACTTACTTAGAAGGGCAAGTTACTTAATCCTCTTGTGCCTCAGTTTATCCATCTATAAAATGGGGGTGATAAGAATAAAACTTTTCTCTTGGGGTTGTTGATATAAGTTAAATACTTAGGCTGTGCCTTGCATGTGGTACTTTCTATCAGCTACTGCTATTATTATTTAACCTGCTCAGTGAAGGCTCAGTGAAGTAGCCTGAAAACCTCTGAGTTCTTCAAATATGTATTGAATACCTGCCATATGCCAGGCACAGGTCTAACTGCTGGGGGGAAGGTGGTGAACAAAACAAAGTCTGCTTTTCTGGCTCTTACATGCTGGTGGTTTAGCCCAGGGGTTGGCAGACTTTTTCTGTAAAGGACCGGGTATGTGAGTGTTTTAGGCTCTGCAGACTGTACTGTCTCTGTCATCACTGCTCAGCTCTGCAGCTGTGGCATTAAGCAGCCCTAGACAATATGTAAATGAATGGGCGAGGTTGTGTTCTAATAAAGCTTTATTTATAAAAACAGGGAAGTGGGCTGGATCTGGCCCGAGGGCAGAGGTTTGCCTCTTCCTGATCTAACCTAACCTCTCCTTTTATAAACAAGAAAATTGAAGCCCAGGTCACACAATAGTGGCAAAATCAAAACTAAAATCCTGTTTCAGACATCCTGTGCCATATTCTTCCGTTCTGCCATGCTCTCTGGTGCACTGGTTCTGTGAGGGCCCAGTCTTCTCCCCTCCTATCTTCTATTAAACTGCACAGTGAGCTGGGTGAAGAAAAGGGTGACCAGGAGTCTTACCAGCAGATCCTGTGATTTGCTTGCTTTTGTATCTGTCTTTAGATTGGTGTATTCACTCATTCAACAAATACTTACCAGGTCCTTATTGTGTCCTAGGTACTGTTCTAAGATACAGTGGCTAGTGGTTAGCAAAGCACACAAAGATCCCTGCCCTCTTGGAGTTTCCGTTCTAGAGGGAAGGAGGGTGACAGTAAATAATACACACAACAAATAAGTAAATTATCAGATGATGAGGAGGAACAGGAGTGTAGGGGTAGGTTGTAGGGTTTCCTAGATGGTCAGAGTAGGCCTCACAGAGAATGTGAAATTGTAACTGAACCAAACTTGGGTCTGCTCCCCCACATGCAGTAAAGACAATCTACTGACACCAGGTTGTGGTGAAGGAAAGTGCAGCATTTATTGCAGGTGCCAAGCAAGGAGTCCAGGGCAGCTAGTGCTCAAAACACCCAAACTCCCCATGGGTTTCAGCAAAGAATTTTTAAAGGCAAGGTGGGGAGGGGTATCCCAGGGTATGTGATCAGCTCATGCACAACTCTCTGATTGGTTGATGGTGAAGTAACAGGGGTTAACATTATCAGTCTTTAGGCTCCAGGCTGGGGAGCCTGGGGGCTACATGTTCATGGTCATCAAGTGGTTAACATCTTCCATTTGTTGGGGGTTTTCGAATCTGTAAAACAACTCAGGAAATGTGCCTCAGATACTATTTTCTAGGCTACTTCAGAGAGGAGTTAAAACAGAGGATATGGGGGAGGGGTCTGTCCCAGGAAGGCCCCATAGGGTCCTGCTCAGTTACAAAATTTGAGAAAAGCCTTGAGGGAGATGAGAACATCAGCAGAGCGAACCTGGGGCGAGAGCAAGAACTGCTAGAGCAAAGAGAAGGGTTCCTGTGAAGAGTGTTGGAAGAATGGCAAATAGGCCAGTGCAGCTGGAGAGAAGTGTGCAAGGGGGCGTAACAGGAGTGGAGGTGGGGTGGGGCAGAGACCATGCTGTGTCCATGAGCCTGAGGGCATTGGGAAGGCACTGCAGTGTTCTGGACAGAGGACTGCCCTGCTCCAGGAGAATGGGCTCCCTCTGGCTGCTCTTGAGAATGGAGTATAGAAGCAGACTGGGTAGGAGGACATAGCATCAATCCAGATCAGAGGTGATGTTGACTCGGGCCACAGGGATAGTGATGGATGGAGAGAGAGAGGAGGTCAGATTCTGGAGATATATTTTGAATGTAGCACTGATAGCATTTCCAACATATTGAAGGTGGAGTATGAAGAATGAGAGGAATTAAAATGGTCTTCTGCTTACAGTATTCATAGGATTCCTGAGCTGATTACACAGCCCAGGAACCTTCATTTATGTCTGGGAAAACTGAGGTCCAGAGAGGAAGGACTTTCCCTCGGTCGGGGCAGCTCTATCTCCCTTTTCTGTTGACAGTCATTAGTCTTCTTGTGTTTATCTTCTTCCTTCTTACCTGATGCCACAGAGCTAGGTGCCCCTCCTCTGTCCTTTCCCTGTCATTCTGTTTTTACTTAACACCTGTCATGAAAGGTCCCTCTCTGTTTACTTGTTCCCCCCCCCCATAGGTTAGCTCTCTGAGGCTTCCTAGCATGGTGCTTGATACACAGTAGGTGCTTAGTTAATATTTGTTGTATGAAGAAATACATTTTTTGAAATAGTCTCCTCCAAATTTCCAGCCATTCTAAAGTCTCATTGTTGTCCTTTTATAGTTTTTTTTCTTTCAGTGTTTTCTTTCTTTCTTTCATTTCTCATAGAATCTTTACTTGGATTTGCTTCATATTTTCTATTTTAAGAATTTCCCTTGGGCCTGTCACATTGAAAGGAAAAGTCCTATGATTTTCATTTTAAATTACATCTGTTAAACAGTAACACATCAGGCAGTAAGGCATTTGATATTTTAAATCTCTCCTTTTACTTTCTTTTGGTTCCTCAACAGGTCTCTTGGGGGCATTCAAGTTCAGAGTCTCTTGAAATTCTGCCAGGACTGGGGCACAGTTGCTGTGGTGTGTATAATACTTGAATGTGTGACGTGCAGCTGGATAATGCAGAGTTTACTCACGCCCAGAGTGTAATGCATCTGTCTACACCCGGTCCTCTCCTTTGCCATTACTCTTAGTTAAGCATGTGCTATAAAAACCACCAGGTGTCAACAATCTAGGCAACCAAGCCCTAACTAAATCTTCTCAGGATGAAGGTACACCTGCCGGAAGCATCTTCCAGAACTGCAAATTCATAAAACCCTTTGCTTTTAGCTGAATTATTGCTCCATGTCCTGCAAGCTACAAAAGCACAACATCGGGTTAGAGTACATAATGGATAAAATACCTATTATCTACAGTGACTTGAAAGATATTTTGATTCTTTTTGCATGTTATTTTTTGAGGGATATGTGAGTCTTTTTACTGTCTTAAAAGGGCTGTGAGCTAGCAATAGATTATTGATTGCCATATTTTTGGCTTTATGATTCATTGATCATAGTCTCATTCTTTTGAGTTCAGCGATGAAATAATAGATAATATTTATAGCCTTGCAGCATGCTAAGTATCCTACATGCGTTCTTTAATTCTCACAACCCTACGGTAGGTGCTATTATTATTATTATTCCCATTTTACATTTGGGGCATGAAGTTAAGTAACTGACTCCATGACAATATCTGTGGAGCCCAGGGCATACGTGTTCTTACCAAATGGTATTTGCATATCTGTAGGCTCTGTGGTATTGTGCTGGCTCATGTTCAGTTTTTCCTCATTTATATTTTAAATTATGATCCTTTTGGGGCTACAGGGTAAATCTCAATAAGCCTTAATGTTAATTTGTGTTTCATTTGGTGTATATTTTATAAAAATCTGCAACTTTTATATACCACTGTAGCATTTACAAAATGCTTTTACAAATAATATCTCCCTTAATTTTAGTGTTCTTTGGACTCTTATTCTTCTATCATCAGAGTCATACTGATCATCTTAAATGCAGAGAAAAGCTTCCCTGTCCTTTCTTTTCCCTTTTAATTCCCCCCAAATCCCACCTCTCCTCACATCTATTGCTTCACAGTATTCAAAATAATTTCATATCTATTATCCCATTGAATCCTCAAACCAGTGATCTGAGGTAGATGTTATTTTCCCTATTTTTCTGTTGAAGAAATTGAGTCTTAGAGAAGCGATCTGACCGTCAGAGAGATGAGGCAGAAGGGAAATCAGAGAGATTCGAAGTCTGGGAAAGATTCAACCCACTATTTGCTGGCTTTGAAGATGAAGGGCCCCAAGCCTGGGAAGATGAGCAGTCTCTAGAAGCGGAGACCAACCCCTGGCCAACAGCTGGCAAGGAAACAGGGACCTTAGTCCTACAACCTCAGGGACCTGACTTCTCCCCTAGCACCTCCAGACAGCCCTGCAGACACCTTGATTTCAGCCTTGTGAGACACTTAGAGAGAACCAACTGAGCCATGCTGTGCCCAGACTCCTGACTCATGGAGCCATGAGAAAATAAATGTGTAGTTTTAAGCTACTGAATTTGTGGTAATCTATTGCAGTGACAATAGAATACAAATACAGTCACAGAAGCTGTTCTATACTGTTTCCACTGGCTTCCTGGGACAGCACCCAGCACTGTGGTTTCTAAAAGTGAGAGGGCCATCCACTCCAGGTATGCACAAGATGATCCACATAGGTAAAGAAAAAAAAAAAATCTCAACTCTTAAATTTACAGTTTTGTAGTTTTTATAATGTAATTAATGTATTGGTATAGCAGAATATTTATAATGCATAAATTGTGTTGTCTGCTCAATTGTTTTTTACTGATAGGGTTACATGATCAAAAAAAGCATGTTGTACAGTGACCTAGTGGATTGGGGAGCAGAATGTCAAGTCAGCATGTCTAGTGGTAAGCTCACTGTATTTGGAGTTGGAGCAATTGATTTTGTTTCCACCTATGATGGAAATTAGCCTGGTGGCTTTGGTTAAGCCACTTTACATCTGTGGCTCACATTTCCCCATGGAACCTGAGAGAGATTACTTGAGCTTCCTTGAGAGAATAGGGATGCCACGTTGATGTCCAATCAGTAACTACCATCTCTGAACCATGTCTTTGTTCTGATTGAGGAAAAAGGAACTTAGACCAAAAATACAGGTTTTACTGAGTTGGCTGTTTGTTTGGACAAATTGATCACTATGTTTGACTGAGTTTACTTAATAGAGTAAGCTACTTCTGGACAGATATTTTTCTGATTCACTTCTCAGGTCTTCCAACCTCTAATCTGGTACTTTGCACCAGATTAATAATAAGATTTTGCAGAATCAATGCGTGGATTTAATTAGGTAAAATAAAGAAGTTAAAAAGAAGCAGTAACAACATAATTATAGTGATATATCTTAGTTATTACCAGGGCCCAGGTTGCCTGACTGCTTCCATTAGGCCACAGCATTTCAAGGAGACTGGCAGTAAAATTGATGTCACTAGAGATATTCCAACAGGACTGTCAGCTTCATAGTGTAGCTCCATGTAAGTAGTACATACATATCATGTGCCAGATGTTATTCTAAGTACTTTCTATTTCTATATTAACTCAACGTTCACAATAACAATATTGGTTTTGTACTAATATTTTAGTTACAAGTGGGTAAAGCAAGGCACAGAGAGGTTAAAGAACCTACCAGAGGTCACACAACTATTGATAGTAATTGGCAGGGCAGGTATCCAAACCCAGCAGGATGGATTCAGAGTCTGTGCCCATCACCACTATGCTCTGTTGCTTCTCCATGGTAGGAGGCTGTGAGGTAGGCTTAGAAGGACTCTTCTTCTGAGTTCTTCAAGCATAGGTGTTCTTAAATTCCTAACCCATCAGGAATTGAGGACCACCTTCCTTCCCCAAGGACTCAGAACATGAGAGCAGAATGGGAGAGCCCAGAGTGGGGTGTCTAGGGTGTTGCTATGGAGATGAGTAGCAGGGAGAGCATGGCACAAAGAGCTCTCTGGCCTTTGGAAGATTAAGCTTTCTGAGCCACAATTTCCTCTTATGTCAACATGGAGCTGACAAACCTACTGGATGAGGCTGTAGAGGATGAAATGAAATAATGGGTGTATAGCATTGCTTTGGGCGTGGAACACAGCAGGTGCTTAATGAGACTTTGTTGAACAGCCCTCGCCCCTGGTCTGAGTAGCTCTCGAGCCCAAAAGGTGTTAACACACAGGAAAGAGGCTACGTCCTGCTACCTACGGCACAGCTTTGACTACGTGGAACTCCAATGCACTGTGTCCCAAGCCTATCCCATGATATCCTTCTTGCATTCTGACCTGGCTGTCTTCCTGTGTTCTGAACCCTTCCACAACTTCACCATCCCCCAGCGTCCTAGGCTGGAAACCTCACCTGTGTCCAAACAACTGCAGAGCTTTGTTGAGTCTGCTCCTCTAAAGTCAGCAGGACTCATCTTCCTCTTTGTTTCTTTATGGCTAAAGATTTAGCTTACATCATCGTCAGTAGGCTTGGATTCTAGGCACAGCCTCTTAACCCATCTTCCCATCTCCATGTTGCTGCTGGTTATCTGTCCAAAACACAAGCCAAAATGTTGCTTCCCCACGAAAACCTCCTTTTACCTTTGTACTGCTTTTAGTGAGACTGTATAATGTGGACCCTTTCATGGTCACATCCCATCCAGGAACAAAATGTGCACTTGGCAGAAGTGCCTTGTGTTACCTAAGGAGTACATGAGTGTGATGGTGGCGGCTGGATGTGGTGTGTCAGCAACTGGGTAAGGGAGCCACCAGCACTGGGGTTGCTTAGAATAACTAGTCAAAGATAGAGGGTGACTAGCTGCAGTCTTGGCCAGGGCCATTGATTTATCCTTCCTTTCCACTTTCCACCTTTTGAATGCTTCATTGTCACCAACTCTCCCACCAAAGTATATACAAGAAGAATAAAAAAAAGCCTTTGAGAATTTGCAGATACCTGGGAAGGCCTCTGGAGACAATCACCATATCCAGAATCTGGGAAATACTGTATATATAAGCATTGGTTTCTAAATACACAGTTTGTAGGCCCGAGATCTTTGTGGTCACTAGGCTATAATTTACTGCCCATGGCTGCTCCTTCTTACTCTTCATGTCCCTGCTCTAACTTTATCCCCTTAGAGAGACCTTTCTGTCTCCATTGCTCTCTCTTCCCTAACCCTGTTGATTTTCCTTCATGGCACCTGACTTCTTTTCTTTTTTTTTTTTTTTACTACGTATTTATTTGCTTTTCTGTTCTCTGTCTAGGATGTACAGGGATTCAGCACCTGGAAAAATACCTGACACATATTAAAAGCTTATTAACTATTTGGAATAAATGGATGAATGAATTACTGCAGAATTAAAAGTGAATATGGGAGAAGAGAGAGTTGGCTATTTCCAAGAAGATTTCTGCAGAGAGCAGCAGGGAGCTAGAAGGCAATCTACCTTGGGGTAACTCCCTCCCCTTGAGAGCAAGGGGGAATTTAACTACTCAGGGAATAAAGTGAGCCTGAGTTGGGAGAAGCCTCTCCACCACTCTCTGTTTTGTACACCTGTTGCCTGCCCGTGGGGTCTCCCATCCTGCTGGTTGGAGGTTTAAGGATGAGCACCTGATTTGCCATCACCCAGCAGAGCAGCTGTGCTTTTCTCCCTTCCTCGGTACATGGGGTCTCACTGGGAGTGGGCCTACAGAAGTTTGGTGCCTGGGATGCTATTCCCTCCCTGGATAGTTGGGGAGCTGCCCAGACCCTATTTGTCCACTCTGGGAGTAAGGTCCAGGAGGAGAAGCTCAGTAGTTTGGCTGAATAGCATAGCCTTTCTCAGCGAAACTCTCCAAGGAGTTTCTGCCCAGACCTCCCAGGGTAGAGCAGTGATTTGCAGCAGTTTTAGTCCTCTTTATATTCCAGTTTCATCTCCCCCTATTGATTTTGCCATTTGCGGCTTATAATGGAAATGAGGCTAGTGGGTACAGATGGAGCAGTTACTAGACGCTTCTCTATTTTGTAGCTGGGGCACTCCTGGGGAATCAGCTGCATGGGTATTTGCTTCCTTAACTCTTCTCCGAGTTTTACCAAGTCAAGGTCACCCGGAAGATGGTCATCAATTTGTCGATTTGTTCATATTGTACAATGTGAAACGAGATGAAAGAATTAGGACCGCCCCCAACATAAAAGCTTAAAGAACATAAGTATATAAGTTGTGACCATTTGTACTAATTTTATGAATACACTTTACTAAAACAGGATGGAAAATATATTACGTTTGAACAACTTCCCTCTGTCCAGTTCTTAGGGGGCAATAAAATGTTTATTTTGCTGCAGCTTGATCATGATGCTGGCGTCATAAAGAAGGCTGGTATTTATTTTGCTTTAAGAAAACTCAAGATATATACGCTGATGTGTCATGTATGTAGAGGCCAGTCTGGAACACAGCTTTGATCCAAAAAAGTAAGTCGAAAAGACCTTGAAGATATGAAGCAAGAGACTCATGTTGCTGAATGAAAGCCAGGGCTCCTCAGCACTTCTTATTCTTGATTCCCACTTAGTATTCTAGCCTCAATATTTACAGGTGTCTTTTGTCCCCAGCGCAGAGAAGCTAAGAAGCAGAAAACTGGAAGACGGCAGGGAAGTTGCAAGTCACAATCATACTAATGGAAGAGAAAAATGACAGCTGACAGCAAGGGAGGTAACAGCAAAGCTCAATCAGCAATGCAGGACTGCTGTGGACTAGCTCGGAATTGTTGCCTTTTGTCTGCAAGTCCAGGGCAGACCAAGTGGGGATTGCCTTTAGGCACCACACACAGGAAAGGGACATTGGAGGATATGACTTCAGCTAGGAAGATGTGACTCTCTAAATGTTGTTCATAATTTTGCCAGATCAAAGAGCTCTGTCTGGAGAGGAAGCTGGGATAGGAAACCGGGCAAATGTTGCTTGGCTCAAGATAGATGCTGGAGGACCAAGAGTTGGTTTCCAAGATAGGTGGGCACGAGTGCTAAGGAGAGGTTCTCTGAGGTCCATGTGGGTGGTCAGGTTGATTCAGAAACTAAATTAGAAGAGTTTAGGTTTTTGCTGGCCGAGTTCCTTTCACATAACCTTAAAAAAAATCTGCTGCAGACTGATACCTTCAAGATGTATGCTCTAGGGAGGGAGCATAGTGATCTTGGGGTATGTGGTGTATGTAGTGTACAATACCTTTTTATCTAAATACAGAAAGAAATTAAGCTTTAGTTAAATATTGACAGTGGCATTTGTGTGACACATAAATATACATATTTTGCGGGGATACTCAAATCAAGTACAAAATGTAAAGTGTTTGAAAATGACTAGTCTACAGAATAATATGGCTCTATCAAGCAGTCTGCATGAATTCTTTCCATTTCTTGCCCCCAACTGCATCTGCACACTTATCTGTATCCATAGCCTCATGTCCCCCTTCACTCCTTTTGCTATGAAAGAGAGCTCTTTTAGTGGAAGAGATGGCCTTTCCTTCTTTCTGAAGGTGGTTCCTCCTCCTGCCTTTAGGGTCCCAGTTCTACCAGTTAATTTTGAATAGTACTTACTCCATAAATCTGTTCTCTTTCTTACTACATATTTAATATTTTATGCTCAACTTATGAGTAGTCTCACAACTTTCCCATTTTTAGAAACACTCTCCAATTCTTCATCCTGAATCTATTGTCCTTCCTCCCCACCATACCTCTTTCCTGAGAAGATTTTGCAAGAGGAGCCCAGGCTCCTTGCATGCACTTTCTCTCTTCCTTTGACTTGTCTTCCCCTCTAATCTGGGTTCTGTCCCAGCATCCCATGGAAGCTGCCCTGGCTTTTATGCTCTGGCTTTAATCACCAGTAATCACCTAATGCCAAACCCAGTGTGCATTTTTACTGCTCATTTTTCTTAGCCATTCTTTGGCATCTTAACCATTCCTTCTTTTTTGAATGTCTCCTTTCAGTCCACCTCTGTTAACACTCATGACCGCCTACCTGGGAAACCACCTCTTTCAGGTCAAAAATGGAAAACTTCATCTTTGGTCTAAGCTGGTTCCTCCATCTGTATTTCCCTTTCTCAATGAATGCCAACACTGTCTGCCGTATCACTTGAGACTGAGCTTCAACTCCCTCTACTGATGAGTCAGTCAAAGACATTCTTCATTTCTATTACTGTGTTGATGATTTCTAGCATTTCCTTTCGATTCTTTCTTTGAGTTTCCATTTCCATGCTTACATTTCCCATCTTTTCTTGCATCCTGTCTACTAACTTTTTTCATTAGAGCCCTTTACATATTATAGTTATTTTAAATTCTCTGTATAATTCTAACATCTGTGTCATATTTGAGTCTGGTTCTGATGATGTTTTTTTCTCTACAGACTATTTTTTCTTGCCTTTTGTCACATCTAGTAATTTTTTTGTTGAAAGCCAGGCATGTTGTATTGGGAGCTACAAATTGAGAGAAATAGGTCTTTAGTGGGAGGGTTTATGTTAATCTGGCTAGGAGTTGGATGTACCAGAGGCCTGAGTTTCCTCTAGTCCTTGTTTTTGTTCTCTCTTTTGGCTTTGAGGCTTCCCTATGTACTGTTCCTTGGAGAGAGTTTGCATCTCTCACCTCTTTTAGCTGTAATCCACTATTATTATGCTGGAACCTATTGGTGCAGTTGTAGGGTGTGGGGGAGGGGGTGTGTTCTATAATCTTCTAAGTCTTGGTCATAGGTTTATAAGGAGCCTATGTCTCAAGGATGTGGCCTTCACAAGGTTTTCTGTCCCTCTCCCAGTGGTATAGTTTTTTCCCCCCTTGCACCACGCTCCATTCCTGGACTGCAGTTTTCCCAATCTGTTTCCTTGAAGCCTGGTTCTTTATGAATATGGGCTTTTCTCTTCCCCCCTTAAGTGTGACAGGAAGACTGGAGGAGTCTGGAAGGGGAGGGAATTCCTTTCCCCAAGTGAGATAAGGTTTCAAAATTGTGTGGAGGTGAAACACTTTCCTCTGGAGACTAGGATTTTGTTATGGAGATTGCTCTGGGTGGGTTTCACAGCAGTTGCTCTCCACCTCCCCATGCCAGGGCTAGGAATGGGAAGAGTTCTTTCTCAGATCCTCACTGTGAGAACATGGTAGGGTTCCTCGAGGGAGAACTCAGGAAGGGTCCCTCCCCCATGAATCTCTCACTCTTACACCAGTCTACACTGAGCCTCCAGCAATTTGTCAACATTACCAGTTAAGCTTCCTACCAGTTTATGGCTCCTCTGGCTTTTGCTCCAGGGAAACTAATTTCGATTGTTTTACCCCCCCCCCCCCATGTGCCTATCTCTCTAGATTTAAGGGAGGTGGTTTGCCCTGCTACCTCAGTTCTATGATAGGTCCAAGAAAAGTGATTTTCAGTTTGTCCATATTTTTCTTGTTTAAGGATGGGAGTGATGACTTCCAAGATTTTTATACGTCAGAGCTAAGATCGAAGTCTGCCTCATTCCTAGACCGTCACTGTCCATATCCAAGTCCTATTACTTCTCTTTCCAAAATATCTCTTGAGACATCCTCAGTGTTAGTCAAAGCATCATGATTTCTTGTCTGGATCCCTGTGGTAGTCTCCTGACCATTCTCATCTCCAGAAATGCACTTGTTCAGTGGATTCTTTAAGTGGCATTTTAGCACTGTCCTTACTAACGTCTTCTGATGGTCCATCCACCTTAGTAGAGAATACAGTGTCCCCCTGCTCTCTAGTCCCTTACAATTTAGCAGAAAAGACAAAAGGTTCAGAGTCTGAACACAGGGATATGGATGCATTTTATGAGAATTTTGAAATTATTCCTTTAATTTCTGTTGCTTCAATTAAATAATCCCTTTAAATTGGGACCTGTTCACAGAAGTAAGAAAACAGGTCAAAGAGAAATAAAAGCCATCACAAATTTTAATAAATGGTCTATTTAGCGATACAAAATTTGTTTCTTTGTGATCACACTAACATACCCATAGTTGTACAGAGGAAGGGACTGGATTGAAATGTCTATTATTTTGGCCACAACTGCAATAAAGTTCTGAGGGCTGTGATGTGACACACACTGTCAGAACATACATGAGCCTGGACACAGGTAAGATGAGGGTCCCCAGCATAAGTATTTGACTTATTTTCAACCTCAGGAGCTCTTAATTCACTTCCAAGGACCAAATGAAGTGATAACTGTAACGCGCCAACAGTCTAGAATTTAGCTGGCCCTGGAGACATTGCATTAGTGTTCTATGGGTGAGGTCTAAATTAGATGGCAGTCAGGTATGTACACAGGAGTGGTCATTACTCTGGGCAGATGTGCACGGCTAATGGCTGGCAGTGGAGATTGCTGCAGGGGGAATTCCTTGATAAAAATGAGTTAAAATGAGACAATGGATTATCCAGGAGGGTGCTTTTCTACAGACTACACTTTTATTGGTGAAGGCAATCAAAGGAAAAAAATCGAGCCATTAAAAATGAAAGCCACTATAATGTATTTATTTAATATCATCTATGTAGTACACAACTGTATGCGTATAATGTGATTTTTTTCTTTCGGTCTGAGTAAACTAAAGGAAATACTGCTTTTATTTTTTTCCCAAATAAATGGAAATGGGAGGCTGGTACATTAAGGCAATGTAGGAACCTAACGTACAGGGGCAGAGAGGGACTACTTGCAAAAGAACTAAACCTTTATCCATGTAAGCCAGACTGCCCACGATCTCATTACACTGCAGAGAGCTTGCAAGCATTGCTCCCCAATCACAAAGCAAAATCAGCGTGCAAGTGACCTGTGTATTAGCATCTCTGCAAATCTCAGGCAGGAGCGGAAATTTATATACACTTTACGCACCCCTGAGGAAATACCCATTTTATGCCATTGATAGGCCAGATGTATTTTCCTCTGTGAAATCTGATCAGAATGTAATTAGAAGAAAATACACTGTGTATTCAAAGACAAATGCACAGTGTTCTTTAAAACTCCATGGTAATTTAGAACAGGCAGTGATATCAAATTAGAGGAGCTGTATGGAAGGGTTGTTATGTGTGATCGGGCCTATGCGGTTATATTTGTGACAGTGCACTGATGTAGTTCTATAGCCATTGAGCTGAAATGAAAATTTCACATGTCCAAAAAAAACTTTGTCTGAATATGATTACCAATGTGATAAAATATCTCATATTAGGTAGTGGGATTCCTTGAAAATGACAATGTGGATTTGAATCTTTTTTTTTCCAGAACCAATTTTACATAGAAGGAAAAAAATGAAGATGGCTTTGGGGGAAAAATACACACATTTCTAATAAAACTTGCTAGAGCAATCACACAGACTGCTATTGTTCTACCGCATCTGTGCATTTTACTGTAACAAAGTGATTAATATGCTTCAAATTTTGAGCTTATGGACGCAACTATTTTACTGTCATATCATCAAAATATACAAAAACCTGACACATCTAATTTCTATGTAATCCCAAGTAGTATAAATTTATGTGTGTATTTATAATATTTAGGCATTTGAATGGATTGTGTGACATAAGCATGGACAATTATATACAGGAACATGAATAAAACATGTTCAAATGCATAAACAAGGCAGACACCAGCCAAAAGAACTGTATGTGTGAATGATGAATTAGGATGAAAATTCACCCTTTAATCTCTTGTAGACTTTGGATCACAATATTTTATGTAAGACTGAATACCTTATAGGAAATATCAGGGAAAAAAGGCGTCATTTATAACCTGTGTACTACAAGGATTTTAATTCTTAGTTTTATGTGAACCAAAAAGGTGAGTAAAATGTTGTTAGTGTTCCTGAACCTCTCTGAGGAGGTCCAAAGAGAGGATGGATTAATGGCATTGGATTTAAAGGCAGGATTAACAGGAACTGCTTCTGAATTGAAGGTATTAGGAAGCAACTTTACAAAGCAGAATATTCTCATAGGCAGATTCAGGCATCATCTGGGAATACTGATAGGTTCCAAGGAACCAGTAAGCTATAGCCTTGCTCTGGTATTTGTCAAAACCTTTCAAATGTGAAGAATGTCTAAAGAAAAGGAAAGTTCATGGGTGCACATAAAGGATTGAAAGAAGACATGGCAGTTTAAAAACATGGCCCCAAATTCTATGATACTCTTCCCATTGAGAGGTTGGGTCATTTCCCTTCCCTTTTAATTAATTTATTTATTTTCATTTTTTATTGGAGTATGGTTGCTTTACAATGTTGTGTTAGTCTCTACTGCACAACAAAATGAATCGGCCATACACATACAGATATCCCCTCCCTTTTGGACTTCCCTCCCATTTAGGACACAACGGTGCATTAGGTAGAGTTCCCTGTGCTATGATACTGTATATCATGTCCCTTCCATTTGAATCTAGGTGGGTCTGTGGCTGCTTTGACCCACAGAAGGTAGTGGAAGTGATGCCATGTGATTCTGAGGCTCAGTCAGAAGGGGCCATGCAGTGTTCACCCAGTTCTCTGGGGGTGCTCACTCTGAGACAAGCCAGCCACCTTGTAAAGAAATCTACCCACGCTTGAGACTACCATGCTGGAGAGACAGCTGTGGGCACACTGGCTGACAGAGTGGAGCCTTCAGATGGCAGCACCTCCAGTCTTTGCAGGCACTGAGGAGTAGAGACAAGCACTCTCCCTTTTTCTTCTCCAAATCAGTGATCCCCAGAATCTGTGAAAATAATAACATTGTTATTTTATACCACTTAGTTTTGGCATGTGTGGTTCTCAGCAGCAGTAACTGGAACAAGCCGGTGTTTCCCAAAGTTCTCTTTAGTAATTATCATTTGGGCAGCACGTTAAAAACAGATTCCCATGTTTCACCCACGGACTTTCTGACTTAATATGTCTGGTCGGGGTTAGGGATGGAGAAATCTATTTTTAACCAACAGTAAGGAAAGTTAACTATAATAAAATGACTCCAAGATGCCACATGATTTGTTGGCCAGTTTTGATATATGACTTTTTCATGACAAACATATTTCTTTGATCCCTTGGAACAGGCTCCCAGGTCCAGTCCCTTCCCTTATTTTAAGATTGTAGAACACACCATTTACGGGCCTATCTATTTTTCTAGTCCCACTTGTGGAAAAGCAGCAAACAAGACAAGACACTCTCATTCATTCAGCGCTAAACTGGAGCAGCGAGGGGGCGGCCGGTATTAGGTCTTTAATGCTGACAGCGCTGGGGCTGGCTTAGGGGATAAGGGCGGTATCACAGGTGGGGTATGGAAGCAGGAGGGAAGGCAGAGGGGGAATGAGCGCCCAGATTCCACCGTAACCCCGCGGGCACTCCATTGCACTAGTTTATTAACATTATTACTTCTAACAACAACAACGGCAACCACCAAACCATGTTTTATGGAGCATTTCCTTTGTGTGCATTGCCTGCATTCGCTCACATCTGTCTCCTGCCCTTCCAGTGCCAGCATCACATCTTACTTCTTTTTTTTTTTTTTTAACATCTTTATTGGAGTATAACTGTTTTACAATAGTGTGTTAGTTTCTCCTTTACAACAAAGTGAATCAGTTATACATATACATATGTTCCCATATCTCTTCCCTCTTGCGTCTCCCTCCCTCCCACCCTCCCTATCCCACCCCTCTCATGGTCACAAAGCACAGAGGTGATCTCCCTGTGCTATGCGGCAGCTTACTTCTTTTTCATCCTGTGATTAGTGAGTAGCTAGCACGCGGTGTGCAGGCCCATAAATATTTGTTGAATAATAATAATAAATGATAAGAGGTCGTCTTTACGGGGCTCTTACTATGTGCCAGACTATGTGCTAGGCACTTTAAATAGATAATCCTGTCTATAGCAAATCTATCATAGAGTGAGATTATGATCCCCATTTGACAGAAATGAGAACTGAGGCTGATTTGTGACTTGCTCAGAGTCATGGATCAGGAACACTGGCCCTTGCATGCTGCCCTAGGGAGCTGGACTAAAGAACTTGACTCTGAATGCATGAATAAAGCTGTAAAAGGGAGTGAACGGAATGTCACTCTTGACCCTTCCATATCCTGCCTCTGCTGGGGGCATTCTCAAGGAAGCTTGCTCAGCTAATTCTGCTCATCCTGCCCTTGTGGGGCCCAGGCATGACAGAACCCCAAGCTCTATTCTCCCATAGCCCTCCCTCTGTACCTTCTCTTTTATTATTCACACCACACTTTAAATCACTAGTTTAATGTCTGTCCTTTCCTCTAGACATGAGGGAAGGGCTCATGTCAGTCATATTCCCAGAGCCCAACATGTGGCAGGCTCCCAGGGCATTGCTATTGAGTGACATCCTTTATGTGCATCCTGCACACGCCATACCTCAGTGGGTTACGTGGTATGCTCTAGTGCGTGTAGTGTTAAGTACTGAGGAATCAGAAATGGGGAAGCCAAACTCTCTATTTCCAGAGATCCCAGTGGTTAATGGTCGGGGGCGGGGGGGGAGACTGATCATGGAACAAACAGGTGTAAAATTTCTGAGTGGCGGCCGATATGGAGAGATTGTCAGGACATGCAGCCAAAACAAGGAGATCCTCGAGCTGTCCTTGCAGGATGAGTCCTAGTTAGTTGGGTGGGTGTGAGGGGCAGGGACTGGACGGACATCTAGGTGGAAGGAGAAGCATGAGTGAAGGTCCAGGGACAGGGAAGAGCAAGGCACATGTGTGCGATGGCAGGGAGCTTGGTGATGCTGGAGGCAAGGGTATGTGGGGCTATCTCAGGAAATAAAAATGCCAGTGGCAACGGAGTAAGTCATGAAGGACTTGATCAGGTTTGATTAGGTTTGAACTTCATCTTTAAGGAAATGGGGGAGTCCTAGATATGATTCAACCAATAAAAATCTAGAATCAGTTCTGAAGGGGAGCGTTGAGTAATAAGTGGGGATGTTTTGGGAAGTCACACTGGGCAACACCTCTGACATTTAGTGGGGACAGGAATGGGGTTGTATCCTGCAGGGCTTGGAACTATCCCACACAAACTGGCGGAGGTGCCCCTGTTGAGAAACACAGTGCATGATAACACTAACAAACACCTGGAAGGAAAGCACCCTGATATTTACAGGGTTCAGGTGGTGAATAATTTTGTTTTGTTGATAGGAGAGGACCCGCTTGAAGTACCAAACTTACAGGGAACAATTTATTTAAGGGCTGATTCCATAAAAAGCCAAAACAGCAGCATTTTCACGTTGGATCTGAATCCAACGATATTTTAATCTTTTAGCTCTTAAAATATATTAATTTATTCACATGGTCATTCATTTAGTCAACAAATATTTATTGAATACTTTTTTAGGGGCAAAGCACTGTGCTAGGCTTAGGAGAGACAGCATGAAGAGGACGCTGCCCTCATGCAAGAGGGAGTTTAAAATCCCCCAAATTCCAAGGGGGATAAAACATGAGAGAGATGATTCAGTTGCTTCTTTTGCAGTCTAGAATTATTTATGTGGGATCTCCGAAAATATAACTAGGGCCACATTTCTTTGTAACTAGACAAGCTCGTAACCCCAAGGGTGTATGCATTGTCCATGCCTGGCAGGAGAGGTAGACGGAGACTGTGTCATTAAAACCAAGTGCTGACACATGCCCAGGACTGCTCAGGGAGTAAGAGAGTTGAAGATTTATTTAAAATTGGGAGAACAGAAGAGTTGGCACCTGTAGGAAATCTTGCCAGTGCAGTTATGTCAACTGTCATGCACATTTCAGTAAAATCAGTGGTTAAAGTCTATCAGCGTTGACCTAATTGGTTGCAAATAAGGCAAAACCCAGATTGTCAAGAATCCTTTTAAAGCAGAATTGGTTTCACTTTCTCTCAGCTCATTTCCCCAAACTTCTTTGTTGGGGCCAGCCAAGCAAGAAGAAGAAATATATGTAGGTTACAAAGAGAGTGTTAATTGTCGTCATCATCATCATCATTTTGTTTATTTTTTTGCGGTGGTACTTCAGATAATGTTCTTAATTTGATGGGCTGGAAGAAAGAACGCTAAGATAGTTTCCTTCCCATTGGCTCAATGTAATTGAGGGAGAGACCAAGAGAAACATTCCCTGCGTACACCTGAAGCCAAAGATACAAAAAAGGGGTAAAGAGATACTACTGGTAGAAAAAGTGAACAGAATCACAATTAACCACACTGGGAGGTCACTGTCATGGCAGGATCCTTTATTGAGACATGAGCTGCGTTTTGCCTTTCCTGTGCTAGAGAGGAGGTGGCCACTCCTTGGGTTCACTTACCTCAGGGGAAGCATGGCCCAGAAGGGAACTTCTCTTCCTGTCTTTTGCGGAAGCCGAAACTTGTTGAGGTGATTATACTAAGGTGCCCTGGAGATCAGGAGAGAGCAGGAAAAAGAGAGAGAAGAGACGGAAGAAAAAGAGAGAGAATAAATCCTCCGAGACTGGCAAGATCTTAACGTTGAGGAGACCTACACTCTGTTCTGTCACAGCGGACCCAGGAGTAGCAGGGCTAGAGGGGAATGGCAGTACGAACGCTGGACCCTAGGCCCAGGATTTGCTAGTCAAGGCAAAGATTCCACTGTCTATTTTGATTCAGGGCCATTGGGGTCGAGGTCCCTGTCTGGACAAAGTGAGCCTCAGTCATAAAACATCTGCTGTGACCACATGGATGGGAGATTGAAGGTCTGTGTCTATTTTCTGGGTACTATATAAGCCTCCCAGGTTTTTATGAGATTTTTAGAGAGGGAGGGGTTTTAAGAACTGTGAAAGGTCTGAGACCTTATCCTACTTCCAAGCTGATAAGTTAACGCGTAACTGTTTCATGGATGCTGGCAGAAGATATTACACTCTTAGATCAGAGATAAAGGGTAGATTATTACAGCAATACTAGTAGCCATAGTATCATCATTTTTGTATTGATCCCTCAGTTCCAGTGCCAATAGGGTGACGTGAGAAGGGCCAGATGATCTCTACACAAGCAATAGGTTATATCATAGGACAGGAACCCCGAGCTTAGGGAATGCCAGTCTTGTATAATGGACGGTAAGCATGCCTGCCCTTTGCTCTGGAGGGAGACACTCCCTCTATCTTCTGAGGCTGTTTGCTGTAGAAATATCTTTGAAAAGATGATCTGGAATAAAGGGCAGTTAGTACCTCTGCTCGCCAGATGTGCAGAAACACGAAAGACCTAAGGAGATGAGTCTCCCAATGGAGGGGACATTCCATAATGACTGAGGTTAAAATTAGCTATGGAATAGGGACTTGAAGTCAGATTTAATTTGGTTAAAAGAAAATAAAGAAATATGATATTGCCTAAAAAAGAGGCTTTGGAATAAGTTTTATACCTAGTATATTACAATATGCCAGACACAATGCTAATGCTTTATGTGATTGATCTCACTTAAGAGCAAGGATTTTGGAGTCAGACTGATCTGAGTTCAAGTTCTGGATATCACTTCCTGGGGTAGTTGTTTAACCCTCAGCCTCTGTTTGCTCACCTGTGTAATGGGGATGATTTCTTCCTCAAAGGTGATGTGAGGAATCACCAAGATGATGCCTGGAAAGAGTTTAGCCTGTTGCGTGGCATAAAGTAGTTGCCAAGTGTTTGGGAGCTAGAGCTAGTAATATTATTTAAAGTCACGTAATGTAATAACACTAAATATATGTGGGAAACGTGTAATGGAAGGTAGGAAAAGAGAGAAGCCTTGTTTTTCAAGTCTTCTGCCTTATCTCTGAGATTCTCATTCTTTTGAATTGGCAGGCTTTTTGAATGGGCAACTTAGGTTTGAAGAAAATTCAAGTTTTCCATACCTGCATCCCTCACACCTTTGTTTGAGTTGACATACAATATAGAAACTTTACTACTTTACAGAGAAAACCAGGGCTAAAGGATAAGAAGGCCTGAAAGTCCAAGCTGACCCAAAGACCAACTGTAAGAACAATGGACCCAGAGGCCACCTAGCCCCTTAAGGACAGGCTGTCCAAAGAATAAGCATGCAGGCAGGCCATGAATGGGTTACCAGTGTGCCCAAGTAGTGGTCCCCTAAGCAGGTATGTGGCTCGGAAGGGTCTGGGGTGGCTGGGGTCCCTCCTTGGGCCAGTCACCTCTGACTGAGAACAAGTCTTGTATATGCAGTGTGGTGACTATAGTTAATAATACTGTATTGTATATGTGAAAGTCACTGAGGAGGAGATCTTACAAGTTTCATCACAAGAAAAAAAACTAGTGTAACTGTGTGAGGTGATGGATTTTATACTTACTGTGGGGATCATTTCACAATATATACAAATATCGAATCATTATGTTGTACCTCTGAAACTAATACAATGTTATATGTCAATTACATCTCAGAAAAGAATAAGTCTTATTTCCTATGTGTGCCAGGACGTTGTAAAAGTTTTGGAAGCACTGATTTAAGGATTGAGCACTTTTGATCCACAATGGGGAGAATTGTCTGTGGAGGTAGGAAGAGATGGGATAAAGTATCATTGGAAAGCTCAAGCTAAATTCAAGATTTATCAAACCCAAGCAAGGACAGGATAGGTGAATTCCAGGATTCCAGGAAGGCAATTATTTTTGCCATGGATTCCCACATGGGGTTGGGAGTTGGGACTTACCTATAGGGCAAGATACTGCCACTTGGTTACAAAGCAGAAACCTACTTATCTGGGAACTAGGGTACCAGTACCAAAATGAAGCCGGAACCCAGAATAAAGTCCTACCAACTGTCCAGGTTATTGGCTTAAGGCTCCTTGTACTTCCTCAGCTTAGGGCAAGTGGACAAGCTTGTCATCTGAGTCTGGAGCAGGGCCAGATTTTAAAGTAAAGGCTTAAGTGGATTTAGGTTTGAATGTTAGGAAGGAAGCCAGGCAAGGAGCCAAGCAGACCACAAAACCGCCCGCTCTTTGGGCTCTTGTGGCTGAGCTGTCAAGTCTGGAATCCACCAGCCAATCACCCCACCCCCATATCAGAGAACAACTTTATTCCTTGCTGAAGCTAAAGAACATTTCGGTTCTGTTCTGCCACATCAGATCACAGGATTTTTTAAATAGAGTGAGTTAAGTAATAAACTCAGATAATCATGCTCAGCCCTTACAGCAGCATTTGAGTCATTTATTAATGCAGGGACATTAATCTGCTCTATTATAAATGCAGGATAATTAACCAGATCATGTGTGAAGCTCTTTCTAAATTTCTTTTCTTTATTTAGTCCCACATAAGAACTGACATATGGTGCCTTTGCCATGGGTAAATGTGGATGAGGTCAGTTACAAAGAAAGCAAAAACTGATAAGTGGGTGTGGGTTTGAGAATCAATCAATCAATTAGGACATAAGGCCTTCTATGACTTGGAGTAGGTACTGTGGGCACAGGGTCAAAAAAGTAAAGACCATAGGCATGTACCCCAAAGGATTTCTAATCAAGCAGGGGAAGGAAGGCTAAGCTGTTAATGTCAATTAGGGTGGGTGAGAACTTGGGAACCCTTGGAGGTGGGACCCTCCATTGTGGAGGAGCTTGGAAATGTCGATCACACATTGGAGGAAGGTAGGCACATAGACAATAGTTCACAACTCTGGTTTGCGTCTTTAGTTTAAGGCAAGGAGGGTTCTTGAAGAAAATAGAGTTTAATCTAATGTAAGGTGGGTGACTGTAGAAGAGGCAATCCTTTAGAGAAAGAACAACAGCAAGAAGAAAAAGAAAAGGCCAAATCTTTGGTTAACTGGGCTTTGGTGCCATTTGAGAAAGAGATTCAGAATGATAGATCTAGAATCCATGGCAAGAAATTTGTAACATTTTTTACCCTTTAAACTTCCTGTGTGTGTGTGGTTTTTTTTTTTAAGCTGTTTTTCTCTGTGGTGATTATCTGTGTTTGGGGAAGGACAACAAATATCAGGAGGTTGGAGCTGGTGGAATGTTAGTAACAGGAGTTGTAATAATAAGTGTTTGGCTGTTTGTTGTGCAGATTGCACTGAGGTTCCTCTGTTGCTCTCAGAGCTCTGCCTTACACCCCTGTCCAGTGGTGATCATTTGTGGGAGACTGGAAGGGAGAAGGGAGCCCCATCCCACATTGGTGTGGATTTGGGCTGGAGAGGAGAGAATGACTAGAAGAGGGAAGACACAAACCAGCAGTGGAAAGAACTCGCTGGAAGCAAGCAATCAAACCAGGGGAGACTAGGGAAACAGCATTTTTTGAGAGTCCTGAGATACTGGGGTGATTTAATTCATGCTTGAGCATTTCTTTTTTTTAAACATCTTTATTGGAGTATAATTACTTTACAATGGTGTGTTAGTTTCTGCTTTACAACAAAGTGAATCAGTTATACATATACATATGTTCCCATATCTCTTCCCTCTTGCGTCTCCCTCCCTCCCACCCTCCCTATCTCACCCGTCTAGGTGGTCACAAAACACCTAGCTGATCTCCCTGTGCTATGCAGCTGCTTCCCACTAGCTATCCACCCTATGTTTGGTAGTGTATAGATGTCCATGCCACTCTTTCACTTTGTCGAGCATTTCTTAAATTGATGCCGAGACTGTCCGCCATCTTTGCCCCTCAGTTCCAGAAAGTTTCAAGAGGACATCAGGCAGCTGACATTGGGTTATAAAGGCCCCCGTGTTTTCCTTTGTGACAACAAGGAAGGGGTGGGTATTTTAGAGACTGTGTCCTACTCCACAACCAACCTCAAGAAGGTGGTACAGAAGAGAGGGGAGGGAGCAGACCTTCCGTCACTGGGGCCTGTAGCAGATAAGAAAAGGAAGCCTGCCCATGGCTTAAAAAATTGTCCTGAACACCCTTGTCGTTTCCGCAGAGAGCAATAGCCCTCATGAGCCATCTATCCCCAGGGAGGGTGTCAATGGGCAATGCATGCATTACAAGTTCAAAAGAGGGGGTAAGTGTAGTGGCAGAAACATCTTGGATGAGCTCTGCCTTTGGTTTGATTCTAAAGAGTGAGAGGGATTTGGCCAGGCAAGGAAGAGAAATAATTGAATGATAGCTCCCATCTCTATGTATTTCCCATGGCCAGGCCTGTGCTATTTTACATATGTTATTTCATTTAATCTTTGAAAGGCTTATTTAATAAATGACCAAAATGAGGTTTAGAGAGATGAAGACCGTGGAGCTGAGTTTCGTATCTAAGAACGTCTGGTGCCACTGAGTGTTTTTGGTCACTATACTCTGGGGTCTCAATAGACCAGACTGTGGGGTTTTAAACCCATTAGTTCCTCTATTGAGAAAGCCTGGAGGAAAGAGCATAAATGTGGGGGGTGAGGCCGTGGGAAATGGGCATTGCCAGCATTAGGGTACCTGTGAGGGTCAGAATGGAGATTTGTCTAATCAGTGCACAGACTCAGACTGGGGAGAAAAGGTTCTTTGCTTCTCAAATATTCCAAGTCCTCCCCACCTCTGCTGGTTCTCCCCTTAATCTAGCTTTTCTTTGCATAGTCATTCTTGTCCTTCAGGTCTTGGAACAAATATAATCTCCTCAAGTAGTTCTTCTCAAAGCATAGCCCAATTTATTTCATCGTACCTGTAACTGGTTATCTAACAAATGTCTAACAACTTGCCCCAAACTCAGCAGCTTAAAACAAGACTTATTGTCTGCCTCACATTTTCTGTGTGTCAGGAATCTGGAACTAGTGGTCTGGCTCAGGGTCTCTCATGAGGTTGCAGTCAAGCTGTCGGTTGGGTACAGTCCCCTGAAGGGCTGGTGGATCTGCTTCTAAGACTGTTCACCCATTGCTGGGGGACCTCAGTGTCTTATTGAGGACACTCAGTTGCCACGTGGGACTCCTCATAGGCTGTCTGGGTGTCCTCAATACATGGGAGTTGGCTTCTCCCCCAGAGTGAGACAGAACATGAGAGGGTGACGGGAATAGAAGACATAGTGTCTTCTCTAACTTAATCTTGAAGGTGACAAACCATCACTTCTTCCACATTGTACTAGTCAGTCAGACCAACTTTATATAAGGGGGAGAGGACTACACAAGGGTGTGAATATCAGGAGGCAGGATCATTGCGGACCATCTTGGAGGTGGTGACTGCAGTCCTGCTTATTTTCTTCATAGAATGTATCTCAATCTTAGATTTTCTTGTTTATTTGTTTACTTGTTGATTGTTGATCTCTTCCCCACTAAAATGAAAGCTATACAAGAGCAGAGACACTTATCTGGCTCACTCCTGAATCTCCAGCCCCTAGAAGTGTCTGACACCATCAATATTGTTGAATGAATGAAAATGTGATTGAACCACGTGGCAAAGTACAGGAAGTCACTAACCTGCCTCCATTTCTTCTAACTTTATTTTTTATCACATTAGTTTGTCATTATGTTAACGGCTGATATAAGATCACTAACTGGACAAAGAGGCAGGAGAATGATATGGATGTCTAGTTTAATTTTTTTTTCACTTGATAAATGATTTAAAATAATTAACCAGTATGTTCTTAGTTTTTCTTTTACATTCTACCAAATACATTCTCTAATAGTCAAAATAGTCTGGTATAGAATATCATAGTTTCAAAATTGCTTTGACATTCTACGCTCCATTTGACCTTAACAATGCCATGTTTCAATTGATAGAACTTACATTTATAGATGAGGTATTGGAGGTTTGGAGAGGTCAATGACTAACTAAAAGGATAAACTTAGTGATAACATGGGGACCTAAATGAAGTCTATCTCCAAATTAAGGACACTGTCCATGAGCCCAGATTGCCTTTGTTTAATGCTTACATAATACTCCTCTCATGATAATTTTAATAGTCTTATATAGAATGATATTTTCAGAATAGCTATTCTCAGAATAACTTTCTTTCATATGCGCATGGACTGCTTCTTGCACAGCAGGGTGATTATATTAACTTACCATGATAGCCTGGGCTTTGAATTGTTTATTTAATTTAATTTAGTTATCATTTTTTGACTGCCTGCTGTGTGTACCAGAAGTGGGCTAGATGCTGCATATAAAAAAGGTGAATAAGCTATGTGCTTTGATTTTAAAGAATGACATTTCTTGTATTTTTTCCTAATTCTAAAAGCAACTTAGGTGTTTTTCAGAATTTTTGAAAAACATAAAATATATTAAGAAGAAAAAAATTACCTACAAACCAACTTCCAAATGTTAACTACCATTAACATTTTGGAGTGTTTCCTTCTAGAGTTTCATGTCTATCTATCTATCTATCTATCTATCTATCTATCTATCTATCTATCTATCTATCTAGATGTATATGTTCTTTCCTATAACATTTTAATGCAGGAAAAAAATCACATTAAAAAATTTCCCCCACATCCCATTAAATATGACTTAGCCCCTCACCTACCTGATATTGGGGTTGGCCAGTGACTCCCTTGAGATTGTTAAAGACCCCAAAGGCTTAACAACCTGGAAAAATTGGAAAAGCTTCTGAGCTTAAGCTGTGGTCCCAGCCCTCACAGACCATTCAGTGGTGGAGCTCCCTGGTGTCAGGGCTCAAAAGGGGCTGATGTTCAGGCCCCAGATCTCCAAGAGCCATGCACACCTGTGGGGCACATACAATACAGCCCGGGAACAGAAACCTATCACTTGATTCTTCCATCTCCTAGTCTTAAGAAATCCAACTCTCTCTCTCTATGTCTGGGCCATGTTCTCTGTTACCCTTAAATCATCCCCCCCACCAAGAAAAATGTCCAACTTGCTCACTCTTGCTATGACTGAAATACCAAAGGTGTTCAATCCATTTTGGAGCAAGAGTCTCCAATCTCACAGGCCTTGCTGTTCTTCAGCAAGAGGGAAGGGGAAAATTACATTTCCATCGGCTTGCTAATGATTACTCAGCAGAAGAAAAAAGACAAGATGCTAATGAATTTAATAATTACACATGCTATCAATATTTCTCTCTACCTATATTTAAATTTCTTTTTTGTTTTTAACATCTTTATTGGAGTATAATTGCTTTACAATGGTGTGTTAGTTTCTGCTTTATAACAAAGTGAATCAGCTATACATATACATATATCCCCATATCTCCTCCCTCTAGAGTCTCCCTCCCACCCTCCCTATCCCACCCCTCTAGGTGGACACAAAGCACCGAGCTGATCTCCCTGTGCTATGTGGCTGCTTCCCACTAGCTATCTATTTTACATTTGGTAGTGTATATATGTCCATGCCACTCTCTCGTTTTGTCCCAGCTTACAGTTCCCCCTCCCCGTGTCCTCAAGTCCATTCTCTACGTCTGAATCTTTATTCCTGTCCTTCCCCTAGCTTCTTCATAAACTTTTTTTTTTTTTTTTAGATTTCATATATATGTGTTAGCATACGGTGTTTGTTTTTCTCTTTCTGACTTACTTCACTCTGTATGACAGACTCTAGGTCCATCCACCTCACTACAGATAACTCAATTTCATTTCTTTTTATGGCTGAGTAATATTCCATTGTATATATGTGCCACATCTTCTTATCCATTCATCTGTCGTTGGACACTTAGGTTGCTTCCATGACCTGCCTATTGTAAATAGAGATGCAATGAACATTGTGGTACATGACTCTTTTTGAATTATGGTTTTCTCAGGGTATATGCCCAGTCGTGGGATTGCTGGGTTGTATGGTAGTTCTATTACTATTTTTTTAAGGAACCTCCATACTGTTCTCCATGGTGGCTGTATCAATTTACATTCCCACCAAAAGTGCAAGAGGGTTCTCTTTTCTCCACACACTCTCCAGCATTTATTGTTTGTAGATTTTTTGATGATGGCCATTCAGACTGGTGTGAGCTGATACTCATTGTAGTTGTGATTTACATTTCTCTAATGATTAGTAATGTTGAGCATCCTTTCATGTGTTTGTTGGCAATCTGTATATCTTCTTTGGATAAATGTCTATTTAGGTCTTCTGCTCATTTTTGGATTGGGTTGTTTGTTTTTTTGATATTAATTTTGGAGATTAATCCTTTGTCGGTTGCTTCATTTGCAACTATTTTCTCCCATTCTGAGGGTTGTCTTTTGGTCTTGTTTATGGTATCCTTTGCTGTGCAAAAGCTTTTAAGTTTCATTAGGTCCCATTTGTTTATTTTTGTTTTTATTTCCATTTCTCTAGGAGATGGGTCAAAAAGGATCTTGCTGTGATTTATGTTGTAGAGTGTTCTGCCTATGTTTTCCTCTAAGAGTTTGATAGTGTCTGGCCTTACGTTTAGGTCTTTAATCCATTTTGAGTTTATTTTTGTGTATGCTGTTAGGGAGTGTTCTAATTTCATTCTTTTACATGTAGCTGTCCAGTTTTCCCAGAACCACTTATTGAAGAGGCTGTCTTTTCTCCATTGTATATTCTTGCCTCCTTTATCAAAAATAAGGTGACCATAAGTATGTGGGTTGATCTCTGGGCTTTCTATCCTGTTCCATCAATCTATATTTCTGTTTGTGCCAGTACCATACTGTCTTGATGACTGTACCTTTGTCATATAGTTTGAAGTCCGGGAGCCTGATCTTCCAGCTCCATTTTTCTTTCTCAAGATTACTTTGGCTATTCTATGGTTTTTCTCCTTCCATTTGTTAATATGGTGTATCACATTGATTGATTTGCATATACTGAAGAATCCTTGCATTCCTGGGATAAACCCCACTTGATCCTGGTGTATGATCCTTTTAATGTGCTGTTGGATTCTGTTGGCTAGTATTTTGCTGAGGATTTTTGCATCTATGTTCATCAGTGATATTGTCCTGTAGTTTTCTTTCTTTGTGGCATCTTTGTCTGATTTTGGTATCAGGGTGATGGTGGCCTCGTAGAATGAGGTTGGGAGTGCTCCTCCCTCTGCTATTTTGTGGAAGAGTTTGAGAAAGATAGGTGTTAGCTCTTCTCTAAATGTTTGATAGAATTCGCCTGTGAAGCCATCTGGTCCTGGGCTTTTCTTTGTTGGAAGATTTTTAATCACAGTCTCAATTTCAGTGCTTGTGATTGGTCTATTTATCTTTTCTATTTCTTCCTGGTTCAGTCTCGGAAGGTTGTGCTTTTCTAAGAATTTGTCCATTTCTTCCAGGTTGTCCTTTTTATTGACATATAGTTGCCGTAGTAATCTCTCATGATCCTTTGTATTTCTGCTGTGTCAGTTGTTACTTCTCCTTTTTCATTTCTAATTCTACTGATTTGAGTCTGCTCCCTTTTTTGCTTGATGAGTCTGGCTAATGGCTTATCAATTTTGTTTATATTCTCAAAGAACCAACTTTTAGTTTTATCGATCTTTGCTATTGTCTTCTTCATTTCTTTTTCATTTATTTCTGACCCGATCTTTATGGTTTCTTTCCTTCTGCTAACTTTAGGTTTTTTTTTGTTCTTCTTTCTCTAACTGCTTTAAGTGCAAGGTTAGGTTGTTTATTTGAGATGTTTGTTGTTTCTTGAGGTAGGATTGTATTGCTATAAACTTCCCTCTTAGAACTGCTTTTGCTGATCCCAAAGGTTTTGGGTCATCATGTTTTCATTGTCATTTGTTTCTATGTATTTTTTAATTTCCTCTTTGATTTCTTCAGTGATCTCTTGGTTACTTAGTAGTGTATTGTTTAGCCTCCATGTGTTTGTATTTTTTACAGATTTTTTTCCTGTAATTGACATCTAGTCTCATAGCGTTGTGGTTGGAAAAGATACTTGATATGATTTCAATTTTCTTAAATTTACCAAGGCTTGATTTGTGACCAAAGATATGATCTATCCTGGAGATATTTCCATGAGCAATTGGGGGAAGAGAGTGTATTCTGTTGTTTTTGGATGGAGTGTCCTATAAATATCAATTAAGTCCACCTTGTTTAATGCATCATTTAAAGCTTGTGTTTCCTTATTTATTTTCATTTTGGATGATCTGTCCATTGGTGAAAGTGGGGTGTTAAAGTCCCCTACTATGCCTGTGTTACTATTTCCCCTTTTATGGCTGTGAGCATTTGCCTTATGCATTGAGGTGCTCCTATGTTGGGTGCATAAATATTTACAATTTTTATATCTTCTTGCATTGTTCCCTTGATCATTATGTAGTGTTCTTCTTTGTCTCTTGTAATATCTTTATTTTAAAGTCTATTTTTTCTGATATGAGAATTGCTACTCCAGCTTTCTTTTAATTTCCATTTGCATGGAATATCTTTTCCATCTGCTCACTTTCCATCTATATTGTGTCCCTAGGCCTGAAGTGGGTCTCTTGTAGATGGCATATTACCACACTTGTTTTTGTGTCCATTCAGCCAGTCTGTTTCTTTTGATTAGAGCATTTAATCCATTTACATTTAAGGTAGTTATCAGTATGTATGTTCCTATTACCATTTTCTTAATTGTTTTGGGTTTGTTATTGTAGGGCTTTTCCTTCTCTTGTGTTTCCTGCCTAGAGAAGTTCCTTTAGCATTTGTTGTAAAGCTGGTTTGGTGATGTGGAATTCTCTTAGCTTTTGCTTGTCTGTAAAGGTTTTAATTTCTCTGTCAAATATGAATGAGATTCTTGCCTGGTAGAGTAATCTTGGTTGTAGTTTTTTCCCTTTCATCACTTTAAATATGTCCTGCCACTCCCTTCTGGCTTGCAGAGTTTCTGCTGAAAGATCAGCTGTTAACCTTATGGGGATTCCCTTATATGTTATTTGTTGCTTTTCCCTTGCTGCTTTTAATATTTTTTCTTTGTATTTAATTTTTGATAGTTTGATTAATATGTGTCTTGGCATGTGTTTCTGCTTGGATTTATCCTGAATGGACTCTCTGTACTTCCTGCACTTGACTATTTCCTTTCCCATATTGGGGAAGTCTTCAACTATAATATCTTCAAATATTTTATCAGATCCGTTTCTTTTTCTCTTCTTCTTCTGGGACACCTATAATTAGAATATTGGTGCATTTAATGTTGTCCCAGCGGTCTCTGAGACTGTCCTTCATTCTTTTTTCTTTATTCTCCTCTGCAGTAGTTATTTCCACTATTTTAGCTTCCTGGTCACTTATCCGTTCTTCTTATCAGTTATTCTGCTATTGATTCTTTCTAGAGAATTTTAAATTTCATTTATTTTGTTATTCATCATTGTTTGTTCTTCTAGGTCCTTGTTAAACTTTTCTTGTATTTTCTCCATTCTATTTCCAAGATTTTGGATCATGTTTACTATCATTACTCTGAATTCTTTTTCAGGAGACTGCCTATGTCCTCTTCATTTGTTTGGTCTGGTGGGTTTTTCCCTTCCTCCTTCATCTGCTGTGTGTTTCTCTGTCTTCTCATTTTGCTTAACTTACTGTGTTTGGGGTCTCCTCTTTGCAGGCTGCAGTTTCGTAATTGCCGTTGTTTTTGGTGTCTGCCCCCATTGTCTAAGTTTGGTTCAGTGGGTTGTGTAGGCTTCCTGGTGGGGGGGATTGGTGCCTGTATTCTGGTGGATGAGGCTGGATTTTGTGTTTCAGGTGGGAAGGAATGTGTCCGGTGGTTTGTTTTAGGGTGTCTGTGACCTTATTATGACTTTAGGCAGCCTCTCTGCTAATGGGTGGGGTTGTGTTCCTATCTTTCTAGTTGTTTGGCATAGGGTGTCCAGCACTGTAGCTTGCTGGTCGTTGAGTGGAGCTGGGTCTTAGCTTTGAGATGGAGATCTCTGGGAGAGTTTTTGCCATTTGATATTATGTGGAGCCGGGATTTCTCTGCTGGACCAGTGTCCTGAACTCAGGTCTCCCACCTCAGAGGCACAGGTTTGAAACCTGGCCAGAGCACCAAGACCCTGTCAGCCACACAGATGATTTTGGAGCTCCAGAAGTCCCTAGATCTGCCATTTTCACACCGGAGAACCAGGGAAACCAAGGTGTCCATAGGCGCAAGAACCAGGAGTGCCAATGTTAAAACTTGGTTTTCAGTTTTTCTTAAGTGTCCATGTTCCAGGACATCCTGTAATCTCATGAAAAATGTAGGAAATCTTGAATAAGGCTAAGCCTACAAGGGAGCTACTGGAAGAGTAACCTGAGGTCAACCTCAGTCCAAAAATACTAAACAGAAAAATTCCAGAAGTAAACATTTCAGAAGCTTTAAATTTCATGCTGGTCTGAGTTGCATGAGGAAATCTCACTATATTTAAATTTAGATGATACATCCATAGTTTTTGATCCTGCTTTTTAACCTGATGCCATATCATGAACATAACCCACATTGTAAAATATTTTAAAAGAGACAACTTTCCGACTTGTTGATGTTACAAAAAGTTCTGAAATCAACATTTTTGAGCACAAATCTTTGTTCAAACCTATGATCAATTTTTAGAATAAATGATGGGTTTCTGCTCTCAAAGAGTTCACTTCTGGCTTGGGAATGAGAGGGCAGGGAGATAATGAGAGAATTAATTTTCATGCATGTGGTGGATTGGACAATGGAAACAGAATACTGGGCGGAAAGGTGAGAAAAACAGGGAAGACATCAGCAGCGGTGACGGATTTGTCAAGATGTGTTTTGGTTCAGTGGGTTGTGTAGGCTTCCTGGTGGGGGGGATTGGTGCCTGTATTCTGGTGGATGAGGCTGGATTTTGTGTTTCAGGTGGGAAGGAATGTGTCCGGTGGTTTGTTTTAGGGTGTCTGTGACCTTATTATGACTTTAGGCAGCCTCTCTGCTAATGGGTGGGGTTGTGTTCCTATCTTTCTAGTTGTTTGGCATAGGGTGTCCAGCACTGTAGCTTGCTGGTCGTTGAGTGGAGCTGGGTCTTAGCTTTGAGATGGAGATCTCTGGGAGAGTTTTTGCCATTTGATATTATGTGGAGCCGGGATTTCTCTGCTGGACCAGTGTCCTGAACTCAGGTCTCCCACCTCAGAGGCACAGGTTTGAAACCTGGCCAGAGCACCAAGACCCTGTCAGCCACACAGATGATTTTGGAGCTCCAGAAGTCCCTAGATCTGCCATTTTCACACCGGAGAACCAGGGAAACCAAGGTGTCCATAGGCGCAAGAACCAGGAGTGCCAATGTTAAAACTTGGTTTTCAGTTTTTCTTAAGTGTCCATGTTCCAGGACATCCTGTAATCTCATGAAAAATGTAGGAAATCTTGAATAAGGCTAAGCCTACAAGGGAGCTACTGGAAGAGTAACCTGAGGTCAACCTCAGTCCAAAAATACTAAACAGAAAAATTCCAGAAGTAAACATTTCAGAAGCTTTAAATTTCATGCTGGTCTGAGTTGCATGAGGAAATCTCACTATATTTAAATTTAGATGATACATCCATAGTTTTTGATCCTGCTTTTTAACCTGATGCCATATCATGAACATAACCCACATTGTAAAATATTTTAAAAGAGACAACTTTCCGACTTGTTGATGTTACAAAAAGTTCTGAAATCAACATTTTTGAGCACAAATCTTTGTTCAAACCTATGATCAATTTTTAGAATAAATGATGGGTTTCTGCTCTCAAAGAGTTCACTTCTGGCTTGGGAATGAGAGGGCAGGGAGATAATGAGAGAATTAATTTTCATGCATGTGGTGGATTGGACAATGGAAACAGAATACTGGGCGGAAAGGTGAGAAAAACAGGGAAGACATCAGCAGCGGTGACGGATTTGTCAAGATGTGTTTAGACATACTTCCTTAAGTCCTCCGACAGTTAATGGCACATATTTCAGATGTGCCCCTGAAAGAGTGGTGTAGTCTAAGGCCTTACTCCCCAAGCGTGGCCTCAGACCAGCAGCATCAACTACTTTGGAGTCACTACAAATGCAGAACCTCAGACCCTTGAAAAACCTCCAGACCTTGAAAAACTGTAGATAGCATCACTGTTATCCCACCCTACGTCTTTGTGTTCTAACCAGCTGATAAGCCTGCATTTTTAGCTTACAGCCTAATTTCCCTTTCCATTAACACAGAGCCCATGTTTGAAAATGCGTGAGCAGTTATTGCTATTATGATGATGACTATTATTACTATTACCTTGATTTTGTAATGTATAGTTTCTTTTAAGAGAAGAAAAGGCTTAAGAAATATTATATCACTAATCCTTACAATATCACTGTGAAATAGGTAGGTGGCAAATATAAACAAGTATCAATATTATGCTAAATCATACTTAAGTATATGGTGTGAAATCCTGAGCAATCTAATGAAAGCAAAATCCTTTTGTTGCACTTGAAGTATTTTATGTTTATATCTCTTATGTTAAATCTCCAAGGGATAGGGCTTGGTGACCTATTCTGTTTTTCTCTACCTCTCATTTAAATAATGTTCCTTTTGCATTTATATGAGAAAAAGTTAGATATATTTTGAAAAAATTCTAGGCCTTAAGGAGATTTTACAAACGTGACCTCAGCAATGCCCATATCTAAGGGAAACCGACATACTTAGAATTACAAATGGAATTGAAATCAAAGGCTGTAATTCAATCTGGTCAGCTTCTGTATGGAGGTATTACTGGACTGAATCCAACCCTTCTTTCCATCTTGCCAGTTACTATGTCAGACTAGTTCTTTCCAAACTTTAGTTATTTTTTTCATCACATTCAGTAATTTATTATTTATCTTTAAAAACAACTAATTAAAAAAATCCTAAATACATTTTCCTTAAAAAGAAATTTTATATTACCACCACAAATGGAAGACCAGTAAGTTCTACTTGGTATAAAATAAAATAATACTAAAAACAAACACCATGAAACCAAACTATGTTATTAATTCTAGTCTTTATCCTTTGAGCCTGAGGCTGGCTCTCTCTTTGTTAAAAAGAGAGATTTAGCAAGTACCGGAGTGGTGTGAAAGATATATTGGCACCAAAGCGAGATTCTCTTCTTGAGGCAATTAGGAGAATTAACAGAGTTACTAAGAGATTATTTTTCTGACTTTATAATTCAATGTTATTTAATGCCCACATGTGTACTACTTAAAATCATTTCCCTTAACTCCCCTAGTTTTGAACATTAATTCTCAGAAGTAACCAGAGTGGCCTACCCACAATTTCCCCTATTACTTCTGCATCCTCCTGCTAAATACTTCCCGCTCTGAGCCTTTGTAAAGCTTATCCCATCTGATATGACTTCTCCTTTTTTCTGACCATCTGAATCTTTTCAGCCTTTAAGACTGACTCTAAATTCCTCTGGATGAGATTCCTTGATTTCCTGGGCTTGTGGAAATCTCAGCCTCTTTTAAATTCCTTTTACAGCACTCACTTCATATTTATCATACACCGACTTAATGGTTGATTGAGAATCTTCTTGTGGGAGAACCTGCCTTCATTACCAACTAGGTGCTAAGCTTTCTGAGGGCAGCATGGCACCAGAAGCTCCTTCTCAGCATGGTACCTTGCAAGGAGCAGGTGCTCAGTCAGTAACTGTTGCTTATTTGAGACAAAATTTCTCTGACTCTGCTCTATTTTTGTTTTGAAAATTCATGTGCTAAGTGGGGCTGTATCTACAGGAGACTGATAGCTCTGAGGGTTCCCGATTTACCTTGTCACTCTGTTTGGTGCCATTACAGCAGAAGTAGAAATTTTCGGCAGCTTGATTTCTGCTTTGACCTCGAAGTTGTGGTTTGTGCTATTTGTGACATTTTTAGCGACCTTAGGATAGCCCTGTTAACTCAGAGAAGGTAAATTAAATCAAATGTAAACTTTGGGTTTGGATTCAGTCTAGTAGCCCAACCATTTAGAATTCATAGAAAGCATCCCTGGAAGAGGCAAAGAAAACATCTTAGACCACCCGGTACAGTTTTCATTATTCAAGCCATCAGATCTTAACTTCTTTTTTCAGCATGCAATACTTTTCAGACTCTGCCTACCATGATATGATTTTTAATTTAATCCTTCCTTTTTGAGCTCTGCTTGCCAGGTTGATTAACTGCATTTGTCTCATATCCTGAAAGGTAATTGTTTTTAAGATTTGGTTGCAGTATTCCCCAAAAGATCACCAAATTTACAGAAACATTGTTACTGCTGAAATCTTGATATTTCACTTGGGTAAAATTGTAAGTACTGAGATCATTATCTAAATACTGATAAACTTTCCCTGTTTGAAATCTTTCCTTGTGTAAGGTTATACTTGATATAACTTTTAAGTTTTTTGATGGCTGTAAGGACTTTCTTCAGGAATATACTCTTTTTGCAGAGACCTTGTTTACATCTAGAAGCTTTTCAAAATTTCTTTTCAAAAACAGCTAGAGTACATTTTAAACAATATAGAAAATTATTGTAGAAGACTGGAATTTACATAGGAATCAGAGATGTCAAATTCAACCAAGCAAATCATAGTTCCTTCTTATGTTTGGTTAGAGGTGTTGAGATTGCATAAAATTGCCTGTATCTGTAGGAATATTAAAGGGTTAATCTGTTTCATTTACTTAAATATTCCAAACTATGATGAAAACATTTTTGCACCTAAGAGGAAAGATTGTGGGTGAAAAACTGAAGATACATGATTTATCACTCCCCTCACAAATAAAATTTATTCATTGCATCCACCAGCCATCACACAGATGGTCAGAAAATTGGCTTTGTGTAGGGATGTGGATTCAGGCATGAATATTAATATGAGACAGATGTAAACGCATATTAATATGCATTTGCTTTGCATGGACTGACATTACACTATTTTCATTAAAGAAACTGCATTTGAAAAGAAAGTATAGGTCACCTTTTACAAAGCATAAAATTGTATGGTAGATATATTTGTGGGCTCTGGAAAACTGCTGTTGATAAGAAATGGAAGAATTAATGTTGAATCTGTGGTTGGATGTTTACAACATGGCAGCAGAGGCATCAGAAAGATTTTGCTCCTCTGATTACAATTAAACTATATTTTCGAACTTTAGCCATACAAAGTACAGGCTGCCACTTGAGCAATCTAGAAAGCAAAGCCCTGCTTGGATATGATACATGGACAAGTGTAAATTACGAGGGCTCTAAGATAAGCTAAACTATCTAGAAAGATCGTTCACATCCTAAGACAACTTTTCAGTGTGTGGTTGCCATAATGGCAGTGATTCATAAAAATATAAGATTTATGCAGGCATGGTACTTTGGGAATATTTTTTTTTTTTGGTGCGGGACAGCATTTATGCTCACATCAGCGCCAGCATCTGTGCTGTTAGTATCTGCTTATGGTAGCATTGTGCTTCCTTCCCAAGTGGAAGGAGAGAACGTGACATTGTAAAAAGCTATTCACATGCTTGCTGCTTTGTACTCACAAACCATTCACAGGGTGTTTTGCCACTAAAATATTGCTTACTGGAGAGAACAGCAGCTTTCTTGTGTTTGCAAATCCCTTTAAAACTGCTGTGTTGGCTCTTCAGGCAAACATGATTACATCCCAGCCCATGAATGTGCAAGTTAATAATTATAAATGATCTGTTATTGATTATTCAGTTCAGTGACTTCACTAATCCTTACAGAACCTCCATGAAGCTTCTGAATTCCATTCACCAGCTCCGATTTCCCCCTGACTTTATGCCTTTCCACTGTCCGTTCAAAAAATTCATCTGGAGGTCTAGCCATGTGTCCACAAATGGAGCTGACATCTTCCCCCACAATATACGGAATAGTGGAGTAGGCGTGGAACCTGGTCTAGGGTCAGGAAGCTTTGGGTTCGAATCCTGGCTCTGCATTTCACTGGCCATATGACCCAGGCAAACACGAGGTTATGAACACCATTGGTGTGGTTCCTAAAGTTGCAATTCAGGGTTCCACATCTAGTCACTTCCAAAGAAACAAACAAAAAAATCTTTATTTCCCACTTGAGGGTGGCTGGGTGTCATAGCAAATAGAACACAGGGTGATTACAGAATATATGTAATAGGTCCCCTGACCCTACTTCACTCATGCAGGCATCCATGTTTTAAAGCAGCGATGCCTAGTCAGAGGGACATATCTCTCTTTAGGAAATATATGGATGGAATTTGGGGTCCATGAGATTGCTAAAATTGTGTACATAATTCCATATGATTTTTTTCAGGGAGAGGGTCTACAGATTTTTAAAAAATTTTCTTATTATATTATTCTTATTTGCTTTTTAATTGATGTGTAGAGCGTGGAAAACAAACAAAAAAATCTTTATTTCCCACTTGAGGGTGGCTGGGTGTCATAGCAAATAGAACACAGGGTGATTACAGAATATATGTAATAGGTCCCCTGACCCTACTTCACTTATGCAGGCATCCATGTTTTAAAGCAGCGATGCCTAGTCAGAGGGACATATCTCTCTTTAGGAAATATATGGATGGAATTTGGGGTCCATGAGATTGCTAAAATTGTGTACATAATTCCATATGATTTTTTTCAGGGAGAGGGTCTACAGATTTTTAAAAAATTTTCTTATTATATTATTCTTATTTGCTTTTTAATTGATGTGTAGAGGGTGGAGGAATAAGATGTGGAGATCACCTTCCTCCCCACAAATACATCAAAAATACATCTACATGTGGAATAACTTCTACAGAACGCCTACTGAACACTGGCAGAAGACCTCAGACTTCCCAAAAGGCAGGAAACTCCCCATGTACCTGGGTAGGGCAAAAGAAAAAAGGAAAAACGGAGACAAAAGAATATGGACGGGACCTGCATCTCTGGGAGGGAGCTGTGAAGGAGGAAAGGTGTCCACACACTAGGAAGCTCCTTCACTGGTGGAGACGAGGGGTGGGTGGGGGGAAGCTTTGGAGCCACGGAGGAGAGCACACCAACAGGGGTGCGGAGGGCAAAGCAGAGAGATTCCCTCACAGAGGATCGATGCCGACCAAAACTCACCAGCCTGAAAGACTTGTCTGCTCACCTGCCGGGGTGGATGGGAGCTGGGAGCTGAGACTCTGGCTTCAGAGGTCACATCCCAGGGAGAGGACTGGAGTTGGCTGCATGAACACAGCCTGAAGGGGGCTGGTGTGCCACAGCTAGTCAGGAGGGAGTCCGGGAAAAAGTCTGGAACGGCATAAGAGGCAAGAGACCATTGTTTCAGGGTGTGCGAGGATTCAGAGCACTGCCTAAATGAGCTCCAGAGATGGGCACGAGCTGTGGCTATCAGCGCGGACACCAGAGATGGGCATGAAACACTAAGTCTGCTTCTGCAGCCACCAAGAAGCCTGTGTACAAGCACAGGTCACTATCCTCACCTTCCCTCCCGGGAGCCTGTGCAGCCTGCCACGGCCAGGGTCCTGTGATCCACGGACAACTTCCCTGGGAGAACACACGGCGCACCTCAGGCTGTTGCAATATCACGCTGGCCTCTGCCATCGCAAGCTCACCCCGCATTCAGTACTCCTCCCTCGCCCCTGCCTGAGTGAGCCAGAGCTCCCTAATCAGCTGCTCCTTTAACCCTCTCCTGTTTGGGCGGGGAACAGATGCCCTCAGGCGACCTACACGCAGAGGCAGGGCCAATTCCTAAGCGGAACCCCAGGAGCTGTGCAAACAAAGAAGAGGAAGGGAAATTTCTCTGAGCAGCCTCAGGAGCAGCGGATTAAATCTCCACAATCAACTTGATGTACCCTGCATCTGTGGAATACCTGAATAGACAACGATCATCCCAAAATTGCGGCGGTGGACTTTGGCAGCAACTGTAGACTTGGGGTTTGCTTTCTGCATCGAATTTGTTTCTGGTTTTATGTTTATCTTAGTTTAGTATTTAGAGCTTATATCCTTTAGTAGATTTGTTTATTGATTTGGTTGCTCTCTTCCTTTTTTTTTTTAATATATATATATATTTTCCCACTTTTTCGCTTTTTGTGAGTGTGTATATGTATGCTTCTTTGTGTGATTTTGTCTGTATAGCTTTGCTTTTACCATTTGTCCTATCTATGGTTCTGTCTGTCCTTTTTTTTTTTTTTTTTTTGTATAAATTTTAGTGCTTGTTATAATTGGTGGATTTGTTTTTTGGTTTGGTTGCTCTCATCTTTCTTGTTTTAAATTACTTTTTTATTTTTAATAATATTTTTTATTTTAATTGTTTATTTTATTTTATTTATTTATTTTCTTTCTTTTTTTCCTCCCTTTTCTTCAGAGCTGTGTGGCTGACAGGGTCTTGGTGCTCCGGCTGGATATCAGGCCTAAGTCTCTGAGGTGGGAGAGAGCCGAGTTCAGGACACTGGTCCACCAAAGACCTCCCAGCCCCAAGTAATATCAAATGGCATAAGCTCTCCCAGAGATCTCCATCTCAACGCTAAGGCCCCGCTCCACTCAACCACCAGCAAGCTACAGTGCTGGACACCCTATGCCAAACAACTAGAAAGACAGGAACACAACCCCACCCATTAGCATAGAGGCTACCTAAAATCATACTAAGTTCACAGACAACCCAAAACACACCACTGAACATGGTCCTGACTGCCAGAAAGACAAGATCCAGCCTCATCCACCCGAACACAGGCACCAGTCCCCTCCACTAGGAAGTCTCACAACCCACTGAACCAACCTTAGCCACTACAATAACAAACCCAAAACAATTAAGAAAATGGTAATAGGAACATATATATGGATAACTACCTTAAATGTAAATGGATTATATGCTCTAACCAAAAGACATAGACTGGCTGAATGAATCAAAAACAAGTCTGGTAGATATGCTGTCTACAAGAGACCCACTTCAGTCCTAGGGACACATACAGATTGAGGGGATGGAAAAAGACATTCCATGCAACAGGCAATCAAAAAGAGACCCACTTCAGTCCTAGGGACACATACAGATTGAGGGGATGGAAAAAGACATTCCATGCAAAAGGAAATCAAAAGAAAGCTGGAGTAGCAATTCTCATATCAGAAAAAATAGATTTTAAAATAAAGACGATTACAAGAGACAAAGAAGGACACTACATAATGATCAAGGGATCAATCCAAGAAGAATATATAACAATTGTAAATCTTTATGCACCCAACATAGGAGCACCCCAATACATAAGGCAAATGCTAACAGCCATAAAAGGGGAAAGCGACAGTAACACAATCATACTAGGGGAATTTAATACCCCACTTTCACCAAGGGACAGATCATCCAAAATGAAAATAAATAAGGAAACACAAGCTTTAAATGATGCATTAAATAAGATGGACTTAATTGATATTTGTAGGACATTCTATCCAAAAACCACAGAATACACTTTCTTCTCAAGTGCTCATGGAACATTCTCCAGGATAGATCACATCTTGGGTCACAAATCAAGCCTTGGTAAATTTAAGAAAATTGAAATTGTATAAAGTATCTTTCCGGACCACAATGCTATGAGACTAGATATCAATTACAGGAAAAAAAACTGTTAAAAATACAAATACATGGAGGCTAAACAATACACTACTAAATAACCAAGATATCACTGAAGAAATCAAAGAGGAAATCAAAAAATACCTAGAGACAAATGACAATGAAAACATGAGGGCCTAAAACCTATGGGATGCAGCAAAAGCAGTTCTAAGAGGGAAGTTTACAGCAATACAATCCTACCTCAAGAAACAACAAACATCTCAAATAAACAACCTAAACTTACACCTAAAATAATCAGAGAAAGAAGAACAAAAAACCCCAAAGTTAGCAGAAGGAAAGAAATAAAAAATATCAGATCAGAAATAAATGAAAAAAAATGAAGAAAACAATAGCAAAGATCAATAAAACTAAAAGCTGCTTCTTTCAGATGATAAGCAAAATTGATAAACCATTAGCCAGATTCATGAAGAAAAAAAGGGAGATGACTCAGATCAATAGAATTATAAATGAAAACAGAGAACTAACAACTGACTGCAGAAATACACAGGATCATGAGAGATTACTACAAGGAACTATATACCAATTAAATGGACAACCTGGAAAAAATGGACAAATTCTTAGAAAAGCACAACCTTCTGAGACTGAACCAGGAAGAAATAGAAAATAGAAACAGACCAATCACAAGCACTAAATGAAATTGTGATTTAAAATCTTCCATCAAGCAAAAGCCCAGGACCACATGAATTCACAGGTGAATTCTATCAAACATCTAGAGAAAAGCTAACACCTATCCTTCTCAAACTCTTCCAAAATATAGCAGGGGGAGGAACACTCTGCAAACTCATTCTACGAGGCCACCATCACTCTGATACCAAAACCAGACAAAGATGTCACAAAGAAAGAAAACTACAGGCCAATATCACTGATGAATATAGATGCAAAAATCTTCAACAAAATTCTAGCAAAAAGAATCCAACAACACATTAAAAGGATAATACACCAAGATCAAGTGGGGTTTATCCCAGGAATGCAAGGATTCTTCAATATATGGAAATTAGTCAATGTGATACACCATATTAACAAACTGAAGGATAAAAACCATATGATCATCTCAACACATGCACAAAAGCTTTTGACAAAATTCAACACCCATTTATGATAAAAACCCTCCAGAAAGCAGATATAGAGGGAATTTACCTCAACATAATAAAGTCTATATATGACAAACCCACAGCTGACATCATTCTCAATGGTGAAAAGCTGAAACCATTTCCACTAAGAACAGGAACAAGACAAGGTTGCCCACTCTCACCACTATTATTCAACTTAGTTATGGAAGTTTTAGCCACAGCAATCAGAGAAGAAAAAGAAATAAAAGGATTCCAAATTGGAAAAGAAGAAGTAATACTGTCACTGTGTGCAGATCACATGATACTATACATAGGGAATCCTAAATATGCTACCAGAAAACTACTAGCGCATATCAACGAATTTGGTAAAGTAGCAGGATACAAAAATAATGCACAGAAATCTCTTGGATTTCTAAACACTAATGATGAAAAATCTGAAAGTGAAATTAAGGAAACACTCACATTTACCATTGCAACAAAAACAGTAAAATACATAGGAATAAACCTATCTAAGGAAACAAAAGACCTGTATGCAGAAAACTGTAAGACACTGATGAAAGAAATTAAAGATGATACAAACAGATGGAGAGATATACCATGTTCTTGGATTGGAAGAATCAACATTGTGAAAATGACTATACTTCCCAAAACAATCTACAGATTCAGTGCAATCCCTATCAAACAACCAATGACATTTTTCACAGAAGTAGAACAAAAAATTTCACAGTTTGTATAGAAACACAAGAAACCCCAATTAGCCAAAACAATCTTGAGAAAGAAAAATGGAGCTTGAGCAATCAGGCTCCTTGATTTCAGACTATACTACAAAGCTACAGTAATCAAGACAGTATGGTACTGGCACAAAAAGAGTGGGACCTAATGGAACTTAAAAGCTTTTGCACAGCAAAGGATACCATACACAAGACCAAAAGACAACCCTCAGAATGGGAGGAAATATTTGCAAATGGAGCAACTGACAAAGGATTAATCTCCAAAATATACAAGCAGCTCATGCAGCTCTATATCAAAAAAACAAACAACCCAATCCAAAAATGAGCAGCAGACCTAAATAGACGTCTCTCCAAAGAAGATTTTCAGATTGTCAACAAACACATGAAAGGCTGCTGCACATCACTAATCATTAGAGAAATGCAAATCAAAACTACAATGAGTTATCATCTCACACCGATCAGAATGGCCATCATCCAAACATCTACAAACAATAAATGCTGGAGAGGGTGTGGAGAAAATGTGACCCTCTTGCATTGTTGGTGGGAATGTAAACTGATACAGCCACTATGGAGAACAGTATGGAGGTTCCTTAAAAAACTAAAAATAAAACTACCATATGACCAAGCAATCCCACTACTGGGCATATACTCTGAGAAAACGATAATTCAAAAAGAGTCATGTACAACAATGTTCTTTGCAGCTCTACTTACAATAGCCAGGACATGGAAGCAACCGAATTGTCCATCAACTGATAAATGGATAAAGAAGATGTGGCACATATATACAGTGGAATATTACTCAGCCATAAAAAGAAATGAAATTGAGTTATTTGTAGTGAGGTGGATGGACCTAGAGTCTGTCATACAGAGTGAAGTAAG
>NC_041228.1:42597670-42606972 GCF_002837175.3 Physeter macrocephalus
ACAGAGTGAAGTAAGTCAGAGAGAGAAAAACAAATACCGTATGCTAACACATATATATGGAATCTAAAAAAAAAAGAAAAATGGTTCTGAAGAACCTAGGGGCAGGACAGGAATAAAGACCCAGACATAGAGAATGGACTTGAGGACACAGGGAGGGGGAAAGGTAAGCTGGGACGAAGTGAGAGAGTGTCATGGACATATATACCATACCAGATGTCAAATAGATAGCTAGTGGGAAGCAGCCGCATATCACAGCAAGATCAGCTCGGTGCTTTGTGTCCACCTAGAGGGGTGGGATAGTGAGGGTGGGAGAGAGATGCAAGAGGGAGGAGATATGGGGATATATGTATATGTATAGCTGATTCACTTTGTTATAGAGCAGAAACTAGCACACCATTGTAAAGCAATTATAGTCCAATAAAGATGTTAAAAAAATAAATGATGACTAATATGTTTACACTGTAAAAACTTCAAATTGTACTGAAGAATATCAAGTAAAAAAATCAACCATCACAGAAGCATATCAAGTAAAAAGTTAGAATTCATTTTTCTCCACTTTTCACTCTACATTCTCAATCTCATAAGAGGTTCATACCATAATTCTATTTGATACTGACTTTAATAACATAAAGTCATATTACCATATCAGTATATAAAGACCTACCTTTTAAAAATATTTATTTTGGAATATTTATAGCTTCAGAGCATGTTAATAAAATGTATAGAAGTGTCCTGTTTCAGGACCATTGGTAACATATTTCATAACTGTAGTACAATATCAAACCCAGGAAACTGACATTGGTCGCTGACTACAGAGCTTCGTGTGATCTTTCCAGTTTTACATGTACCCGTGTGTGTGTGTGTAGTTCTATGCCATTGTATCATGTGCAGATTCACTTAACCACTACCATAATCAAGGTACAGCACTGTCCATAATCACAAGGATCCCTCCTGCCACCCCTTTTGCAGCCATGTCCACCTATCTCCTGGCTATCCCTAATCCCTGGCAGCCACTAATCTGTTCCTCAATCTTGTATATTTGCTATTTCAAGAATGTTATATAAATGGAATCATATGACTTGTAGTCTTTTGAGGTTCTCTTTTTTTTTTTCCACTCAGCACAAGTCCCTGGAGATTCATTCAAGTTGTTGAGTGTATCAATAGTTCACTCCTTTTTATTGCTGAGCAGTAAGTGGTACTGTAGGGTTGTACCACAATTTTTGTTTTAGTCATTTGCCCATTGAAGAACATCTAAGTTGTTTCCAGTTTTTGGCTATTATGAATACAGCTGCTATGAACATTAGTGTACAGGTTTTAGTGTGGACAAAAGTTTTCATTTCTTTAGGACAAGTGCCCAACAGTACAATTGCTGGCTTATATGGTAAATGCATGTAGTTTTATAAGACTCTGCAAAACTCTTTTGAGGTCCATAGCTTTCCCACAGATTTTCTGAGACCTATGACTCTAAGAAGGTTGAACCAAATGGACATGACCCAGATTTGGCCTGTGACCCAATTATTTGCTCCAAATTGTCATGTAAGGAAACTTCTCTTTTCTTATTCTTTCTTTTACTACTAATGGGCATTTCACACTAAAACTTCAGCAATAGTTCTTTGATGACATTTCCTCATCATTCACAACCCTGGTCCTAGGACTCCCCTAACTCCTATTCATCTAAAGTCTTTTAAACATCCATTATCTGCAAGAGAAATCAGCAATAACTTGTTCTCAAGGATTTTGATTGTGTTCCTCACACTGTTCTTATTTATTTACATTGTTGACACTCCATCTACTGATTGTGAGTGTCTGCTCTGTTAGTTCTGTGTTTTCTAGAAAGTTAAGGTCCTTCTACTTACTCTTGAACTGCATTCCATAGGTCCTCAAAGTGCAACTCATTGAAACCCTGTGTTAGCTATCCTTTTTGCTGCAGGGAAAACTTGAAAGAAAACAGCTCAGCTTAGGCTGGTGGTGAGAGATGAATTTGCTAGGTTAGAGAAGGATGATGACACACATTGATTAAAGCCAGGGTGATGCAGGTTTATAATTTCTTTTAAGTTAAATCTTCACTGGCGCTTTATTTACTGGCACTTGGCTTGAAGTGAAAAATAAGCACACTCAACAGCCATTTACAATATAAACATAAAAAAATTCCAGAGATAATGAAGCAGATAGTTTGGGCCTAAAAGGGCAGCCAATATTTAATGTTCCCAGTTACTTTCTTTTTTTCCTGATTATTAGCCTGTTTGATCCAACATTTTTTTCAGCTTCTAAGTCTATACTGCTTCAGCTGACTCTGGGATCCAAGTATCCAATGATAACTTGTCATCTGAGCCAGAAGACTTGCATTGTAGAAAGTACTTTCACTTTGCTGCATCTGATTCATACCAGATGCTCTTCAAGATCTGATGACATGACATGACATGACATCAAGTTCTCAGCATCTAGGCTCTCTTTGCTTGATCTTGGTGAAGATTGACTAGATTTCAATGGTTGTGAGCAAACACCAGAACGGGTTTTGTTATTTTTTTATTCTCTCTCTCTCTTTTTAGCTAATGTTTATCAAGAGCTAATTTACTGCCAAGCATTGTGCTAAGTATTTTGCATGCACTGCCTCATTTAATGTTTACAGCAACCTTGGGCACTTAGCCCATGGCTATTGTATCTGACATTTTCCTTCCCTCTAACACACGCTGACTGATCTAATAGTACACAGGGTGCTCAAGGCCACTGCATTATTCTCTGGAGGGCTGAGTCCTTCAGCTGCCCTCAGCAGAGGGATGGGCTATTGTGGGTCAGTTGAGCTTGTTCCCAAACCTGTTTTTCAGATGTTATTCTTGTTGGAATTATAATAATTGATTAAATATTATGGGAAATGAGGATATATAGATGGGAAAGAAATAGGTGTTTTTTTTTTTCTTTTATGAAAACGAAGTTGAATGTTTAGAAAGTCTTAATAAGAGAAGTCACTACCAAGTTGCTGTTAAATTTAGTGTGCGGGGGTTGGGGGGACGGAGGGGGGGAATGCAGAAGGATTTTGCATTTAGATTGTTTTACGAGTGTAAAACAATCTGTTCTGTTTCTCTTTAAAGAAAGTAAAATGGGGTGGTGGTGGGATGAATTGGGAGATTGGATTGACATATATACACTAATATGTATACAATAGATAACTAATAAGAACCTGCTGTATAAAAAAAATAAAATTCAAAAAAAAGTAAAACTGGAAATTATAGAAACATCATGGGTGTGGTTTATGCAAGGAAGGGAAAAAAGGGCCTTAGTACTATTTCATAAGATTAATGAATATTTCTTTATGTTTTAAGTTACTGTAAAATAATTTAGGTGTGTTTGTATCATTTTAGGACTCCCTTTTTAACGGACATTTTGCTTGTGTAACTAATTCCAGGCCTGAATGATGCAGGATAAGGAGCCTGCAACAACACTATGGCATTTTACAGATGTAGAAACTGAAGCTTAGAGAAGTTGTTTTACTTGTTTTCTTTTCCCAGACAATTCATGATATCCTATGGGATAGTGCAAAGCTAGGATCCGGTATACATGTCTTATATGTCAGGAAATTGCTTCTGTCAAAATCCTGTGTCAAGATTTTTTTAAACTTTATATTGGTGCCGAAAACCATTTTTGATGATTAGTGTAACCAAATCTAAAATATTGTAACATTACAATTAAAATATTCAAGAATGTTTAGTGAAAAAAAGCAGGTTATAAATATTTAATGTAATACAAATCCTATTTCAGGGAGAATTATATATATAAATTTATATGTTTTAGATTATCATCACCATCAAATACATATAACTCCACATAAAGTAGACTGAAAGAATTTATGCCAGGTATTAATGATTGTTTTTATTTCTGAATGGTATGAGGAGAGAGTCTTAATTTTGCTTTTCAGTATTTTTCAAACTTGCCTCTATACACGCATATTTTTATGATTATTTAAAATGTTCTAAAAAATGAATCATGGGCTTGATTTGTTCCTTCTCCCTCTACCCTAAAAATCTGCTGTTTGGCCTATTATTACCGTCATCTTAATAATGGAAGCATGGAGTCACGAATCTTCTACAATATTTTCCCTTTGTCTGGCTTTCTGGACAAATTGCTTTAAAAAAATAGGTTTCCATTCTGACCTGCTTTTCTCTGATACCTGACAATTCGTCTCAGATGTTTCTCTCCTGGGTCTACCAATGCCTTATCAGTACTGCGTTCAGAAGAATTGAATGCAGTATGGGTTGATTTAACAGAGCTTCTGTCATCCTAGATCTCTATTATATGTAAGATTATAAGAAGTCTCCTGTCTTGTGACCTGGAATGGCCGAGCTAGAATGAATAATTCACCATATAGTCTTCTCTAGTCAACTATTTATGCTTTACCTTTTTAGAAATGGAGGTTTTCTAACAAATGAAAAGAAAATGGGTAAACAAGTTTTCAGATTTTATTTCTTATGTACCTTTAGTAGATTCTTGAGCTATATAAATGTGCAAATGAAAGCTGTCTCTTCCTGTCCACCTCATTTTCTCTGTGCAATTCATTTAGTTATGTCTCTGTCTTTTCTTTTTGATGTAATAATTGCTGATATGAGGATGAAATATAACATTACTTGTCTGGAATCTAACTGAGTGAAGTATGCCTGAAGAATGCAGTGATCAGGGCGAGGGGGATGTTTCTATGTGAAAAACATGTTTTTTTTTAATCAGCATTGATAGAAAAATTGCCAGCCAGTACACAGAGCTTTTAGTTAAAAACAAACAAAAAGGTCTGAAGTTATAGTTTTCCACAGGAACATGATAATAATTCATTAAACTCTAACAATTTAATCCAGGAGTCAGTGATGTTGGGGGGCTTCTGTGTGAAGCATAGAAAAAATCTCTCTGAGGTTTGGTGCAATTTTCTTGCTTTTTAATCTGGCACTCAGGGTGTTTCCAATCATCCTGGCTTCACAGTTGGGAGTTTTTCCTCGGTGTTCTAAGAGACTGTAGAAGGAATGATAAAACAGCTGTTGTCAGGCTGTGTGAGAATTCATCTCTTCCCTCACAATAGGAGAGCGAGGTATAGATGTTGTTTAATAAAGAACTTAAGAGACAAGGTCAGCCTGTCCGGTCTGGACAAACCCAAGGCTGTAATTGCTCAAGTAAGGGACACATGTTGTCCCCAGAGAGGATTCTCCTTGACTTCTCTGGCTTTTCTGCCTGAGCCCTTCAAGAGGTGGGCATAATGATGTCTGTGGATATGTATTGGTGTGTGTATGGGTAAACAGGGATGGTGGCAGGTGGCAGATTTGAGAGTCACAAAATGTTTTATGAACTTTCCTTTGTTTTCTAAATTTAAGACACTTATGGCATAAGAATAGCACTGAGAGTTCAGTCTTTGACTTTTCTTGAACAATTCAATACTCATTGCTAATCCACCCACCAATCAACAACTTGGAGGCAAATGGAAAATACGTGAGGATGAGCCAAATACCTTACTCGTTATGGAGGTTTCATGAGTAAAGAACAAGGGAGAGTTCACACGAATGATCTCTCGGAACAGCATCCGAAAATTTCTGCTAACAATAAACGGATCCACAGAGGCCTGATTCTACTCTTGGTGTAGCAGGTGATGAAGGCTCCCCCAGCCATGGAAGCTCAGGGATTTATCCTTTCCAAGGATTAGACATTTGTTCACTTTGGTGAGCAAACAAATCACAAACTAGTGTAATAAGAGCTCTCATGAAAAGAATCTCAGAGGATGAGAAAGCTTCATTTTTGTGAAGTACTATCATTTTTGTCTATCTTTTAAATGTAAAACTAAAATATGCTTATTAATAAAAAGAAAAAAAATTGAAAAAAATAAAAGAAATGATGTATCTTTGAATTGAAATCCCATCATCCAAAGGTAATTATTGTTTGGTGTCCTTTTTCCATACTGTTTCTTACACATGTATAACTCCCCCAACACACATACACTTTAGTTTTTTTTACATAATAATGGAACAATTACATTCACATCATTTAATAATCTGCTACTGTCACTTGATAATACCATGGTCATTATTTCATGTCCATACATTAAGCCTATGACATAGTTTTAAATAACCACACAGTAATCAATTGTATGGATTTATCATTAGTTATTAAGCTGATTCCCTACAGATGGACATTTAGTTTGTTTCCACTATTCTGCTACACACTCTATGCTGAATACCTTTGCAATCCTTTCTTCCCCCCACACATTTGACAAATTACATTAGGAAATAGAATTTCTGGGAAAAAAATTGATGGCTATAGCCAAACTGTCACCTAAAGATGTTAAACCAATTTTTGTTCCTGCCAATAGTGTATGAGAATGACTGTGTGCCCTCAAACCCTTGTCCTCAAACACAAAATTACATTTTGTGTTTTTAAAAAATCTATATTAATCTGTTAAATTAAACATATTATCAGTTCATTGTCCTAATTTGCATTTATTTTATTACTAATAAGATAGATCATCTTTTATACACTTGAATGCCATTTGTATTCTTTCTTTTACAATCTGCCTCTTCATAACTTTTGTTCATTTTCTTACTGAGCTGTTTATATTTTCCTTATTGATTTTTCAAGTTCTTTATATTATAAGAATATTAATTATTTTGTCATAAATTCTCTCCCCTAACCTCGAATTTGTCAGCTGACTTTTTTCTTTTCTTCATTTTTATTTGGTAAAATCTAGTGATATTTTCCTTTGAGGTTTCACCTTTTATTTTTATGTGGGAAATTTTATAATTCTTAGAGCAGTACAGTATTCATGTATATTTAATGTAATGACTTAGTTCATCTAGGATTTATTTTGATGTATGGGTCTAACTTGATATTATCTGTATAATCAATTTCCCCAATACTTTTAAAATTGAGATATAATTCACATAAAATCCACCATTTTCAAGTGTACAATTCGGTGGTTTTTAAAAAAAATAAATTTATTTATTTACTTTTGGCCATGTTGAGTCTTTTTTGCTGCTTGCGGGCTTTTCTCTAGTTGCGGTGAGCAGGGACTACTCCTCATTGTGGTGCATGGGCTTCTCATTGTGGTGGCTTCTCGTTGCGGAGCCTGGGCTTTAGGTGCATGGGCTTCAGTAGTTGTGGCTCACAGGCTCTAGAGTGCAGGCTCATTAGTTGTGGTGCATGGGCTTAGTTGCTCTGCGGCATGTGGGATCTTCCCAGACCAGGGCTCGAACCTGTGTCCCCTGAATTAGCAGGTGGATTCTTAACCACTGCACCACAAGGGAAGTCCCTCAACTGACTTTTTTTTTTTTTTTTTTTTTTTTTGTGGTATGCGGCCTCCCTCTGTCGTGGCCTCTCCCGTTGCGGAGCACAGGCTCCGGACGCGCAGGCCCAGCGGCCATGGCTCACGGGCCCAGCCGCTCCGCGGCATGTGGGATCCTCCCAGACCGGGGCGCGAACCCGGTTCCCCTGCATCGGCAGGCGGACGCGCAACCGCTGCGCCACCAGGGAAGCCCCCTCAACTGACTTTTTAAGAATTTTGTTAATGGTGTTTTGTGTCAAACAGAAACTTTAAAAATGATTATTATCAAATCTATCCATCTCTTTCCTTCATGAATTCTATCTTTGGTATAATTTCTAGACCAAGATTTTATCAATTTCATCTATATTTTCTTCTAGTACTTCTATTACTTATTTGTTCCTATTTGAATCTTTAATCTAACTAGAATGTTTCATACATTCCAGTATACAGGATGGGTTAGAAACTTAACAACTTTTTCTCCTTAAACTGTTAGTCAGGGTCTCCATCATTACTAAATTTTCCATTATTTCATTATTGTTTTGAGGTGCTTTATCAGATTATAAATTCTGATACATACTGGGTTTATTTTAATTCATCTATTCTTTTTTAGGTTGAAATTTAGTTTTTACTTTTAAAATTGTGATTCAATATACATAAAATTTACCATTTTAACCATGTTTAAGTGTATAATTCTATGGCATTAAGCACGTTCACATAGTTGTGCAACAATCCATCTATTCTTATACCAGCACCATACCCTTTCAAAAACTGAAACAGAATACAGTGAATAACTGAAGGACATATCCTTTTATCTATTCAGCCATTACACTACACCACCTTTTCACAGCAGTTATGAACATGTGCCTGTACTTGAATCCAACCCTGTCACTTATGAAGTATGTAATCAATCACAGGCAAATTATCCAACTCTTTCTTAAATAACTCATGCATTGATTTCCTCCTGTGTAAAATGAAAAAAAAAAAAACTTACATCACAGTGTTGTTGTTTAAAGTTCTTCTTGCAGGGCCTGGAATATAGTATGCTCAATGATGAATGTTAGTTTATAATAGAAAGTCATTTAGGACATGATCCTGCTCATGATTTTGCTTATGGCTTAATTGGAGAGATTAACTACAGACATGAGAAAGGAGATGACTTCATGACACACCACAAAATAAATGTGTACATTCCAACCCTTCCTTCTACTGGGAGGCAGACTCTGGACCACTGTGGCAGAGACAGAGGTGTGAATAAGGCAGCTGGCTGCTCAAGTCAGACATTTCAAGGTGGGAGTGGGTTGGTTTGAACATTAATGTCCAGGAATTCATTCTCAGGGTGGAGTCAGTTCAGATCTGGAGTACCAAGTAACACCTCCTAAATATATGTTTTGAATGTTACCTGATCTGAGAAGATGCACTACCTTAATGAAACAGACTGGTCCAGAAAGTATGGACATCTGTCTTCTGCTGGCCATTTTTATAAGCACAGCACAATCTCTTCCCTCATTATTATTGTCTACCAATCACTATTATGCCCAGGTTTCCCATATCAGATGGGTGGTGTGTACTGCAAGTACCCAGATGCAGTTGTAACTTGAGTGACCTCTCCCTCATGGAGTATGAGTCCCCTAAATTGTTTATGAATATGGATTTCCGGACTGTAAGGCCTGCCTTTACTACCCTATGTGACACTAAAACAGCTTGATGTGACTTATATTAATTTCCTTTTCTATCCCTTAACCACTTATTTCCTTTTTTTTGGGAATTTTTCTTTCTCTATTTATTTATTTATTTTAACATCTTTATTGGAGTATAATTGCTTTACATTGTCGTGCTAGTCTCTGCTGTATAACAAAGTGAATCAGCTATATGTATATATATATATATCCTCATATCCCCTCGCTCTTGCGTCTCCCTCCCACCCTCCCTATCCCACCCCTCTAGGTGGTCACAAAGCACCGAGCTGATTTCCCTGTGCTATGCGGCTGCTTCCCACTAGCTATCTGTTTTACGTCTG
>NC_041228.1:42606989-42637455 GCF_002837175.3 Physeter macrocephalus
TTCCCATATCTCTTCCCTCTTGTGTCTCCCTCCCTCCCACCCTCTCTATCCCACCCCTCTAGGTGGTCACAGACCACCTAGCTGATCTCCCTGTGCCATGCGGCTGCTTCCCACTAGCTATCCACCCTACGTTTGGTAGTGTATATATGTCCATGCCACTCTCTCACCCTTCCTCCTCCCCATAGCCTCAAGTCCATGCTCTAGTATGTCTGTGTTTTATTCCCATCCTACCCCTAGGCTCTTCATGACATTTTTTTTTTCTTAGATTCCATACATATTTGTTAGCATACGGTATTTGTTTTTCTCCTTCTGACTTACTTCACTCTGTATGACAGACACCAGGTCCATCCACCTCACTACAAATAACTCAATTTCTTTTCTTTTTATGGCTGAGTAATATTCCACTGTATATATGTGCCACATCTTCTTTATCCATTCATCTGTTGATGGACACTTAGGTTGCTTCCATGTCCTGGCTATTGTAAATAGTGCTGCAGTGGACATTGTGGTACATGTCTTTTTATGAATTATGGTTTTCTCAGGGTATATGCCCAGTAATGGGATTACTGGGTAATATGGTAGTTTTATTTTTAGTTTTTTAAGGAACCTCCATACGGTTCTCCACAGCGGCTGTATCAGTTTATATTCTCACCCACAGTGCAAGAGGGTTCCCTTTTCTCTACACCCGCTCCAGCATTAATTGTTTGTAGATTTTTTGATGATGGCCATTCTGACTGGTGTGAGGTGATACCTCATTGTAGTTTTGATTTGCATTTCTCTAATGATTAGTGATGTGCAGCAGCCTTTCATGTGTCTGTTGACAATCTAAAAATCTTGTTTGGAGGGACATCTATTTAGGTCTGTTGCTCATTTTTGGATTGGGTTGTTTGTTTTTTTGATATTGAGCTGCATGAGCTGCTTGTATATTTTGGAGATTAATCCTTTGTCAGTTGCTTCATTTGCAAATATTTCTCCCATAATGAGAATTGTCTTTTCGTCTTGTGTATGGTTTCTTGTGCTGTGCAAAAGCTTTTAAGTTTCATTAGGTCCCATTTGTTTATTTTTGTTTTTATTTCCATTACTTTAGGAGGGGGGTCAAAAAGGATCTGTTTGTGATTTATATCATAGAGTGTTCTCCCTTGGAGATTAATCCTTTGTCAGTTGCTTCATTTGCAAATATTTCTCCCATAATGAGAATTGTCTTTTCGTCTTGTGTATGGTTTCTTGTGCTGTGCAAAAGCTTTTAAGTTTCATTAGGTCCCATTTGTTTATTTTTGTTTTTATTTCCATTACTTTAGGAGGGGGGTCAAAAAGGATCTGTCTGTGATTTATATCATAGAGTGTTCTCCCTATGTTTTCATCTAAGAGTTTTATAGTGTCTGCCCTTACATTTAGGTCTTTTCTTGATTACTGTAGCTTTGTAGTATAGTCTGAAATCAGGGAGCCTGATTGCTCCAGCTCCATTTTTCTTCCTCAAGATTGTAATATGGTAGTTTTATTTTTAGTTTTTTAAGGAACCTCCATACGGTTCTCCACAGCGGCTGTATCAGTTTATATTCTCACCCACAGTGCAAGAGGGTTCCCTTTTCTCTACACCCGCTCCAGCATTAATTGTTTGTAGATTTTTTGATGATTTTCATCATTAGTGTATAGGAATGCAAAAGATTTCTGTGCATAAATATTGTATCCTGCTACTTTACCAAATTCATTGATTAGCTCTAGTAGTTTTCTGGTAGCATCTTTAGGATTCTCTATGTACAGTATATGTCGTCTGCAAACAGTGACAGCTTTACTTCTTCTTCTCTGATTTGGATTCCTTTTATTTCTTTTTCTTCTCTGATTGCTGTGGCTAAAGCTTCCAAAATATGTTGAATAATAGTGGGGAGAGTGGGCAACCTTGTCTTGTTCCTGATCTTCGTGGAAATGGTTTCAGTTTTTCACCATTGAGAACGATGTTGGCTGTGGGTTTGTCATATCTTCGTGGAAATGGTTTCAGTTTTTCACCATTGAAAACAGTGCTGGCTGTGGGTTTGTCATATGTGGCCTTTATTATGTTGAGGTAAGTTCCCGCTATGCCTACTATCTGGAGGGTTTTTATCATAAATGAGTGTTGAATTTTGTCAAAAGCTTTTTCTGCATGTATTGAGCTGATCATATGGTTTTTATCCTTCAGGTTGTTAATATGGTGTGTCACATTGATGGATTTCCACATATTATAGAATCCTTGCATTCCTGGGATAATCCCCACTTGATAATGGTGTATGATCCTTTCAATGTGCTGTTGGATTCTGTTTGCTAGAATTTTGTTGAGGATTTTTGCATCTATGTTTACCTTTGGTTGTGGTTTTCTTTTTTTGTGACATGTTTGTCTGGTTTTGGTATCAGGGTGATGGTAGCCTCATAGAATAGTTTGGAGAGTGTTCCTCCCTCTGCTATAATTTGGAAGAGTTTGAGAAAATGGTGTTAGCTCTTGTCTAGATGTTTAATAGAAGTCACCTGTGAATCCATCTGGTTGTGGGCTTTTGTTTGCTGGAAGATTTTAAATCACAGTCTCAATTTCAGTGCTTGTGGTTGGTCTGTTTATATTTTCTATTTCTTCCTGATTCAGTCTCAGAAGGTTGTGCTTTTCTAAGAATTTGTCCATTTCCTCCAGGTTATCCATGTTATTGGCATATAGTTCCTTGCAGTAATCTCTCATGATCCTTTGTATTTCTGCAGTATCATTTGTTACTTCTCGTTTTTCATTTCTAATTCTGATGATTTGAGTCTTCTCCCTTTTTATCTTGATGATTCTGGCTAATGGTTTATCAATTTTGTTTAACTTCTCAAAGAACCAGCTTTCAGTTTCACTGATCTTTGCTATTGTTTTCTTCATTTTTTTCCATTTATTTCTGATCTGATCTTTTGAATTCTTTCCTTCTGCTAACTTGGGTTTTTTGTTCTTCCTTCTTTAATTGCTGTAGTTTTAAGGTTAGGTTGTTTATTTGAGATTTTTTTGTTTCTTGAGGTAGGAATGTATTGCTATAAACGTCCCTCTTAGAACTGCTTTTGCTGCATCCCATTGGTTTTGGGTTGACATGTTTTCATTGTCATTTGTTTCTAGGTATTTTTTTATTCCTCTTTGATTTCTTCAGTGATCTCTTGGTTATTTAGTAGCATAGTGTTTAGCCTCCATGTGTTTGTATTTTTTAGTTTTTTTCCTGTAGTTGATATCTAGTTTCATAGTGTTGTGGTCGGAAAATATACTTGATACGATTTCAATTTTCTTAAATTTACCAAGGCTTGATTTGTGACCCAAGATATGATCTATTCTGGAGAATATTCCATGAGCACTTGAAAAGAAAGTGTATTCTTTTGTTTTGGGATCGAATGTCTTATCAATTAAATCCATCTTGCTTAATGTGTTGTTTAAAACTTGTGTTTCCTTATTTATTTTCATTTCGGTGATCTGTCCATTGGTGAACGTGGGGTGTTAAAGTCCCTTACTATTATTGTATGTATTGTGTCAGTTTCCCATTTTATGGCTGTTAGCATTTGCCTTATGTATTGAGGTGCTCCTATGTTGGGTGCATAAAGATTTACAATTGTTATATCTTCTTCTTGGATTGATCCCTTGATCATTATGTAGTGTTCTTCTTTGTCTCTTGTAATAGTTTTTATTTTACAGTCTGTTTTGTCTGATATGAAAATTGTTACTCCAGGTTTCTTTTGATTTCCAGTTTCATGGAATAACATTTTCCGTCCTCTCACTTTCTCTCTGTATGTGTCCCTAGGTCTGAAGTGGGTCACTTGTTGGCAGCATGTCTACCAGTCTTTTTTTTTGTATCCATTCAGCCAGTCTATGTCTTTTGGTTAGAGCATTTAATCCATTTACATTTAAGGTAGTTATCAATATATATGTTCCTATTGCCATTTTCTTAATTGTTTTGGGTTTTTATTGTAGGTCTTTTCCTTCTCTTGTGTTTTCTACCTAGAGAAGTTCCTTTAACATTTGTTGTAAAGCTGGTTTGGTGGTGTGGAATTCTCTTGGCTTTTGCTTGTCTGTAAAGTTTTTGATTTCTCCATCGAATCTGTATGAGATCTTTGCTGGGTAGAGTAATCTTGGTTGTAGGCTTTTCCCCTTCATCACTTTACATATGTCCTGCCACTCCCTTCTGGCTTGCAGAGTTTCTGCTGAAAGATCAGCTGTTAACCTTATGGGGAATCCCTTTTCTGTTATTTGTTGCTTTTCCCTTGCTGCTTTTAATAGTTTTTTCTTTGTGTTTAATTTCTGATAGTTTGATTAATATGTGTCTTTGTGTTTCTCTTTGGATTTATCCTGTATGGGACTCTCTGCACTTCCTGGACTTGATTGACTGTTTTCTTTCCCACACTGGGGAAGTTTTCAACTATAATCTCTTCAAATATTTTCTCAGTCCCTTTCTTTTTCTCTTCTTCTTCTGGGACCCCTATAATTAGAATGTTGGTGCACTTATTGTTGTTCCAGAGGTCTCTGAGATTGTTCTCCATTCTTTTCATTCTTTTTTCTTTAATCTGCTCTGCAGTAGTTATTTCCACTATTTTATCTTCCAGGTCACTTATCTGTTCTTCTGTCTCAGTTATTCTGCTATTGATTCCTTCTAGAGAATATTTAATTTCATTTACTGTGTTGTTCGTCATTGTTTGTTTGCTCTTTAGTTCTTCTGGGTCCTTGTTAAACGTTTCTTGTATTTTCTCCTTTCTATTTCGGAGATTTTGTGTCATGTTTACTATCATTACTCTGAATTCTTTTTCAGGTAGACTGCCTATTTCCTCTTCATTTGTTTGGTCTGGTGGGTTTTCCCCTTCCTCCTTCATCTGCTGTGTGTTTCTCTGTCTTCTCATTTTGCTTAACTTACTGTGTTTGGGGTGTCCATTTCACAGACTGCAGGTTCGTAGTTCTCATTGTTTCTGGTGTCTGCTCCCAGTGGGTTAGGTTTGCTCAGTGGGTTGTGTAGGCTTCCTGGTGCAGGGAACCTGGTGGGCAGGACCACACCCAGTGGTGTGTTTTGGGGTGTCTGTGAAGTTATATGATTTTAGGCAGCCTCCCTGCTAATGGGTGGGGTTGTGTTCCTGTCCTGCTAGTTTTTTGGCATGGGGTGTCCAGCACTGGAGCTTGCTGGTCTTTGAGTGGAGGTGGGTCTTAGCGTTGAGATGGATATCTCTGGGAGAGCTCTCACTGACTGATATTATGTGTGGCTGGGAGGTTTATGGTGGACCAGTGTTCTGAACTTGGCTCTCTCACCTCAGAGGCTGAGACCTGACATCCGGCCGGAGCACCATGACTCTGTCAGCCACATGGCTCAGAAGAAAAGGGAGAAAAAAAAGAAAGAAAGAAAATATAAAATAATATTAAAAAATAAAGTTATTAAAGTAAAAAAATTAAAATAATATTATTAAAATAAAAAAGTAATAAAAAAGAGAAGAGAGCATCCAAACCAATAAAACAATCCACCAATGATAACAAGCACTAAAAAGTAAACTAAGATAAACATAAAAATCAGAAACTAGTCAGTCACATACAGCAAACCCCAAGTCTATAGTTGCTCCCAAAATTCACTGCCTCAATTTTGGGCTGTTTCATTGTCTATTCAGGTATTCCACAGATGCAGGATACATCAAGTTGATTGTGGAGATTAATCCACTGCTCCTGAGGCTGCACGGAGAAATTTCCCTTTCTCTTCTTTGTTCAGACACCTCCTTTAGTTCAGCTTTGTCTTTGGCCCTGGCTCTGCATGTAAGTCACCCTCTGGCATCTGTTCTTCACCCAGACAGGAGGTGGTTAAAGGAGTGGCTGATTAGGGGACTCTGGCTCACTCAGGCTGGGGGGACAGAGGGGTATGGAATGCGGGACGAGTCTGCGGTGGCAGAGGCCATAGTGATGTTGCAACTGCCTGGGGCATGCCATGTGTTCTCCCAGGGATGCTGTCCCTGGATCACGGGACCCTGGCAGGGGTGGGCTGCACATGCTCCCTGGAGGGGAGATGTGGATAGTGACCTGTGCTTGCATCCAGGATTCTTGGTGGCTGCAGCAGCAGTGTTAGCATTTCATGCCCGTCTCTGGTGTCTGTGCTGATAGCCCCAGCTCGCGCCCATCTCTGGAGCTCATTTAGGCGGTGCTCTGAATCCTCTCTCCTTGTGCACCCCAAAACAATGGTTTCTTGCCTCTTAGGCAGTTCCAGACTTTTTCACAGACTCCCTCCTGGCTAGCTGTGGTGCACTAGTCCCCTTCAGGCTGTGTTCACACAGCCAACCCCAGTCCTCTCCCTGGGATCTGACCTCTGAAGCCCGAGCCTCAGCTCCCCGCCCCCACCCACCCCTGCGGGTGAGCAGACAAGCCTTTCCGGCTTTTGAGTGCTGTTTGGCACCAATCATCTGAGCTGGAATCTCTCTGCTTTGCCCACTGCACCCCTGTTGCTGTGCTCTCCTCCGTGTCTCCGAAGCTTCCCCCCGCCACCCGCCCCGTCTCCGCCAGTGAAGGGGCTTCCTAGTGTGTGGAAACCTCTCCTCCTTCACAGCACCCTCCCACTGGTGCAGGTCCCTTCCCTATTCTTTTGTGTCTGTTTTTTCTTTTTTCTTTTACCCTACCCAGGTACATGGGGGAGTTTCTTGCCTTTTGGGAAGTCTGAGGTCTTCTGCCTGCATTCAGTAGGTGTTCTGTAGAAGTTGTTCCACCTGTAGATGTATTTTTGATGTATTTGTGGGGAGGAAGGTGATCTCCATGGCTTACTCCTCCGCCATCTTGAAAGCTCTCCTAACCACCTATTTCTTATGCCAGCCTCTTATAGCTAGATTAATTATTCCTGCACCCTAAAATAGAGTTGTTTCAGTAACAAGAACAGGTGTTTCTTAATACATTGTTTATCTATTGGATAAGCACTGACAAATTCACATTCTTTGGCCTTCCTTTTCCTTTTTTAAATGTTAATTTTTATTACAGTATAGTTGATTTACAATGTTGTGTTAGTTTCAGGTGTATAGCAAAGTGAATCAGTTGTACATATACATACATCCACTCTTTTTTGGATCTTTTTCCCATATTGGTCATTAAAGAGTATTGAGTAGATTCTCTGTGCTCTACAGTAGGTTCTTATTTGTTATCTATTTTATATATAGTAGTGTATATGTCAATCACAGTCTCCCAATTTATCCCTCCCCCACTTTCCCCCTTGGTAACCATAAGTTTGTTTTCTACATCTGTGACTCTAATTATGTTTTGTAAATAGATTCACTTGTACCATTTTTTTTAGATTCCACATATGAGCGATATCATATGATATTTGTCTTTCTCTGTCTGACTTACTTCACTCAGTGTGATAATCTCTAGGTCCATCCACGTTGCTGCAAATGGCATTATTTTTTTTTTATGGCTGAGTAATATTCCATTGTGTATATATATATATATATATATATATATATATATATATATATATACCACATATTCTTTATCCATTCCTCTATCAATGGACATTTAGGTTGCTTCCATGTCCTGGATATTGTAAATAGTGCTGCAAAGAACATTGTGGTGCATGTATCTTTTCGAATTATGGTTTTCTCCAGCCTTCCTTTTCGTTGATTACACATCTTCTTCTGTTGATACTTCCCTTCTTTATAGATGAGATAAATAAGCTTGGTTACATTATAACTTTAATTCCCTACATTCTAGCCCTTAGCTGTTGGGCTTGGTGAATTCCTAAGTCCATGCAGCAGCACATATGCACACTGAATTTTAGGACCACTAATAATGTTAACCACCAATTATCTCTTATCTGTTGACTTTTACCACCTTCTGTTGCAATGGGTGGTTGTTTCCTGACTCTCTCCAAATTTATAGATGGTGTGGATTCTTGAGTACAGCCTCCAAATGAGCAGTGACTTCTCTTATGTTTCTTTTATGCTGCTAAAAGGAAACTTGTGCCCTCATCCTAGTTCCTTTTTCCTTGGGTGACACAAGATGAGGGAGTTTCAGTTTTCACATCTAGTGTTATCTCTCTATACCATAATAGCAGCCTTCATTGCTCTAAACTGCTGTTGAAAGAGACAACAACTACTAAGCCATTACCTATATATATTTTTATCACCCACTATTCATTATAATGCCTTTGTGTTCTGTCAGTGTTATCAGAGGCAACCAGTATTTATTAGCTATCCGCTGGATGTGTTACATTGTGGTAGGTGCTGCCAGGGGCCCTTATTTAGAATGAAGTATTACTTTGGAAGAGGGTGACAATTTTTCTCTACAGGCCACCACTTTACCTTTCACTGTGGTTTAGGCCACCAGGTTGGTCAAATTACTCATTATGTCCCATGGGCTTTGTTAGGATTTCCTAGAAATGTGAGTGTGTTTGTCGTGTGTCTTATATGGACTCCCTGCAATATGGCCTTTGGGTGAATTTGCAAATGTAAAGAGAAAAGATAGTTCCTCCCATTATATTCACACTTTAACACACAGTAAAAAGCAAAAAATACTAGTACCATGCACCTGTGATTTGGAAAACAGAAAAATTTTCTAAGAAAGGAGAAATTGTGTGTGTGTGTGTGTGTGTGTGTGTGTGTGTGTGTCAATCTCAAGTGGCATAAGAACTTCTACTTTCATTTTAATATGTATGCTATGGACCTGGGTTAATATGAGACTTGTAAATATTTCTAGGCCTATTTACCTTAATAAGCATAGTTTACCTTATTTTATATCATGTCCTGGTGAGGCCTTAGTGTTCTTGTCTGGGAATCATTTCTGATTTCTTGGCTTCTGATCAGTATAGATTTTGAACTCCCAGTATTCTTAGCTTTTGCATTTGCCAACGATCTTAAGTCTTAGAGAGTAGATATAGCTGTAATAATCATGTTGCTGGTCTAGTGGGTCTAAGGTCACTGTCCATTTTGGCACACACAGTATGCCCTTTAATCCTACACTCTCTTGGTCTCTGGGGTATCTGTCATTACATCATGGAATCCTGCTAGGTACAAGTGACAAATCTACCAAGATCTTTTTAAAGTTTTGGATGCCTTTTTTATTTTGAGAATGATGACGGCTTGGGTTACAACTCATTTCTTGTTCTCTGCCCAAAATTTCATTGCAGAGCTAGAACTATGCAGGTGTTGTGATCACTGGACATACCAGTAGAAGGTTGCATGACATTTTCTTGTACCCTGAGAGGGACTTACATTGTATTAAACACAGAAGCAGGCTAACTCACTGAACAAGGCATTTCAGTGTGACGGAATCCACTTACAGACATGATAGTCATTATTATTATTAATACAAATATTGATAAGAAATTTCAGTGCATGCAATGCCATCATTTTACACAGCATCCAGATATTTTTTGGCTTTAATTTGCATGCTGTTGTATGTTTTCCATGTGTGTCCTTTTATTCAACATAGGCAAAAATAGATACCGTTGCCTTGTTTGGGGAGGCATAATGGGGAATTGGAGAACCAGATAGACCTGTGGTTTGATTTCACCTCAACTCGTCTAATCAACTCAGTAGTGAATGTGAGCATCTTACTCTCATATCTGAATTGAGGGTTGTATCACTTGGGTTCTGGTCAGGAGGCAGCAACTCTACCAGTTATATTAACGGGGAGAATTTAATATTAAGAATTGTTAATCTGGGATTGGAGAAATGAAAAGGTTAAAAATGAATACCTAGGTATCATGGAGATGATGATGCAAGAAGCAGCTTCCAAGACCCTTGGCTGGGGAAACAAAAGGAATAAGTTGGACTTCTTACAACTCAGAGGATTGGAGAAGGGGCCCCGCAGAGCTTGTATGCTGATCTCTGAGGAGGCTGTGCTGGCTGGCTGGGCTGGGGTCTCTGAAGGGCGGCATCATGAGGCTGGTTCTATGAGTGGTAGAAAAACTACACAGTTGATCGCTATTGCTAATGGAATGAAAACTACTGCTGCAAGCTGGAATGAGCTGCTGCTGCCAGGGCTAAGAAGTGTTGCTGAGATGATGCTGACAAGAACAGGAAATAAAACCAGAAGCATCAAATCCCTGCTTCCTCCTGAAGCCTTGCAGTCTCTCTCTGGTGCTCCCTATTGGCAGAGCCTAATGGATCAGCTGGCAAAGCAGAAATGAGGTCTGCAGAGTCTCAGCCCCAGCACAGAGAGCGGAACAGAGAAACAATTGGTTTGAAACTGAGAAACAATTGCTTAATAACCAGTAGAGGGGTGATATTATACCCCAGCGATTGGTTATTATTTTAACATTATTATTATTATTGAAATTTATGTAAAGAATCTAGTATGATGACTGGGTCATAGTAAGAGCTAAAACTCATCAGCTCTTTTCATTTTGCTAGATTTACTAAGTGTTCTACCAGCCTAGTTATTGAAGATGGCCAATTACACTTTGATAATCCATTTTGATTTTTCCATTTTGGCCCCAATTCCTCTCTAGTAACATTCATATATACAGATTAATAGTGTTGATTCTGGAATCTATTGGTTTTTAGCCATGAACTATGGGCATGTTAATTAAGTTCTCCAAGCCTCAGTCTATATTACATGAGATAACACATATACAGTGCTTAACTCAAAGTCTGTCAAATAAGTGTCAAAAATACTAGTGCCATTATTGTTATCATCATCATCACTATCGTTATTTACTGAGTGTATAGAAATTGCCACAAATAATATCAACTTAAAATACAACATTTAAGGAGCCAGCTTTCTCCAAAATCACAAACAAATACCTTGGTCCTCTGAAATTTAATCGTTATTGTGCAAAGTAAACGTGGTTAATTTTCCTTGTTAGCCATCTCTGTCATTTTTGGTGCTTCAGAATATTCCTATTTTTCTGATCTTTGATATTCTGAAAGAAGCCAATATTTCCAATTCTGTTTTGCATTAGGGGATATGGAGACCTGAAGCCTCTGAGACTTTCCATGAGTCATGCGTGTGTTTGTAAAAAGGCCTGGAAGGGATTTAAAAATCCATCATGCCACTATCAGAGACTCTTGAGTTCTGAAGCATTCCTGGCTCCCACTAACTCAGGGATATGGAGATTGTCACTAGAAATTCAGAGTGAGTGTCGTGCATGGTAATACGGTACATCATGGCTAGGTCCTGAGGCAAGCTGAGGACATCGTAGATTTGATGCATTATGCATGAGAGGGTGTAAGAAATAAAGGATCAATCATCTTCTCCCTCAGATAACATTGATCATTTGCTACACATTATTTGGCTGGGTTCTGTGCAGATTTATTTTGTACAATGAGAATGAAAAGCAGATTGCCTGTTTCCTTAATGAGCAATGACATCAATCCAGCCAAATCTATCCAATGAATTGGATGGCGCTCTCTCTCACTCCCTCTCCCTGCCCCCCTCTGTCATAGTTAGAAGAAATAGGGACAGCTTCTGAAGAAGGTGCCAGCCCCTGAGAGGAGGGCAACAGAGTGGGAAAATTGGGTCTAATTTAGGGTGATGAAAAGTCTCCTCTCTCTTTACAGTTTTTGCTTTTTAATTTAAGGCAGTGGTTCCACTCTCCATTTTTCCAGATGACATTCTGAGGGGCTGACCTCTGGAAAAGGCCAAGTGAAAAGTCATCCAATAACAAGGAAGAAGATGGTATGTAGAATGCACGAATAGGTTGTGTTGCTGGGACGCTACGCAGGCTGAAAGGGCACAGTCACGGGGAGACATAGCAAATAGCATCAGTTATTACAATGCTCCCCAGTCAACGCCAGTGACTTTAATAACATTGGAATCAACATGTGGCATTCCATAAGAAAATGGAGTTGAAGTTTGTCTTCTGTTGATACAGTATTCTCCCCGTTGTGGTAGTGAATCGTCAGTAAAATTGTGTTGGAAGTAGTGTGTGATCCAGGATTTGGGAGGAGATAAGATATCTTGTTGGGGCACACTCTCAGCTTCAATCAGACAAGTATCCACTGAGGGAGGCTGGGTGGGGGGTGTGCTTTGACGACCAAGGATGGGCAGCTGGGGAATTGGTGGAGCAGGTGACCAACAGCAGGTATGGGCTGGCACGAAATCCTGGCAGAATGGGTCCCCCTGCAGGCTCAGTGTGCAGAGAAGCCCCATGCCTAAGGGAAAGCAGAGATTGCAGGTCCCTCTCAAGCAGGATCCCAAGAGAGGGGGAGTGTTCAGACAGGTGGATGGAACACCGGGGCGGGGCCACATCCGGGAGGTACTGCCAACAGATGGCTGTTTCTCAGGCCCTGGAAGGAAGAGTGACGAGGACCAGGCAGGAGACCATCCGAGGAAGGACCAGGGGGCTGGATACAATGCCTCCCGCACAAGGAAGTTCCCATCACATTGCAGTGTATTCACTCCCAGTGTTTCAAAGCCACAGAGAAAGAAACATTTTTAAAACTGTCGGAAGCTAATTAATCATGAACCATGATATCACATGGAATCAGTAATGTAAATTGTGAACTACAAGTCCTGGTTCTGTTTTTCTGCAGAAATGTAAATATGGGAGAGTTTTCACCAAGATGAAAATGAAGAACAAAGAAGACCTGGGGAGGGGACTTTCATGGAGTGTATGCCTCTGCTACATCAGGCTTGCTTCCCACCCTGAAGGCCACAGAGGCAGGTTATCAGAACCGGGGCTCAGGAGCTGGGCTGGGGGAGAAGCAGACTTTCAGTGGAGGGTGGAAAAGGAGAGGCTGGGAGGGTATTGGAGGCTTGGCTGTAATAATAGCTCGCTCTACACCTCACGCTGTGCTAAGCCTATAGTTTCCCATAAAATTAGGTGTTATTAGCATCTTCTTTTCTGTTCTGTTTCTTTCTCCCCTCCCTTCTACCTCCCTTTCCTTCCTTCCTTCTTTGGTTCCTTTTTTTTTTTAATGAATGAGGGAACTGTAACAGAGAAATAAACTCACTTTCCCAAGTCAGTGGCAGGTAGAGAGCTGACCTATAATCTGTTGTTTTGCATCCAGAACCTGGTCTCTTGACCACTGCACCACATGACGTCCCAGTGACCTGATCTGTGTGTCACATAAGAGTCAGCCCTGCTCAGAGACTGCCCTGAGACAAACCATCACCTTGCTCATCTTAGAGAGTCCTTTACCAGTTCCTCTTAAGACCAGCTTGTTTGGGGAGTTCAACTTCAACGTGGTGTTGATGGTGTTAACGTGTAGTCAGCTCCTAAGCTTCATTTTATTTTGTACCCAAATGGAGATCATTATATTGCAGGTCTTTTTTAAAGCCATCTCTTTGTATTTAGCCATCTCATTGTTCTAGCCTGTCTAGATCTCTTTCAATCCTTCTAACAGCAGATTCTTCTTTTTTCTCTCTTTTTTTACAATCCAATGCAACCTGAAACAAAAGCCACAACTCTCCTAAAATCCCTCATTTCCGAAAGCTTTGACACATTCAGCAAAGATCTATTCCTTGGTGTCTGAGTGTGCTGTGTTTATTTTCTGCTTTGCCGATTCGTGGAGTTTCACTGTACCCAAACGTGCCTTGAGATGGCAGACTCTTTGGGGCAAGGGCTCTGCTCTTTGTTTTGGCATGTGCTACTTATTACAGAGCTGGGGCTCTGTAATTACACCTGGGGCTCCAGATAAATAATAACATTTCAGGAGTATTTCTCACTTTGAGAGTTGCACGGGCCCTTTCAGGCAGCCTGTTAGCTTTCTTAAAGAATATCCCAGTGACTGATTTCACCTTGACATTGGAGGTGCCCATCTCTCTGCACCTGTCCCACCTGCTGCCAGCCTGATATCTGCTTCTTTATTGTTTGCTGTTTCTGCTCTGCCCGTAGGAGCCACTCCTGAGACGTAGCACTTGGGCTCGCAGATGACGCTCCCTATACGGATGTTTTGATTCTGACCCCAGCCAGGCAGCCTTCATCCTCTCTTCCCCCCGCACTGCAAAACCCTCCCTTTTCCACCCCATTCATGCCAAAGTGTGAATCCCGGATGATTGACAGGGGAAAGAAGCCAGAACGGGAGGGGGGAAAGAGGTGGGAGGGGACAGTTATTTGCTTTTGGCAGGAAAAATAACTAACCAAAGCCTGATTTTCACTAATTTTAGCAAAAGGGTCTTTGATTTTGGTTTCTTTCTCTGTTTTTCTCATGCAGGGGTGGAGTGGGCACAGGTTTGCAGCTTTCTTTTGTTAGCTTTGAAAAGAATAGTTTTAAAATAGTTAACATACATATTATCATCTTCAAAATCTAGAAGGAAAGAAATCCTGGTTGGCCCCAATGGATCTGGAAGCAAAATTGCCTGCTTTGGCTGCAGCCAGATTAGATTACTCTAATTCTCTCAAGTAGCACTTTTGCCAACAAGTAAAGTGGATCTTATGGAGGGGCCAGGACTCAGCTGAGAGGGAGAGGTCCTATTCCCATAAATCATCTGTATTTGTTCTCAGATTTAGAATGGAAAATCCACTTTTAATTCCCCTGACTTGAGTTGCTGTTGTATAGGAGGGGTTGTTCCTTAGCGGGCTGACACTTCAAGCTCTTGAATTACCTGGCTCAGTCTCGTGCCTTCTGGCTTTTCTTGGCAAACCAAACGCCACCATGAGACAGTGCTTATATTCTCGATCAAAGAATCCTTTTAAACATTCCTTTTTATCATGCTCGTATCTCATTCACTCACTTCCAAAGCAGTCAGGCCAAAATTTGTGTCTAGGAAATTACTATATTATTCTGTGCTGTGTGATATATATATATGTAATTGGTATTGACTCTCTGGTCATATATTTTTGTTCCAAAGAGTAACTTTATTTCTAAACTGACTTTAATTTCTGCCTGAGTCTTCAGCTTGTTTTCAAATTAAACCTCTCCAATACACGAATTTCTTCGTCAAGTTCTACAATATGGACATAGTCCAGTTCATGGTTTAATTAGTCCGATGTTCAACTGTATCAAGATTGTTTTCTCTGTGCAAAATTTCTTCCTCTCCATTTCTCCTGATGTAACTTCTAAATGACACTGAGGGAAGGATAAGTCACTCTTGTGACGTTGAAGACTGGGAAGTCAGCATGCATTTTCTGTTCTGCTAATATTCCTTTAGTCTATTACCCTACTCTGACCAACACCTGGAGGAATCACACAGCAGCAACTGTCCTTCTTCCCCCTCCACAGGCAGCTTCATTCTCTTCCCCCTCCTGTTGGATGTTCCTCCCCAGATGGGCTCCTAGAATTGCTCATTGCTGAGGCTGGTGGGGCCCCCCTCTCGTGTCTCTGTGCACAGGCCAACACACTCATGTCTCCTTCAAGTCTCATGGGGCTGGATAGGTTTGCAAAGACAGTACTCTCCAACTGTACCTGGAAAATGTATCAGCAGTCTTATTTTTTTTCCCCCAGACATTCCAAACATCATAGGAGAATGCCCTGGTACCCATCAAGCCCCTAGTTTGGTCAGAGGTGGAAAAGAGTAAAAAATTCCCCACTGCTCATTCTTTTCACTTTTAATCTTATTTGGACTCCTCCATCTCTCCTCTTTCCACAGGCTCAAGCCCTTTTGGAATGGCAGAGGGGAGTAGGCATTGGTGTTGTGGGAGGGGAGGGAGGTCGGGTGAAGACCAGCTCCCCTGCTTTGCAAATGTGTACCAGTATCCCCTTTCTTACACCTGAGGTCTTTCATCTCAAAGACAAGACTTGGGCATTTCTTTTTACTGCTTCCCATATATGTCAACTATATGTGTTTTCAGATTTAGAATAAAAAAGCAACTTTTCGTTCCTTCCTTTTGGTTTATGTGGGTTGATGAGGAACAACTACTTCCCCATGGCAAATGGTGACTCAGTGTCTCCTGGTCTGAATGACAGTGTTGCAAGGGGTATGAATACTACATGCTGCTTGATACCTCAGATTATTAGTGTGCCACAAATACTTTACATTTCTTCCTGCTATATATGTGTGTGAGTGTGTGTGTGTATACTTGTGTGTGTATTTTGGCAACTAACATAACCAAAGTATGTTAGTTGTTTCTACTTCTAATTCTCAAGTAAAAAAAAATTTATAATATTAAAATGCCAAACATACAAATATTTAGGAGTATTAACTATGATGTCATCTCAAGAACCATATATAAGAAGGAATTAACATAACATTTTTGTTCTTAGAAGAAAATACTCATGGCTATATCAAAACAAATATAATGATAAAGTATAGAGAAATATGTGATAATATTTCTTTGTTTTAGAGTATCTAGAAGCAAGATGACAATCTTTCTCTAATATTAGGCCAAATGATGCTGGAGCTGGGGTGGACGTGCACAGGGATGCTGGTGTGGAGGTCTGGTGCTCAGGATCAGATGGAGAGCAAGGAGGATTTCACCTTTACTGTATATGGCTTATCTACCTTGCAGATTACCCATGACAAGTAAGGAATGCAAGATTGTTTTCTATACTGCACAGCATAAGACTGGGCCTCTTGTCCATGCACTTACTGGTGTATGGTAAAGGAATTACACTTAATTCCCTCTTCAGTGGCTCTTCACCCAGTCCCTCTGCATCCGTTCTCCAGATGGCAGACAAAGATCTTTTCAGAAAGCAAAACTGATCCAGTCATACTTCCACTGAAAACTCTGCAGTGTCTTCCCATCAGTCTCAAAATTTTAAAAAAGTTTTTTTGTTTGTTTTTATGGATTTCAAGGCCTCACGTGGTCGGGCCTCCACAAGCTCACTCATGGCCCCTCACCGTCGTGCTCTCTTCTCCCAGTCTGGCTTTTTCTTGCTCTCTCCTATTTGCGGGGCACTCCTCTACCAGAGAGCCTTAGCAAGCTGTGTTTGCTCTGCCAGAAGCACTTCTTTTTTTTTTCAGACTTGCCATAGTTTCAATCTTACACTCGTTTGTGTGATTACTGCCTGATGTCTGCGTCTCTCACTGCGTTGTGAGATCTGAGTGCCAGTTCCGCTGACGACTGTAACACCAGGGCCTGGAATGTGACTGGGGCTTAGTGAATGAATGCACGAGTGAATGAATGAATCCAGAAAAGGTGCCATTTAACCTGGATCTGGATGGATGAGCAGGATTTCATCACGGGATTGGAGAGAAGGGTGTTCCAGAAAGAACGATCTGGAACAAGGACCAGGAGAAACTGGTGCATCCTTTAGGCTTAGATAAAGAGAACTGGGGAGGTGAAGGGGCTGCAGGTGTGGCCGGACAGATTGAGAAAGGCTTGGTGTGTCTTGTTGGAAAACTGGGACTTTAACCCAAGCCACAGAGTCACTGAAGATTTTGGAGAAAGGGACTGACAAGATGAGAGAGAAACTCAACTTGTGTGACAGTGTGGGAAAAGAGTGGGCAGCTGGGAGCCCACTGAGGAGGCTGTTTCTTAAAATGATGGGACTTGGGCTCAGGAGGTGGCCGTGGGAATGCAGAGAAGGCAACTAGGGAAGGCTCCAGGCTTGGCAATGACCTGGACACCAAGGTGAGGGCGCACAAAGAGAGGCAGGCAGGCAGCAAGTAAACCAGGACAGCAAGGACACTCCCAGGACAACTTGTGCATGAGATTTTGGATAATCTACAACCTTCCGTCTTGTACTTAGCACCAGAATGGAAAACAGAGAGTTAGTTCTGAAAGAAAAGAGGTTCAGGATGAGGGATTGAGAGGGGGCATACTGGAGAAGTTTGTGGAAAGGGAAAGGTTAGTGTGGGGAGCTCCTCTGACTCTTTGCTGGGGGCAAGAAGACACTCTCTTTGGTGTCCTCAGTGATGCTTCCTGAGTTTTCTGTTAGTTTGATAATTTGAAAAGTAATCATATTATTCCGACACTTTTTTGGGGAAGCCCTTCAGGTGGTTTAGTTGCTTATTTGGATATCTGCATTATCATTAAAACCCAGAGGGGAGAAAGTAGGGGAGAAGTATATGGCAATATGGTATCGAGCCATATTAATTTAATCCAGAGCGTTTGAACCAAGGGAGAGATCAGTCAGGACTGGAACCAGCACGAGGGGTATGCAGGCATGAAGCCCACTTTAATAAATGTGCAATGTCGTCCCAGAGAGACAGATCATAGACTGTAACTGGATCAGACAATGTCTTTTAAACTCACATAAATCTGAGCTATGATACCACCTCATTCATTTCCTAGGTCACGACCTTGTTATTTTGGACTCTAAACTTGTATTGTTACCGTAAACAGGAAAGTGTTAAACTTTACTCAAGGAATATGGTATGGAACTCCCATCAGTGGACCCATATCAAGAAAAAATAAATTAAAAATTTTTCTTAAACCTTGGCTCTATATCAAAAGATAGGATGAGAAATCTATATTTGTCTGTTTTAAGTTAAAATAAATGATTAAAGTTATGTATGTTTTATTTTGTTATGATTCCTTGCTTTAAAAGAATTTGGATCAAGTAACTAAAGATGGGTCCTGGCCGTACTCGCAGGCTCAGCGGCCATGGCTCACGGGCCCACCTGCTCCGCGGCATTTGGGATCCTCCCTGACCAGGGCACGAACCCGTGTCCCCTGCATCGGCAGGCGGACTCTCAACCACTGTACCACCAGGGAAGCCCCGTACATTTAACTTTTATAATCAAGCAATGTAGAAGAGAAGTGGGAACGAACAGACTGGGGTAATAGCAGATTCTTCCCTTCCTCAGCACGTTCATTTTAGAGCTATGCTCATTGAGTGGAATAGTATAAATTATGGTTACATAATTTATTTTTCCTCTTGTGCTCATGCTTACTCTTATTCTGTCTCTTTTGCTGAGATCATAGAGTTAAATTCACATTAAGTGCACATTTACATTTTATTGTTATCTCCTTTTCACAGATGAAGAAATGAAGCTTAGAGCAGTTGAGAAGCTTGTAAGCTTCTTGAAGCTTTAACAACTAAGGAGAGCGTTTGGAAAGGAAGCCCAAGGAATGTTTAGGCCTGCGACTGGGGATAAGAGAGCTGTCTCCCTCCCTGTTTCTTATCCATTATCACCCAACTGTTTGCTCAAAGTCAAAACATAGTTGTCATTCTTGATTCCATCCCCCCACAGCCAGCCTCATTCTTTCTTACCCTCCAAGAAATAAATATTTAAAATGTATCCATTTCCTTAATTTAGGCCACCATCTTCTCTCACATGGAGAGTAAGACTATGATAGTAGCAAGTAGATGTGTGTGTGTGTGTAAAACACTTACTATATACCAAGCATTATACCTAGCACCCTACTTACATAATATTAACTTATATTTAATCTCACAATTTCTCCTTGCAGTAAGTGCTACTGTTTTTCTCATTTTAAAAACAAAAGAACTAAGACACACACAGAGATTAGAGGCAAAGATGACAAACAACATCCCACTTGATTTTCCTACCTTAGTTTTGTTTTCTCCAATTCACTTTCCACAATGCAACTAGATAGTTCTAAAATAAAAATCTTACTGTGTTGCTCAAGGAATCAAAATCTTTTCCTCTCTTTCTGGCCTCTTGCTGTCATTTTGAGCCCATATTCTGTAACCCTTTCCCATGGGGCCTTACCTATGTAAGAATAGTAACTGATAGAAAATGAATGGTGGAAGTTGAGTACCATAGCTGGTTTGGGGGAGAGCTATCTTTGGACCAGCACCTTCTTGGTGCCTTCAGCAGACTGTATGTTCCAAAGACGACTGCAACAATATCTCTCCCCTCACATGATCTTCTTACAATGTGACACTGAGAGGTAGGGTCTATGTTCCCTTCTCTTGAATCTGGGTGGGCTCATGACTTTGGTCACTATGACATTATGGGACTTCCAATGCTAGGTCATAAAAGGTGATGCAGCTTCCATTGATCATCGGAATAATTGCTTTGTAGCTCTAAGCTTCTGTGTAAGTAATCAAAATGACTTGAGGCCATTGTGCTGTGAGGAAGTGCAAAGTAGCTCAAGGGGAGAGACCACACAGAGAAGCCTGGATACTACTGAGGATAGAGGTGCCTGGCTAGCCACCAGCTGTTCCAGCACCAGCCATCGTATGACTGTAACTGCATGAGTGACTTGGAGCCAGAATCAGCCAGCGAAGGCCCTCCCGGATGATGACCAGAGATAATAAAATGATTATTGCTGTTTTAGCCACTAAGCTTTGGGACAATTTGTCTTGCAGCAATATAAAACTGGAACTGGGTCCTTCAATTCACAACACTTGAGAGTATGGCTGTATTCATGAGGAGGACACTCTAAGTGTTTTGATCCCTGTGCTGGGAAAGGGGGTTCCATGTTTGAGGATGGGTTGAAGCAACTCCAAAAGGTGAGTGGCTGAGACAATTTTGTGCACTTGAATTATGCTTCTTTCTGAAATTTCAGCATATTGGAGTGTCACAGGAGATGAAATACACATTTTGTCAGTTGATTACCTGCTGGCTGTCTCCTGCTTCCATTAGGTGGCTTGGCAGGGAGCTCACTCATCAGAAGGAGACAAGGCCACCAGATATACTTGCCCTGACCCCTAGGCTAGAAGTTCCCTTGTTAGGTAGTCCATGGGTGTTCTCTGCTCTCCTCCCAATTTCTGGCTTCTGCTTTCCGGCAGCACTGGGGTGCAGATCCCTTTTTGGAGCATTTTCCAAGGTGCATCCACTGTATTGGGCTGACTGCACTCTCTGGGGGCTCAAGGAACTATAGGCTCTCTGTTGCTGCTCTGCTTATATGTTTTTCTCCATAAATCTCATTTTAGCATTATTCTATGTGTCACTACTGGTAACTTACACTGTTTGTGCCCGTTATACAGCAAGTAAGGTCAACAGCCAACCTATTCTATGGATTTAGCCAGTCCAAGCTGAATCAATAGAGACAGAACAGGAAGTCTCCTTCATCGTTAGCTATGAGAATATTTCAGCAGAAACATCTCACTGGATGCCTGTCTCTGTGCCTGATATTTCACCATTAGAGATTTATCCAATCAAGATTTTTTGAGTGCCCTTTATATTCTGGACTCTGTGCTAGTTATTGGAGATATAAAGTTTTCAAGGATTCTAGAGTTTAGAGAGGGAGACAGACAAGGGGGGCTGGCAACTGCAGTTCAGGATGTTACGAACTAGGGCAGGACTATGCCTGGAGCATCATGGGAGGAAACAGATCTGGGGGGAGGTCAGGGATGGCTGAGGTGGGAGTAATGTCAGGGCTGAGATCTGAGAATGAAGATGAAGTTGGCCAGGTGAAGGGGAGGAAAGGTGAGATAAACTGAAGTGGAACTGAAAAACCATTTTCTGCTTCTGGAGATTGAGGGGACGAAAGAATGGGGAGGAAAGCTGCAGGAGGGGCAGGAGAGGTTGGAGAGGACAAGGAAAGCATTAAAGCTGTGCATGGGAGTTGGACTCTATTTTAAGGGCAATAAGAAACTGCTCATTGTTCTTAGGTAGAGGAGGGACAGGATGAGATTTGCCTTTTAGGAGTATCAGCTTGGCTGTAATGTAGAGTAGATTGGAAGGGACTGTGGTGGTCATCCAGGTGAGAGATGCTGGTGGCCTCAATGGGGATAGTGGCCCTGAGATGGAAAAAAGTGGATACTTTTCAATGTGACCTCAGAATATTTTTCCATCCTTATCCTCCATAATTGCCAGGCCTCCACCCCAAACACTCTGTGGCATCCTACTAGTCTTTGAATACATCAGCTCTTGCCTCTGTCATGATCTGTGTGTATGTGTGCACATGTCTCTATCTGCCTGCATATGTACACACAAACCCATCACTGAAGGTCAATGGTTATGTAAGATGTTAACATCAGGGGAAGCTGGATCAAGGGTGTGTGGGAATTCTCTGTACTCTCTTTGCAACTTTTTTGTAAATCTAAAATTATACCATAATAAAGAGGTTTTATATATATATACATATGTATCAGCTCTTCAGCAGGGTTAGGCATCTAGAATTTTTTTCCCGTCACAGTTTTCCCTGTCTGTAATGTCCTTTGTCTTCTTTTGTCTTCTTCTACATTAGGTAAACTCGCACTCATCCTTCAAGACCCTGCTCCTCTCTATCTTCCCTGACTTCCCCAGGAAATATTATTTCTTCCTTGATACTTCCATAGATCTGTATCCTCTCTTCCATTATATGTCCTGTATGTTTCTGTTTTCAGTTTCACATCTACTCTTTCCATCCTCTCCACCCTGCTAGTTGCCTGAGCAGTCAGGCTGAATGAATACCATTTCTTGATCTCTGGCTTCTGATCAGGTTTGGCCATTATCAGAAGAGAGGGAAAAAGGAGAATAAATGTGGGCTCTTTATTCCCCTAGTTTCCTTTCTGTGGATTTACTCTGGGCTAGTTGCTTCCCACAGCAAAGGCTGATATTCTGGTAAATGGTTAACAACCAGCTTGGAGGTTGAGGAAGCCCTGACTTGTAGTGTTTGCCCACTTCTGTGGTATACATAGTCCCCCCACGGCCGATTTCAAGCAAACAATGTACCTTACGCAATGTGGAGCTGGAAAGAAATGTACACTGTCAGTTCTCTGGAGCTGGCTTGAACAAGCACCCACACCCTGCTGTTGCATTCTTTCCTTCCAGGAAGTTGTATCTGCTCCTCCTCTAGCCTGTCAGGCCCAGAACAGGGGCTGTGTCCCACAGTTTTCAGCCCTGGGACACTGCACGATCTCCTGTGGTTTTCCTCACTATACCCATACTTTGGAAATAGTCCCTTTATTAGACCCTCTTCAAATTATCCAATTTGAGATACCATCTGTTTCCTGATGAGACCCCAGTTGATTCACCAAGTTATACTGTGTGGAAATGAGTCATTTAGAAATCTTTTCTCCTCCTGTATTATAAATACCTGTAGTGCAGGGATGATGATTTATTAATTTCTGTATCTCCAACACCTAGCCAGTGGAGAGGGTTGGAAGGACAAAAAGAAGGAACTAAGTTTTGTTGAGTGTCTACTATGCACTAGATATTCTATCAAATTCTTTACAGGCTCCGGACGCGCAGGCTCAGCGGCCACGGCTCACGGGCCCAGCCGCTCCGCGGCATGTGGGATCCTCCCGGACCGGGGCACGAACCCGCGTCCCCTGCGTCGGCAGGCGGACTCTCCACCACTGCGCCACCAGGGAAGCCCTATCAAATTCTTTAGAAATGCTCTCTCTTTAATCTTAACAAATGAAATTAATTCTATGCACTATCATCCTAGGCATTTACAGACAGCGAAAGTGAGTCTCAGAGAGGTTAATTAACTGTTCCAAAGTTACACAGTTAGGAAGTAGCTGAATTAGGATTTGAACCTGAGTGTCTGGCTCTAAAACCTATTCTTTTCGCACTATTGCCTCAATTTATTTTTAGCAGATGAATGGGTGTTTTTGTCAATGGAAAAGATAGAGTGAATGCCATCAGCAATGCCTGATAAGAGGAATCTTCAAGTGGGAGGGAGATGGGAATTGGCTTCCTTCTGTTCCTAGGAACGAAGTTTCTAGCCGTCTAATAGTTTATGAAATGTAAACAGTCCATGTGTAAGCATTCCCTTTGAACAGGGTATTTTAGAGAACAAAGAGCAATTCATATATTAGTTGTAAATCTGGCAGATATTTTCATTAGTAGCTTAACAATTCGACATCTTACAATAGTGCTGGGCAGCTTGCTCCTTAAAGGTCTAAAATGAGCTTCTTACTCTGAGAAGAGGAAAACCATGTCTGTTTAATTTTGACTTAAATGGTGGGGGGAAACTGCAAACATGATCAATTCAAGAGAAAAGTTATAAAAGAAAATACTTAGATCATCCTAACATCTCAAATTTTGTGCCGTAATCTTTCCATCTAGAAGATACTGGTGACTTTAGTCAAGCCTTGGAAAGATCTGTGGGAGGTCTGCTTTAAAGAAACATCTGTAATATATTTCTGCTCTCTTAAAAGGGCTGATAGCAACTAGTATTTTGTTTTAATAATGAAAAACATTTGCTGGAAAAATTGAAGCTTGTTTTGGCAATTTCAGCCTAAGATACCATGAAAAGGAACCCAATGGATCTAATGGACCCGTTAGAAACCTGAGTGAGAAAATCTGAGTCTTGCTCTGGCTTGGTCACTTGCCTAGTTTTATAATTATAGTTAAGTCACTTAAATGTTCTGTGCCTCAGTCTCCTTGTAAGTGAAATGGGTAGTTAGATTAGATGTAGACTAAATTATCTTCCTAGCTCAAACAAATTTCTAAAATGCTTAAGAAATTTTTCTTTTCAGTAAAGCCATTACAATTTTTCTACATTTATTAGCTACCAGGTTTATTCCAATTTTATTATTTTTTGTTATAGTAATAATTTCATTATTGAGTCATTTCCCCCTAATTATCTATCATCTATTTACCATCTACCTATATATCTATTACCACTAAGGAGAAAAGCTGTTCAATGTCCAATATGAGGGTAAAAAAAATAAAACAATCCTTACATTATAGCTCTGTGTAGCCTTCTAGTCCCTAACATATATTTTGTATCTGTGTGTGTGTGTATGCACATTTGTATACACACACACACAGATACACGCACACAGAGTTGTGTCCTGGTAAATGTTTATCAATCAGCTCTCCTGGGAAAAACATAAGCTCTGATTTATAGGATTTACCAGTTTCTGTGGTGTAACTGTTCACACGATAGCCAATTGCAAGTTATCCATAGTAAGTTGCTGAATGTGGCGGTGAGAAAAGCTGCACAAAATTGGCTCTTGCAGGCTGGTACAAGCTGGCTCCAGCACTCCTCTGAATGGAAGCAGTCTGCGGGGTGCTAAATGCTCTCTACCTATTATAACATATACTTTGAGAACTGAACACTAAACTTAAAACTAACCTATACAAAGCTTGTGTTTTTTCTTTGATTTCTGTTCATTGTGATCTTTACCTTAAATTATTCTTAATAGCTCTCTCCCTCGCCCTCATACCAGGCGCACGACATACAAGCACATGTATGCATACACCCAAATTCTGTTAAATTTTTTTTGATGACGTCTATGCATTATGTAATAATGTATAAGTAGACAATACTAACATATTGTGCAATTTTTTTTCTTGCCAAGTCGTCTATCCTTCCAAATTTAAAGTTACAAGAGCTTCCTTAAAAAAAAATCTGTATTTCTAAATGGTTCTAAGCTTTTAAGTCCTTCCTAATGAATGTGTCTGTATTTGTACCCAAGATTTTCAATGATTAGTTATTTCTCAAAAGAGTTAGGGCTGGAAACACCCCCAGCTATTAGATCATCAAGTCTGGGAATGCTATAAATTTGATATACTCAGAAATCCAAAAAGCTTCACACAGTAATTTGGTATTTAGTCAATCACAGAACGTCTACAATGCGTTGACTGTTGACTGAATGATGAGCATCAAACATAGAGTGTAATTAACACAGACAGAAGCTTACTGCCAACAACAGTTTGAAACAATTTTAGTTCTCTATTTCCTGCCAACTTTGATATGTAAAGAACCCTTCATAGCATGATTGAGAAAATTTGTTTTTGCGTGGGGCATTCAGTTTGTACTCCCCAGAGCCTCCAGAATAGTGGCTTTTGCAGGGTGGGAACTTAATGGGTATTTGTTGGGTTGAACCAGATCTATACTTTTTAAATTGATCCTCAGACACCACAATTCTTGTTAGTAAATTCTCATTGAATTTCATGAGCCAGTGGTAACATATTCTTAGTGCTCTTATGTAGTGAGTGAGCCTTTGCTAAGCTAGTGAACATTTTCCAAAGGAGAAAAGACAGTGATGGATACAGCTCTTATTCAGTCCAAGGAAAACTTTTACAAAAATTGTTATTGGGAATTTGAAGTGTGTGCTGATCCAAGAACTGATCTGTGCTGATCAAATGTGCAAAAAGGAATATCACCTCCAAGTTACCCATTAATAATTTATCTGCTAAAACTGGAACCATGTTTGCCTTGATGCTTTGCTGAGTCCTGGGCAATCAGCTTGAATTTTGAGCTGAGAGCTAGCTGTGACTGGACTTGGAAAAGAGTATATGCCTGACTGAGCTGCAGGTATAGATGTGTGTGTGTATGTGTGTGTGTGTGTGTGTGTGTGTGTGTGTGTGTGTGTGTGAGAGAGAGAGAGACAGAGAGAGAGAGAGGTCAAACAGTAAAAATATGTATCATTTATCCACATTGATAGAGATAATTGTCAGAACATAACAATTATCTGTAGCCCTTGATTGTCTTTAGGCTACAGTTCAAATCCAGGAGCTGCCTCACCTCTTGCCACTTCCTTCCTTCTACCCACAAATCAGTCATGCTGAACTACTTACAGATCCTCAAGGCAGTCAGGTTTCTGACACCTCTGTGCCACATAGAATGCCCTATCAAGCAGTAGCTGCCTCTTCCCATCCTGACACTTTCCCTCCACCCTTAACTCAGCTTGTTTACTCCTTTAACTCCTTCTAAACCCATTTCAGACATCTTTTCCTTAAGATGTCACCCTACTCTGCATTGAGTGCCCATATTTCAAGGTTGATTGCATGCAGTGATACATATATCAGTGTCTATCACACTGCCTGTCTGTCTCTCCTGCAGACTGTATGTTCTTGAGGAAGAGATCGATGCTTATTTCCAGGACCTAGCACAGCCTTGGCAAATAGTATGTACTCTTGAATGTTGAGTATTCCAATATACAAATAGCTAAAATTAATAAACAAATGATATATCAGTTGAGTATTCATCTATTCAGTCTTGAACTGCTTTTGTTAATCAGGATTTTTTATTGTAACAGAAACACAACTCAAAGTCACTTAAGGAAAACGAGGAATTTACCATTTCAAATAACTGAGATTCCAAAAAGTGGTGCTAATGATGTGCATATTGGATTCAGGTTTCAGATGATGTCATTAGAAATTTCTCTCTTCCCATGTCTATTTCTTTTTTCCTCTGGGGTGTTTTATCTAGCAAGCTCTCTCCATTGGAAAAGATGGTCCTCATAGCTCTAGGCTTACATAGCTTAATACAGCTCACCGTTTCAGAAGAACACTGAGTACACCAATCCACCGAAAATGACTATGCTTGGCTCTTTGGGTTCCACAGTCACCCTTGAACCAAATTTTACCGAGTCTAAGCTCTTACTGCTCACCGCATGACAGGCCAATAAATCAAGAGATGAGGTGTTAGGGCAAGGAATAGCGACTTTATTAGGAAAGACAGCAGACGGAGAAGATCGTGGACTACTGTCCCAAAGAACCATCTTACCCGAGTTAGAATTCAGGCTTCTTTTATACTAAAAGGAGAGGGACTGTGGCTGGTTGTTGCAAACTTCTTGGTACCAGCCAGACCCTGGAGGGGATGTGATAATCCTTTGTCCTTGTAGTTGTCCGCCTAGGTCTGGTCACAATGTTCCTGCAAACCTCCAACAAGACAAATGTTATTCTTTTTACCTCTATCTGAATGAAAAGTATTATACTTTTAAAGGTCAAGCCTGGGAATTAGAGCCTTGAGAAAGGGCTATTATGTATATTTCAGGCTATAGGCAACATCCTTTCACAAAGGTGCAGAGCCAGCACGACTAAGCACAGGCAACAGAACACAAAGGTTAGAGCTAAAGGAACAGATCCAGTATGTAAGGTTTGTTCTCCTCTGTTACACAACCACTGTGCCCAGGGTGATAGGGCATTGTGACTGGTCATATGCTTAGGTCATCTGCAAGCTCCTGTGGAAGGTAGGACTCCTTGACAAAGGAAATGATATGGGAAGTCAAAAATATAACCGGTATCTCTGCACTGTGGTTGATTTTGCAGTATGATCAACCAATATGTATTTTTTAAAAGTCGCCATAGGTCCAGGCTAATTTAACTACTTCATGCATCTTTTCTAGGCCCACTGAGATGCACCAAGACTGACATAAAAGGAATGTCTGAAGGTTGCTCGGTTTTCAAGTACTTAGATGCTGGGCTTAAGTATATAATCCTGTGCCTGTACCTTGCTTCTTACTACTTCCTTTTATTTATTGCTTTTGAAAGAAAAAAAACCTTTTTATTTTAGAATAACTTTTGATTTACAAACAAGTTGCACAGATAGTATAGGGAGTTCTCATCTACCCTATCACCCAGTTTTCCCTACTGTTAACATCTTACGTTACTATGGTACATTTATCACAACTAAGGAACCAGATTTGTATGTTAGTATTAACTAATGTTCACAGTTTATTTGGCCTCCACTAATTTTTCCTTAACATACTTTTTCTGTTCTAGGATACCATTCAAGGTACCACATTATATTTAGTCATCATGTCTTTTTGGCCCCCTCCTTTGATAGTTTCTCAGGCTTTCCTTATTTTTGATGACCTTGGCAGTTTTGAGGAGTGCTGGTCAGGTATTTTGTAAAATGTGCCTCAATTTGGGGTTTTCTGATATTTTTCTCATGGTTAGACTGGGGCGATAGATTTTTGGGAAGAAGACCTCAGAGTTAAAGTGCCATTCTTCTTACATAATATCAAAGGTAAATACTATCAACATGATTTATCACTGTGGACATTAACTTGATCACCTGGCTGAGGTAGTGTTTGCCAGTAAAGTTATTTTTTCTCCCCCTTCTTACACTCTGCTATTTGGAAGTATGCCACTAAGCACAGGTCACACAAGTCGGGTGTTAAACTTTACTTTGTTGAGGGGAGGAGTACCTACATAAATTACTTGGAATTCTTCTGTGTGGGAGATTTGTCTCTTCTCCATTTATTTATTTACTCGATCATTTTTTAATGTTAACATGAACCCATGGATATTTATTTTATGTTTTGGGTTATAAGCCAGTACTACATTATTTTGTTCTTTAAACTGTTCCAACTTTAGCAATTGGGAGCTCTTTCAGTTGGCTTCTCTGTCCCTTCACTATGCTCCCCTCCTTTTGTTTCTTAAGCACTTCTTTACTTCTGGCTTTACAGGATAGTCCATTCTCATTTTGTATATTCTGTCCCAGCCCTAGAATCATCCATTTCTCTAAGGAGCCCTGCTTTCTTTCACTGGAGAATGGCATTAGAAACCGAGATCTGAGAGTCGGTTGCGCTCATTGATACTGGGTATCATTACTTCTTGGGCCTCTTGATGCGTAGAGCTAGGAAATATATGCATGTATGCTCATTGCACTGCTTCCTTTTAGTTTCCTTTGTTATTGATGTTTTCTCTTTCATCTATGCATGCCTTCACCTTGTCCCCCAGTTTGATTCATAATTTGTTTTCTCCTGACTTCCAAATTTGGCTCTATTTCTTAGTTATCCATTTATTAAATTTTCTCCTTGATTCAGTGATTATAGTGTAAGAAGTAATGTGTTCAGCTTGACCCAGCTCTTGAAATGGCTACTCCTCTGCTCTGTCCTTGCAGACTACATGTTCTTCCCATGACTTACTGGTGACACCAAGATGCTATAGGAAAAATAGACAAGGTTTTGTTTCAGGACTCTGTTTGAGAAGCTTTTACTGTAATTATATAACTCTGTGTGAAAAAAATATATATTCTGTCTGAATATCCATTTTCAATATTCAACAAAGTAATAAAATAAATGTCTTGTGCCAGAAAGTTGGATCAGGTTATAAAAATTTCTAGAATTCTGCTACTGCAAGGGTATAAAATATTCTTTGAAAATTATGGTGTTATTGGGAAGGAGGATGAGTTTTTTGAAAACATGTATAAAGTAGACCATCTCAGGGTTAGAAGTGGATATAAGAAATTTTCTGATGATGCTTTTTATTACTTTATTATTTTTTTATTTTTTAGTTGAATATATTTGACATATAACATTGTACAAATTTAAGGTTTAAATCTTTCTTTTTTTTCCTTCCTTCCTTCCTCCCCCCCCCGCCTTTTCTTTTTGTTTTCTGCTACGAGTAGGGAAAAAGGATTTATGAAAGACTAGAGGGGAATATAAAACACCAAACCAGGGTAAACAATGTGTGAGGAAGAAAGTGAGATTTATTCCCTGAAAAACTGGATAGAAGGTAAACCCCTGAAGAATGAAGGAGGGAAATGAATGCCCACACTCTTGTAAGATGAAAGCAGGTGTTTTAAGACTGGATACAGCCTCAGGTCCCCAGGGTTAGGCATCAGCAGAGCATATGTCACAGAAGGGCTCTGCTCGAAGAAAAGATACAGGTTATATTTACTACATAGGTCTGGAAGAGAAAGCTAGAATTAGATCAAATCAATCTGAATAATGTGAAGTTTAGTGCACAAATTATTCCCTTAAATTTATCCACTTAAGAAATAAAAAATTTTTTTAAAGTTTATTTTATTTACTTTTTTATACAGTAGGTTCTTATTAGTCATCAATTTTATATACATCAGTGTATACATGTCAATCCCAATCGCCCAATTCAGCACACCACCATCCGCACCCCCCGCGGCTTGCCCCCCTTGGTGTCCATAGGTTTGTTCGCTACATCTGTGTCTCAACTTCTGCCCTGAAAACCGGTTCATCTGTACCATTTTACTAGGTTCCACATACATGCGTTAATATACGATATTTGTTTTTCTCTTTCTGACTTACTTCACTCTGTATGACAGTCTCTCTAGATCCATCCACGTCTCAACAAATGACCCAATTTCGTTCCTTTTTATGGCTGAGTAATATTCCATTGTATATATGTACCACATCTTCTTTATCCATTCGTCTGTCG
>NC_041228.1:42637941-42639479 GCF_002837175.3 Physeter macrocephalus
AAAAGCTTTGAAGTTTCATTAGGTCCCATTTGTTTATTTTTGTTTTTATTTCCATTACTCTAGGAGGTGGATCAAAAAAGATCTTGCTGTGATTTATGTCAAAGAGTGTTCTTCCTATGTTTTTCTCTAAGAGTTTTATAGTGCTGGTCTTACATTTAGGTCTCTAATCCATATTGAGTTTATTTTTGTGTTTGGTGTTAGGGAGTGTTCTAATTTCATTCTTTTACATGTAGCTGTCCAGTTTTCCCAGCTCCACTTATTGAAGAGACTCTCTTTTCTCCATTGTATATCCTTGCCTCCTTTGTCATAGATTAGTTGACCATAGGTGCGTGGGTTTATCTCTGGGCTTTCTATCTTTTTCCATTGATCTATGTTTCTGTTTTTGTGCCAGTACCATATTGTCTTGATTACTGTAGCTTTGTAGTATAGTCTGAAGTCAGGGAGTCTGAGTCCTTCAGCTCCGTTTTTTTCCCTCAAGACAGCTTTGGCTATTTGTGGTCTTTTTTGTCTCCATACAAATTTTAAGATTTTTTGTTCTAGTTCTATAAAAAATGCCATTGGTAATTTGAGAGGTATTGCTTTGAATCTGTAGATTGCTTTGGGTAGTAGAGTCAGTTTCACAATATTGATTCTTCCAATCCAAGTACATGGTATATCTCTCCATCTGTTGGTATCATCTTTAATTTCTTTCATCAGTGTCTTACAGTTTTCTGCATACAGGTCTTTTGTCTCCCTAGGTAGGTTTATTCCTAGATATTTTATTCTTTTTGTTGCAGTGGTAAATGGGAGTGTTTCCATAATTTCTCTTTCAGATTTTTCATCATTAGTGTATAGGAATGCAAGAGATTTCTGTGCATTAATTTTGTATCCTGCAACTTTACCAAATTCATTGATTAGCTCTAGTAGTTTTCTGGTGGCATCTTTAGGATTCTCTATGTATAGTATCATGTCTGCAAACATCTGCAAACAGTGACAGTTTTACTTTTCTTATCTAATTTGTATTCCTTTTATTTCTTTTTCTTCTCTGATTGCCATGGCTAGGAATTCCAAAACTATGTTGAATAATAGTGGTGAGAGTGGACATCCTTGTCTTGTTCCTGATCTTAGAGGAAGTGATTTAAGTTTTTCATGATTGAGAATGATGTTGGCTGTGGGTTTGTTGTATATGGCCTTTATTATGTTGAGGTAGGTTCCCTCTATGCCCACTTTCTGGAGAGTTTTTATCATAAATGGGTGTTGAATTTTGTCAAAAGCTTTTTCTGTGTCTATTGAGATGATGATATGGTTTTTATTGTTCAATTTGTTAATATGGTGTATCACATTGATTGATCTGCGTATATTGAAGAATCCTTGCATCCCTGGGATAAATCCCACTTGATCATGTTGTATGATCCTTTTAATGTGTTGTTGGATTCTATTTGCTAGTATTTTTTGAGGAGTTTTGCATCTATATTCATCAGTGATATTGATCTGTAATTTTCTTTTTTGCAGTGTCTTTGTCTGGTTTTGGTATCAGGGTGATGGTGGCCTCATAGAAT
>NC_041228.1:42640133-42640698 GCF_002837175.3 Physeter macrocephalus
GTTTTGTTTGTTCTTCTTTCTCTAGTTCCTTTAGGTGTAAGGTTAGATTGTTTATTTGAGATTTTTCTTGTTTCTTGAGGTAGGCTTGTATGACTATAAACTTCCCTCTTAGAACTGCTTTTGCTGCATCCCATAGGTTTTGGATCATCGTGTTTTCATTGTCATTTGTCTCTAGGTATTTTTTGATTTCCTCTTTGATTTCTTTAGTGATCTCTTGGTTATTTAGTAATGTATTGTTTAGCCTCCATGTGTTTGTATTTTTTTCCTTTTTTTTTCCCTCTGTAATTGATTTCTAATCTCATAGCGTTGTGGTCAGAAAAGATGCTTGATATGATTTCAATTTTCTTAAATTTACTGAGGCTTGATTTGTGACCCAAGATGTGATCTATCCTGGAATATGTTCCATGCGCACTTAGAAGAAAGTGTAATCTGCTGTTTTTTGGATGGAATGTCCTATAAATATCAATTAAATCTGTCTGGTCTATTGTGTCATTTAAAGCTTCTGTTTCCTTATTTATTTTCATTTTGGATGATCTGTCCATTGGTGTAAGTGAGGTGTTAAAGT
>NC_041228.1:42640708-42643580 GCF_002837175.3 Physeter macrocephalus
TACTGTTGATTTCCTCTTTTACAGCTGTTAGCAGTTGCCTTATGTATTGAGGTGCTCCTATGTTGGGTGCATATATATTTATAATTGTTTTATCTTCTTCTTGGATTGATCCCTTGATCGTTATGTAGTGTCCTTCTTTGTCTCTTGTCACATTCTTTATTTTAAAGTCTATTTTATCTGATATGAGTATTGCTATTCCAGCTTTCTTTTGATTTCCATTTGCATGGAATATCTTTTTCCATCCCCTCACTTTCAATCTGTATGTGTCCCTAGGTCTGAAGTGGGTCTCTTGTAGACAGCATATATATGTGTCTTGTTTTTGTATCCATTCAGCAAGACTGTGTCTTTGGTTGGAGCATTTAATCCATTCACGTTTAAGATAATTATCGATATGTATGTTCCTATGACTATTTTCCTAATTGTTTTGGGTTTTTTTTTTAGGTCCTTTTCTTCTCTTGTGTTTCCCGCTTAGAGAAGTTCCTTTAGCATTTGTTGTAGAGCTGGTTTGATGGTGCTGAATTCTCAGATTTTTCTTGTCTGTAAAGCTTTTGATTTCTCCATTGAATCTGAATGAGATCCTTGCTGGGTAGAGTAATCTTGGTTGTAGGTTCTTCCCTTTCATCACTTTAAGTATATCATGCCACTCCCTTCTGGCTTGTAGAGTTTCTGCTGAGAAATCAGCTGTTAACCTTATGGGAGTTCCCTTGTATGTTATTTGTTGCTTTTCCCTTGCTGCTTTCAATAATTTTTCTTTGTCTTTAATTTTTGCCAATTTGATTACTATGTGTCTTGGCGTGTTTCTCCTTGGGTTTATCCTGTGTGGAACTCGGTGTACTTCCTGGACTTGGGTGACTATTTCCTCTCCCATGTTAGGGAACTTTTCGACTATAATCTCTTCATATATTTTCTCTGGTTCTTTCTCTGGTTCTTTCTCTCTCTCTTCTCCTTCTGGGACCCCTGTAATGTGAATGTTGTTGCATTTAATGTTGTCCCAGCCTTCCTGTTGGTTGTTTGGCCTGAGGCAACCCAACAGTGGAGCCTACCTGGGCTCTTTGGTGGGACCAATGACAGACTCCACGAGGGCTCACGCCAAGGAGCACCCCCCAGAGCCTCTGCTGCCAGTGTTCTCATCCCCATGGTGAGCCACATCCACCCCCTGCCTCCGCAGGAGACCCTCCAACACTAACAGGTAGGTCTGGCTCAGTCTCCCCTGGGGTCACTGCTCCTTCCACTGGGTCCCGATGCACACACTACTTTGTGTGTGCCCTCCAAGAGTGGAGTCTCTGTTTCCCCCAGTCTTGTCGAAGTCCTGCAATCATATCCCACTAGGCTTCAAAGTCTGATTCTCTGGGAATTCCTTTTCCCGTTTCCAGATCCCCAGGTTGGGAAGCCTGACGTAGGGCTCAGAACCTTCACTCCAGTGGGTGGACTTCTGTGGTATAAGTGTTCTTCAGTCTGTGAGTCACCCACCCAGCAGTTATGGGATTTGATTTTGCTCTGATTGTGCCCCTCCTACCATCTCATTGTGGCTTCTCCTTTGTCTTTGGATGTGGGGTACCCTTTCTGGTGAGTTCCAGTGTCCTCCTGTTGATGATTGTCCAGCAGCTAGCCGTGACTCTGGCGTTCTAACAAGGGGGAGTGAGAGCACATCCTTCTACTCCGCCATCTTGGTTCCTTATCAGAAATAAAAATTTATTTCTTAAAATAAGTGCAAAATTAGTAAACATTAGTATTTATTTATACTGATATTGCTACATTTCCTCAAACAATTTTTTTTTTTCTAGAAAAGATATAACTAGAACATGGTTTCTACTCTCATTTATTATTCTTGGTGAAGGCTTGTTTATTTCAGACATTCATTAACTCACTCAGTCATCAGTAATTTATTGAAGAGGAACGAGCCAGACATCATTCAAGGTTTTGAGGATACAGTTTTACGTCAGTTACAGTCCTTATCAACTACCCTTTGAATCCAAATTTTGGGAATCTAAAGGAGACCACCATGTAAGGAATAAAGTGTTATAGGTGCTATGATAGAGTTAAGTATGAGGTACACAGTTTGTGAAAAGGAGAAAGATGAATCACTTCTATTTTGGCAGCTCCCACATCGCAGGCACAGTGCTTGAGAAAGAAACCAAAAACTACTCCGGCAAATTGTATAAACCCAAAGCCATAAAAAAAACAGGAAAAGGAGGCTGGAGTGCTCTTTCTCCCCTTACACTCACTCTCATCCTCCCTCCTTCACGCTCAATTCTGCTTCTTACCCTCAGAGCAGAGGTCAGGGGTTTCAAATTTCAAAATATTAACACCATTGAACACTTTATAAATTCTCCTCAAGGGAATATGTTTAGATTTCATGATTGGGGAATAAAAACTGACCAGACTCTAGGATTTAAGATGATCAGGGTGTGAGGAATGGGGATGGAGAGGAGGTATGCAAGAAAGAGAACAATGACAAGGGATGAGTCCAAAATGATCCAAATTATCAGGCCTGGTGACTGGGAATGATTTAATGTCAAATGAAATCAACAGACACAAGAGTATAGCAGTCATTCAATGCAGGTTGTAATAGCCAGACAGCATGGGTTCAGATCCCTGCATAAGCTGCTTAACTCCTTTGTCCCCCGCCATGTTCTCAGCCTGCCTTTTTAAAAAAATAAATTTATTTATTTTATTTTATTTATTTTATTTTTGGCTACATTGGGTGTTCGTTGCTATGCCCGGGCTTTTCTCTGGTTGTGGAGAGCGGGGGCTACTCTTCGTTGTGGTGCACAGGCTTCTCATTGCGGTGGGTTCTCTTGTTGTGGAGCACAGGCTCTAAGCACGCGGGCTTCAGTAGTTGTGGCATGCAGGCTCAGTAGTTGTGGCTCAC
>NC_041228.1:42649701-42670410 GCF_002837175.3 Physeter macrocephalus
CCTCCATTCTTTTTCCGAGATCCTGGATCATCTTCACTATCAATATTCTGAATTCTTTTTCTGGAAGGTTGCCTATCTCCACTTCATTTAGTTGTTTTTCTGGGGTTTTATCTTGTTCCTTCATCTGGTACATAGCCCTCTGCCTTTTCATCTTGTTTATCTCTCTGTGAATGTGGTTTTAGTTCCACAGGCTGCAGGATTGTAGTTCTTCTTGCTTCTGCTGTCTGCCCTCTGGTAGATGAGGCTATCTAAGAGGCTTGTGTAAGTTTCTTGATGGGAGGGACTGGTGGTGGACAGAGCTGACTGTTGCTCTGGTGGGCAGATCTCAGTAAAACTTTAATCTGCTTGACTGCTGATGGGTGGGGCTGGGTTCCCTTCCTGTTGGTTGTTTGGCCTGAGGCAACCCAACAGTGGAGCCTACCTGGGCTCTTTGGTGGGACCAATGACAGACTCCACGAGGGCTCACGCCAAGGAGCACCCCCCAGAGCCTCTGCTGCCAGTGTTCTCATCCCCATGGTGAGCCACATCCACCCCCTGCCTCCGCAGGAGACCCTCCAACACTAACAGGTAGGTCTGGCTCAGTCTCCCCTGGGGTCACTGCTCCTTCCACTGGGTCCCGATGCACACACTACTTTGTGTGTGCCCTCCAAGAGTGGAGTCTCTGTTTCCCCCAGTCTTGTCGAAGTCCTGCAATCATATCCCACTAGGCTTCAAAGTCTGATTCTCTGGGAATTCCTTTTCCCGTTTCCAGATCCCCAGGTTGGGAAGCCTGACGTAGGGCTCAGAACCTTCACTCCAGTGGGTGGACTTCTGTGGTATAAGTGTTCTTCAGTCTGTGAGTCACCCACCCAGCAGTTATGGGATTTGATTTTGCTCTGATTGTGCCCCTCCTACCATCTCATTGTGGCTTCTCCTTTGTCTTTGGATGTGGGGTACCCTTTCTGGTGAGTTCCAGTGTCCTCCTGTTGATGATTGTCCAGCAGCTAGCCGTGACTCTGGCGTTCTAACAAGGGGGAGTGAGAGCACATCCTTCTACTCCGCCATCTTGGTTCCTTATCAGAAATAAAAATTTATTTCTTAAAATAAGTGCAAAATTAGTAAACATTAGTATTTATTTATACTGATATTGCTACATTTCCTCAAACAATTTTTTTTTTTCTAGAAAAGATATAACTAGAACATGGTTTCTACTCTCATTTATTATTCTTGGTGAAGGCTTGTTTATTTCAGACATTCATTAACTCACTCAGTCATCAGTAATTTATTGAAGAGGAACGAGCCAGACATCATTCAAGGTTTTGAGGATACAGTTTTACGTCAGTTACAGTCCTTATCAACTACCCTTTGAATCCAAATTTTGGGAATCTAAAGGAGACCACCATGTAAGGAATAAAGTGTTATAGGTGCTATGATAGAGTTAAGTATGAGGTACACAGTTTGTGAAAAGGAGAAAGATGAATCACTTCTATTTTGGCAGCTCCCACATCGCAGGCACAGTGCTTGAGAAAGAAACCAAAAACTACTCCGGCAAATTGTATAAACCCAAAGCCATAAAAAAAACAGGAAAAGGAGGCTGGAGTGCTCTTTCTCCCCTTACACTCACTCTCATCCTCCCTCCTTCACGCTCAATTCTGCTTCTTACCCTCAGAGCAGAGGTCAGGGGTTTCAAATTTCAAAATATTAACACCATTGAACACTTTATAAATTCTCCTCAAGGGAATATGTTTAGATTTCATGATTGGGGAATAAAAACTGACCAGACTCTAGGATTTAAGATGATCAGGGTGTGAGGAATGGGGATGGAGAGGAGGTATGCAAGAAAGAGAACAATGACAAGGGATGAGTCCAAAATGATCCAAATTATCAGGCCTGGTGACTGGGAATGATTTAATGTCAAATGAAATCAACAGACACAAGAGTATAGCAGTCATTCAATGCAGGTTGTAATAGCCAGACAGCATGGGTTCAGATCCCTGCATAAGCTGCTTAACTCCTTTGTCCCCCGCCATGTTCTCAGCCTGCCTTTTTAAAAAAATAAATTTATTTATTTTATTTTATTTATTTTATTTTATTTATTTTATTTTTGGCTACATTGGGTGTTCGTTGCTGTGCCCGGGCTTTTCTCTGGTTGTGGAGAGCGGGGGCTACTCTTCGTTGTGGTGCACAGGCTTCTCATTGCGGTGGGTTCTCTTGTTGTGGAGCACAGGCTCTAAGCACGCGGGCTTCAGTAGTTGTGGCATGCAGGCTCAGTAGTTGTGGCTCACGGGCTCTAGAGAACAGGCTCAGTAGTTATGGCGCATGGGCTTATTTGCTCCGCGGCATGTGGGATCTTCCCGGACCAGGGATCGAACCCGTGTCCCCTGCATTGGCAGGTGGATTCTTAACCACTGCGCCACCAGGGAAGCCCTCAGCCTGCCTTTTGTCTGTGAAAAAACTTTAGCCAAACAATAAGTTTAATCAGAGAAGTGAGAAAATGCAGGAACAGAGGAAAACAGTCAAACAAGACCAAATAAGAATAGATTAGTCATTAACCAAAGTGAAAGACCTTTAGTTCCTCTTCAGGAGCTATAGATAATATTCTAAGCCATATCCTTTGAGCTATCTGATAGATACTGAAACCCCCACCAGGTGAAAGACGTTAACTACATGATGACCAGACTGCAGCCATGACGTAAGCTGCCACGATTCTGAGAACTGACCTCAAAGAAATGGGAACAAATCAACCCCGGAACTTAAAACAATCAAGATGATGCTGATCAGACCATGGCATGAATAATTTCAAGATGACTGTCAGAGCTGACTGTGCTATTTCTACATGTAGCCCCCTCCCTCCATCTATAAAAGCTCTTGCCCACTTATTGTCAGTGGGGAGAGTCAGCCTTTGTACAGAAGTCTGCCCCTGCCCACACCCCAACCACTGCTGGCCTCCGATATAAAGCAAACTTTCCTTTCCACCAACCTTGCCTCTTTATTGGCTTCAGAGTGGTGAGCAGCCAGACCCCCACTTTCAGTAACACTTCTATTTCCTTATCTGTATGGTGGGAAGGGTAATTGCTGTACCCACTTTATGTGAGGATTATATGAGTAAATACGTATAAGATCCTTAGAACAAATAGTGCAGGGCACACAGTCAGTGCTGTATAGTTAAGTGTTGGCAATTGTTAAAATTTATGTGTTGAGTCTTCCGGGTGCAAGATGCTCTACTAATACTAGGAAGTACAAAAGATCTTCTGGTAGCGTTCCTTCCACCATATTTATTAGCATGTGTTTCTAAATCCTTTCCACCCCAGCACTTCTTCACAAACCCATTTTTTGCTCTCCTTTTAAGGAAATAATACACCTCTTCTTATAGGTATGCATTTTCTGTTAGGTATTATATCTAGCTGTTCATTAAACCAGGAAGTATATGTAACTTAGGGAAAACATTGACTTGGAGTGGAAACATCATCTAAGGCAAAAGTGCTTGGATAATGAAGAACCTGATTAACTTTGCCCAGAAGGGAGTGAAATATTTATCTGCCATTTTCCAACAGCAATACCTTCAGATGCTCTGAGGGTCTTTAATTACTACTTCCAATTGTTAAAACTATCAAAAGCACACATAAAAACAGCCATTTAGACTCTAATATAAACAGATCAGCCATGATGTAGCATTTTTTAAAATTGAGGTATTTTAATTGAACATACCATTTGAAAATAACAAAAAAATGTTCACAATTTAGTCAAAAAAGAGTCACTCATCATTTCTTTGAATTTATAAACTGGGGTTGAAAGTCCAGCACTGTTTACAGGCCTAGTGTTCTAGTTGTGGGTCTGTGGGCCCATCAATTACCTTCTTTTTCTTTAGTGGTAAAGAATCAGACAGGTAAAATTATCATGTTTCTACTTTTCAGAAATACTATGAGGTTATGTTAGAGAATCCTTTTGAAACTCTCTGAGACCTCAAGTGTCAATAACTTTCAAAATAAACTAATATTTGAGTTAGTAATTAAAAATCTGCTCTGTAAGCTATATACTTAAGACCTACATCTGCTAAAGAGAGAATCAAGAAAATCGTTTTAGCTTTAAGTAAAAATTGATACCTTTTAAAAGTTCAAAAATAGAAATTTTGACTGGTCATAATTCTAAATTAGTCATTAAAAAGATGTTTGGGCACCTAAATGAACTACAAGGAATGGCTGCATTTTAAACGATTTTCATGTTATCAAGAAGCTGTAAAAAGAAACACCAACACAAAATCTTCTCCTCTCTCTCCATTTACCTGGATTAGTTTTGAGGTACAATATTTAAAAAATTAGATATATGCATTAGGAAATTTCACTGATTTTTACTATCCCTGAACATTCCTTACTTCTTAAAAAGACTTTCAATGGGGTTAATTTCTAAATTAATTCAGGCATTTGAGGGCAGTTGGGCCTTCTGCGCTTGAATAATTAAGTGACTACTATGAAAGGAAAGGCTACACATTAGTAACTTGGAGGAACCAGAGCGGATGAAACACTTTTCAGAACCTGCATGACAATTTTGAAAATTAAAGCCAGTTAATAGAAAAAAATGCTAAATCAATGGCCATAAAATTCAATGGGTTTATAGCAGCCTTAACACAGTAGGACTGAATTATCATGTTAATTTAATTTCCATTTCTAAATGAACCAGAAGGCACAATAAAGGTCAATTAACCAGCTACCTTCCCTGTCTTCTTTTTCTTTTACTGCCGGTTTTAAATCACATTCAGCCCCAAAGCACTCACACTGCTTCTGGAAACTCATTAGTTTTTCTTGAAATTAAAACAAAGAAGAAAAAAAAGAAGGAACAAAAACTAACAACTAACCATGTGCTGAGAACAACCACTGAGAATGTGCTACAATTATGGGGATATATGTATTCAGTGAAAAATCTCTTACTCTTGTCACATCAAAGCTACAAACTTAGTTACATCAAGACTAGGGAAGCACACAAGTTAAAGGTCTCGATGATAGTGTTTACCAAGTGTTCATCTACAGTGAAAAAGCTGTGTGTGCTACTCCTAACACTTATGAGGTGAATAAGGAAGGGAACTCCCATCTGTGTAATGTGGGTCTATTGTTAGTTCAGTGAGAACCGCAAGATTTGCACAGCCTGCATTTTTCACATCGAAATGTGTCACTTTATATTAATAGGCTTTTATTACTTCAAAAAAATAATAGAAAGAGAAAAAAGAAGTCAGTTTCCTCCCCCTCACCAGGAAGAAAATTCAGTCCTTGTTTTTGGTGCAGTTAATTTATTGTTGCAATGGATTGCCGGTAATTTGATATGTTTATCAAAATCTTCAAATATTCTGGTGTTTTTTAGTGATATAAAGGTCACTAGGTTGGTGAACAAAATTTATTTTTATTTTGCAATATTTATAATCATTAAAATTAGTTTCTAATTCCAATGTTTGCTATAAGTTGAAAAGTGATATGGAGATATTAAAAATGATCATAATTTTGATTTCAATAGGAACCTCTTTAAAAGAAAGTAAATAATGGTTCTAAAGTATCTAACACTAGGTATCAGGTAGCTGTCAATAAATGTTAACCTTCTTTCCCTTTCTCCTCTTCAGTATAAAGTAGAAAAATGAAATATCCATTATTTAAAATTTATTTGGAATTATTTCTTAGGATTACAGAACTTTAAGAGAACAATGGTCTCAGTACCCTTGCTTATCAAGTTCTTATAACGAATATCCATGGAAATAATCAATAAACAATTTATAATGGGAATAGAATAGAATTTTATTCAAGTCAAACTGAGAACTATAGCCTGGGAGACAGATTCAAGAAACACTTGAATTGTGTTCCACTAGACTACAAAATGGGGGAGGCTTGCATAGGCAAAAAGCACAAAATTACATAAGTTCTTTGTCAGGAATTAGAATTGGAGCTGGCAAGAAGTGAGGGTGCTTGTTAAGCAAGGATCGATTGGGGTCCAAAATGGTTGCATAGTTATAAGGTTGCAGTGGCATCTGCCAGCAGATATTTTTTTGAAAATGGCTGGTAGTGACCTTGAGTTTGATACAGTTCAGAAAATTCAAGTTCTCGGTGATGAAGGAATGTATCTGAAACCATATCCACAGTGGCCACTTGGCTCCATTTTGGATGCCTGAGTGACTTGTCAGAACAAAGAACAAACATCAAACCTGACAGGGATACATTCCTCCAAGGTTTCAAAAGAGGCAGATTAGCATGTACACAGTGAGTCCACATGACCCTGGCATCTGAGAAGGAAACCTCGTCTTTGAAGGAGTACTAGCATTGGTGCCATAGGAGGAAGGGGACATTTATCATTATCTTCAAAGTAGACATTCTAAACAATCTGGTAAATGCATTCTCTTTAATGATTAAAGCAGATGTATAATGTATGTTAGACAAGTCGTAAGACAGGCTGTTCTGGTTAGCAGAATGTTCAAGCCAAATCATATATAAGCCAGAATGATTTCCCCATACCTCACTATGTGAAAATTTCTTCCATCACAAAGATATGTAAGTGTAATTTAGATCTGAAGTCTAAGGGTTTTACTACATGGCTAATATCTATCTATTTTTTCAAATGAAAACATTTAGTTCACCTTTCATTTAATAAAAATCTGCCCCTTTGCCTCTCCTTCACACCTAAGATTATCTATCTACCCCTATCTTCTCTCTCTCTCTCTCTGTATCATTTCTGGAAGCCATAAGTAGGATTTAATGACCTCATGACAATTTCTGTGAAAAATATATTGTGTGCAGAAATATTAGTGTAGAAGTATATATTCACAATGCACAGATTTGACAAATAAATATATAGTCTAGATGTGATTGGTTTTGAGAGGCATCATTTTTCTCTGAAAACTTTTGTAGGCTAGTGACAGAATCTAACCTTTCTTTGAATTGCAACCTATTTAATCTACTTAAAAAAATTGTTCAGTAGAATAGAAAAAAATTGAAATTTTGCGACTGAAATTCTTTAAACATCAAATACATTTAAATGATTTTGTTAATTTCATGTGTATAATAAGTAATGCTTTTATGAGATGAAGGAATTTGTGCTGTTTTACTCCTGGTCTTTCTTCAGATTGACATTGGGGTTGCATGCATAAAGCACCTACTTTGTCACCTGTGCAAAGGAGCTCTTCAGTGAATGCGCTCTCTTCCCTTACCCTCTCTCCCTTTCCCTCCCCTCTCTGCCCCCTCAGAGCTCTCTGTGAGCTCCAGAGTGCCACCTCCACCTCGGAGCAAGTGCGAGCCAGTGCCCACTGTGGCCTCTTGCCACTGTTGTTTTCTACAATTGATGAGGACATTCTACTATGGTGGATTCTCAAAAATTATTGCTGATTAACTGAACAATATCATATCATATGATGTCATGATCCTGCCCTCCCCAACCTTTTTTTGAGACTGAAGAGGTCTTTTAAGCATTAGGCCATTGTGTCACGAATTATATCACTGAACTGTTGATATGAGTTAGTTGTTGGAGTCACTGAAGTCCCTGGACTGAGACTGACCATGTGCAGACGGGGAACCTAGAGGAGCAGTTTAGGTACCTGGTAGGATAAGAGGAGAAGAAAGAAGAAAAATGGTAGCAGAGGAAGAGGGTAAGAAGAGAATAGGAGGAACCTGGGGCAAAGCATGCCCTTCATGATGACATTCATGGAGCAGAGTTCCCCCTTCCCAGCTGTGCCTGCACACACCACACACACACACACACACATGCACACACACACACACACACTCTGCTCATGGACCCCTGCCAGCATTAGTGCTGGGACTTACTTGCTATGCCATGATCAGGTCCAAAGATTATTGAGTTTGGAACTTTCTGTCTTGAAGGTTTTAAGGAACTTTCTTCCAGATGAGAGGCTGACTGGTATCTCTCTCTACCCCATATTTCATAACCATGTCACCCAGGAGTTGTCTTATTAGAATCTATGTATGTTTTTTACAGCTCTTCTGCCATCTGGCTGTGTGGTCTGGGAAGTCACTTTACTTTTCTGGGCCCTGGTTTCCTCAGTGGTGAAAGGAGTTTGCCCTTTGATCTTGAAGGAACTTCTGGCTCCAACACTCTGTGTTTCTCTGAGGTCCCATTTCAAGCACGGGGGTAAGAATGTAAGGCAGGAACAAAATGTCCCAGCTTGCCCCTTTCCCTTCAGTTTACCTGTCTTGAACAGGTTAATTAATGCAATGAACTGATTTCTCTTAAGAACATTATGTGTGTGTATGCATACATATACATGTAAACATATAAGTACATACATATATATGTATATGCATATGTGTAGATATATATTCTACAATAGTTTGAAATTTTAGTAATGGTGTTAAGTGGCTTAGAGGAAGAATTTGGATGTTGTCTAAATAAAAAGAGACAATAAAGGAAGAAAAAAGTCTGTTTTTTGACCTCTAAAATTTTTGGACTGTCAGTTACATTCTTACTATTGAGATGGGTCTAGTGTATGTATAGATGTGTTTGGTTTTAGTTTTAGCCTATTAGGGAAACTGGAGAAAAATGGTGCTCATTACTCACTAGGAAACATCTGTCCATTTTTGTACTACAGTATACATATTTTTAGAGGCAATATTTTATACTACACTTAGACTTCACCAAGTGAACCCAAGACAGTGAGAGATGGAGTCTGATGCCTTGTATGACATGGGCCGGGTGGCTGACTGTCAAAGGAAAACACAAGTTTGGTACATAGCAGGATTTACGTTATCTTATTAAAAATGTGTTTGCCAAAAATGTAGATTGGAAGGGAAATTCTTGGAATTGTTATTTTTTTTTTTTTTTTTTTTTTTACCTTTGGAAGGAATGAATACATATGTGGTGTTAATACAGCTTGGGTGTCCTTCCCTCCCATTGCAGAGCTGCTGTCAAGAGAAGACAACAGCAACTAAGAAAAACAGGCCAGGCCGGCCAGCAGCAGAAAGGCCCTTCCTCACAGGGAGCAGAGCCATTTAGCTCCATCTGAGCTCCCTCCTGCCCATGAGCAGCCGGAGAGGGGAGGGACACAGGTGACAACTCTGGGCCTAATGGCCCTCTCTCTGTTTTTATTTCTCAGCTGGGGGTGGAATGTTCTCATTTTATGGTCACTTGTCCTTTTCAACTCTGAGGAAAGAGATGGTTTCTCCCTCCCCCAGCTCTATTATATATATTTCTTGTTTTTTTGTTCCATAAAGAAAAGAAAAACAAAACACTAAGATTATTTCTCTAAAGAGTTTCTTACATTCAGAAAACCATGCACGGATGGAGCCGAGTGCTGTATGAAGGGGTGCAGACCCCCCCACTCCTGTCCAGAGTTTGGAGAGGCTGCCGAGGATGCCTGCAGCTTGGGCGTGAGGGAGGTACGAAGACGGCTCGGGTAGGTACCGAAAGATGAATGTGATGTACCCAAGAAACAAGTAAATAATCCTGAAACCCTCGGATACCTCCCCCGGATCTCCATCATAATCAATGAAAGAGTGGTTGGTTGGCGCTCCCATTCTTCTCTCCACTCACTCATCTGTCCAGGGATCCACTGAATCAATATGCACTGATGAAATAACCCCATTTTTCAGGTTAGAAAACTGAGACTGTAACGGGATTGCTCAAAATCGCAAGCTTGTAAGTGACAGAGCTAGTCAGTGTCAGAGCCAGATTTGAACTTGTAATTGTCTTACTCTGGAACTTCCCATGAAGAGGTCATTACACTAGAAAGTGATAAATGCAATGATGAGGCATGCCTGGGGACTGAGGAATCAGAGAAGAAGAATTTGATCCAGGTTTTGGGGGTCACGAAAGGCATTTTGGGCCTAGTGGTTCTTGAGTTTAACATTAAACTATGGACCTGAAAAAGCAGACTGAGGTACTGTTGGAGATTCTAGGCAAAAGGAATAACTTGTGAGAACAAGTGTGTGTGAGGAATTACAAATGCTTTGGTGTTTCTGAAACACCAAAACAAAGGAGGGGTGGGAGATGAGCCTGGAGAGGTGAGGTGGGGCCAGATCATGGAAGATCTTTTAGAGTCTACAATGTAGACGATGCGAAATGATGAGTTTGGATCTTTGCAGGGCATGGCAGGTACAGTAGGATGGGAAGGAGGGAAGAGAGGGGAGACCTGATGACTAATTGGGTGGATAGAGGAAATGAGAGAGATGGAGAAGCTATAGGATGTCTCTCTGGCTTCTATCTTGGTGGCTGGGTGGATGGGAATGCCAACGATTGATACAGAGGATTCAGGAGGAGAACAGGGTTCGGAAGAAGGGTGCTGAGCAGTTTTATTCTTCACCAGTCTATAGTTAGAACCACATTTTATTATTAACTTTTTTATAGCAGGTTAAAATGGTAATGCATAGATTTCATACTTAGTATGATTTATAGTTAATTATTACCTGTTATAATTTCATAAATAAGAAACATCTTTCTTACATAAGCAAAATTAAATAATTTGCTACTATCTCAAAAAATAAAACAGTTAAGTCAGCCATAACTTTATGGATACTAATCATAATAACAAATACTACACATGGTTCAGGTATTAGTCTATGGACTTTACCTACATCAATTCCATTTATCTTGCCTCTGGGGATTTTAGTTTGAAACCTAACCCTGATTTTTCCTAAGAACATTGTGTGTGTGTATGCATACATATACATGTAAACATATAAATACATACATATATATGTATATGCATATGTGTAGATATATATTCTACAACTGGCATTCATTCATGTCCTCTTGTGGATGGAGGCCTAGTGGTGTGGATCTGCCAGCGGTGAGTTTGAGCGTGGCACAATCCCCATGGCCCGGTGACTGAAACACAGGAAGACAGCTTTGTGAAAATACATCAGAGAAAGCTGTTTCACTCCAAGCAGCATAAGATGGAATGTGAACTTTCTTCTTACGGTCTAGGTTTGTATTCCAGTAATGCAATTAGAAGCTGTGTGACTCATGAATGTTCATAGCAGCATTATTCATAATACCCCAAACTGGGAACAACCTAAATGTCCATCAGCTAATGAAGAGATAGACAAAATTGGTAGATGCTCCATTGAATACTACTCAGCAATAAAAAGGAAGAAACCACTGACACCTGCTTGCTACTTCATGGTTGAACCACAAACACATTGTGCTAAGTGATGGAAGCCAAACACAAACAACTACATATTGCTTGATTCCATTTCTACATAATGCCCAGAAAATGTAAGTTAATATAAAAAGAAAGTAGTTTAGTGGTTGCTTGAGGCTAGGGGTGGGATGGATTAACTGCAAATGAACATGAGGGATCTAATTGGGATAAACGTTTTCTTAGATTAATTTCTGGTAATGGTAGCAACCGTTTGGTAAAGTTGCTAAACGTCTTTTAATTGTACACATGAAATGAATGAATTTTATAAAATGTAAAATATATTTCAATAAAGTTGTATTTTAAAAAAAGAAGCTGATTTGTGTCAACATACCTACAAAACAAAAACAGACTCACAGATATAGAGAACAGACTTGTGGTTGCCAAGGCGGGGTGGGTAGGGGAGGGAAGGAATTGTAGTTTGGGATTAACAGAGGCAAACTAGTATATATAGAGGGGATAAACAACAAGGTCCTAGTGTATAGTACAGGGAACTATATTCAATATCCTGTGACAAACCCTAATGGAAAAGAATATGAAAAAGAATATATAGGTGTAACTGAGTTACTTTGCTGTACAGAAGAAATTGACACAACATTGTAAATCAACTATACTTCAATGAAATTTAAAAAAAAAGAAACAAAAGAGGCTGTGTGAACTTCAGCCAAGTCATTGAATCTCTTTTTTTTTTTCATTTCCCTTACCTGTAAAATGGGGTGCTGAATTTTTAGACCTTATTTAATCTCCAGCAGCGTTTAACTCAGTTTATTACTCACAGCTATCCCCTACTTCCTGGCCCCCATTCATTTTTTGGAACTACTTTCTGCACTTGATTTCCCTGGCTTCTTGGAGAGTGCAGGGCTGGCTCAATTGTTTCACTCTGCAGTTAATTACCCAGCTCGATGCCTGTGGCATGCGTCCTCACTCACCCATTGCTGCTTCTAATGTTCAGGTTATTTAGGGCTCTGCCTGAGATATTTTGGGACTTGTTTGGGATATTTCTCTGACACCTGAAAATCACTTCAGTCTCTTCATTTTATTGGGCAATTTTATCAATCCTTTCTCACCAATTTATTCCAGAAAGTTTTCCTTGTTCAGTTTTGCTAGAGATACCTCTCCTGATAATCCAGATTCATTTGAATTCATTATAAACCCATTTTTATATTTTTCCTGTTATTTCAATAGGATGTTGTGAGGAAGGATGTAGAGGATGCTGGGTGTGCTATCAAGATCTCATTCAGGACTGAAGGGCTTATTCCTCCAGCTGCCCAAGGCTGGCGCCCTTCCTGGGAGAGCCTTCAACCAATGACTCATCAACTCAAGGCTCAACCTTTTCAACCAACTTGCTACAATTCAGAAGACCACCCAGCCTCAGAGCTTCCTGTGGGGTCAGCAGAGGCCTACATTGAGAATTCACCCAGCCCAGCTTCTCCCTGTCTATTTTTTCTTCCCTTCCCTTCCACAGATGTTGACCCCAAGAATATTCCCTAATAAACCTTGTTCATGCTAACCTCGAAATCCAAGTCTGCTTCCCAGAAAGCCCAAACTGTGACAGAGGAGATGTGAATACATGTGTTTAGTCAGCCAGCTGGAAGGCTTTTTACAGTGTTTATTTTGAGATCATGGACCTTTTAAAATAAGATAATTAAATGTATAAATTCTTTCAACCCAGAAGGTAAGGTTCACTTTCCTCTCCAATATGAACTCTCTCCTCTTGGCTTTTGATCAGAGACATCAGACTCAGTTGGGTTTCCAACTTCTCCTTCACCCCACAGCTGGCGCTATGTGACCCTTACTTGCGAGCTCAGCCTCCTACTTCCCAGGGCCAAATGGCTCTCAGTGGAAAACTATTAACAGTTTGTCTTAAGTCAGGTTTTCTTGAAGCAGACTGTACATGAGGGTCTGTGTGTAAGTGCTTTGTTAAGGAGGTGTCCCTGGAAGAAGGGAGAAGGAGAAGCAGGGCAGGGCAGGGAAGGAAGCCAAGCAAGGCTGGGGTCTCAGGTAGAGTCCTTTGGAGGTGATGGAGGTGGCGTGATGGTTAACTTTATGTGGCAACTTGACTGGCCACAGTGGGCCCAGATTAAGCATTATTTCTGGGTGTACTTGTGAGGTTGTTTCTGGATGAGGTTAGCATTTGAATCGGTGGACTCAGTAAAGAATTTCCCCTCCCCAAGATCATGCAACTTGGGCATCACCCAATGCACTGAGGGCCTGAATGGAACAAAAGACAGAAAGAGGAGGAATTCATTCCTTTTTCCCTGCCTCACTGCTTGAGCTGGGACATCTCATCTCATCTGTTCTGCCTTGAGACTGGGATTTATACCACCATTTCTCCGGTTCTCAGGCAGGCCTTCAGACTCAGACTGAATCACACCACTGGATTTCCTGGCTTTCCAACTTGCAGATGGCAGATTGTGGGGCTTCTCAGCCTTCATAATCAAATGATCCTTCTGACTAATATGGGTAGCTTTGCCTGATGCACAAAAGAACACTGGGAGATACCTTATACCTCAGAATTTTCCTACCTGAGGCAGAAGAGTTGGGCTTTTGTACTCTTGCACCCACTATTCAGATTGATTGACAAAGACTCCCTGTGGTGGGGCTGTGAGCTGAGATATAAATGCCAGGCCCTCCTGGCTCTCTGCTCATGCGGGGAAAGCCACTCCAGTACCATGAGGGTTGTCATCTGAAGAGCACACATGAGTGCTGATCATTGGGAGCCAAAGCACACAGAATCTAGTGAAAGGACATTCAGAAATGGTGGGAAGGGTCTGAAGTGGTCTGGGTGGATCAATGGCATTGCTTGCTGCATAGTTCTATCACCAGCGTCCTCGTCAGTCTGGCCTTGGTACTAGGCTCCAATTTCGTAGAATATTTGATTTTGTGTGGGACTGTATTCCAGTGACTCTGGTTGAGTTAATTGCAAAATTCTCCATTAAATAATGAAATGAGTTAAACTTTTTATAGAGTTGCTCTGTATTTGCTATCAAAATGCTGAAGAGTGTTTGTGAAAAGCAGTAATCCTAGTGTTGGTCTAATTGATATTGAGCTGTTCCTCATGGTAGTAATTGCCCCAAAAGCTTAGTGGCCCCTTGAGGCCATTCTCAGAATGATAATAGGATTATGTCAGCAGCATAAAGGAAGAGGCTATGACAGGAGGTCATGTATCCAAGTTATCAAAAAATGTATCAAATGGTTTGGGTAAAAATTAAAGAGCAGGCAGGCTAGGACATTTGTGCCGTTTGGAGCTGAATCTGCTCTGTCAGGAGCCCATTTCCCATCCATTTTGATCCACCCTTTTTGATATTACAGTAAAGGCTCTGAAGGACCATTAAAAACCTGGGATCAATATCAAGATCATGCAACCTGACCCAAAAAAATCAAATCTGTCTATAAAATCAAAGGCTGACAATAGAGTAATAAATGCCACAAGTCTCAAATTTTAACCATTTTCTCTAATAGAAGAAATAGAATATAGTAATAGTGCATAATAGATTAGAATGTAGTAATAGTACATAATAGAAAAACTATCTCTAAGCATTTGTGCTCTTCCTATAGGATATTATATTGAGACATCCAGACATGTAGTGTGGAAGAGCAAGGTGGTGCTGATTTTTGAAAAGATATTCTGAAAATTCTTGGGTGGTAAGAAAAGAGAGAAGGCAGTCCTAATTTCCTCTAATTCTTTTGGTCTATTTTATATAAATTATACTGTAAGTGATTAAGTCAATAATTTTGCATGGATTGGCACCTACAATGTAGAATAGAATTTGTGGTAGGAAAACTCTCTGCTGCATATTTTAACATTAAGACATTATTTGAATAAGTGGGGACACTGGATTTGAGCTAGAGATCATTCTAGGGCTCTTAAATTATGGGATAAGTGTAAGAGTTTTTAAAAATAAAGAAAGAGCCTCAATTACTGAATTCCTTTAGTCACAGGAGCATGACCAAGCAGGTAGCTACAGAGATCTGTGTGCTGTGGGCTAGAGAAGGGTAACCTGACTAGGGAAAGGACCAGAGAGAGAGAAGTTTCTTAGAGAATGCTCAGGGTAAAAGGGTAAAATCAGGGAAACTAAAAGGCAAGAACCAAGAACCAGACAGCTAAGAACTCTAGTATAATTACATCAAGAGCTCAAAAAGAGAAAATCTTAGCAGGTGCTGAGCATGCATTTTCACTCCTTCCTAATAACTAGCCTTAATTATGCTATAAATAGATGACCCTTCCTTAACATGATAAAGAATCTCCAAAACCAATAGCCAAATTATGTTTATAGGGGACACACTCGAGGTTTTACCATCAAATTAAAAAAGTCAGAGAAAGCTATTTGCCACTAACTAATATTTGTCTGGAAGTGTAGTCAACAAGGTCAAGAAAAAGAAAGGAAATATAAACGTTGGCACTTGGATGATGTGGCAGCATGGAGGTCTGCTTGGATGACCCTCAAGAGACAACTTGCTGTGCAGCTGCAAGAGGGCAGTAAACTGACAATTCTCCAGCTCTTAGTAACTTCAGAGTCACCTCAGCTTCCCGGACAGCCCTCGGCCAATGACTGACCATATCTGCCCAATGGGGGACGTTCCTTACCCTTGGAGCTACTAACTGGGTTGACTGAGACTTTGTCAGGTTTGCATCATAGTTAGCCCTTCATGCCCAATTTTCTTCCTTCCCCCTTTATCCTGTATACTTATACCATATGCTTCTTGCACTCTTACCTCCATCTAGGTGTCTGCTTCCCAGAAGATCCAGCTGACACTGTTGGTTGCAGGAGTGGTGCAGGAAAGCAGGAGGTAAGATGTGTTTTGGGGATTGGATCCAATGAGACTTGGTGCACAGATGCTCTGGCACAGAGTGGCAGTCCAATTGCTAAAACTAGCAGAATTGCCTGGTTGTTACTAAGTTGCACTGATGACCTATAGAGACATAATGAAAAGTTGAGGGCAGTTAAAAAACAGTTGAATATTGCCAGAAAGCCTGTGGGTCACAGAGTGCCTTATTGCCTGCAGTGAGGGAGCAGAGCAAGCTGAAGATTAAACTTAGGATTTAATAGTGTTGCCAAGCTACTAAGACGATTGAATATAAATGAAAGTTCTATTATGCCAAGACCAGGATTCTGGTTGGGCAAATGTGGGACCCTGACACATCAGATGAGGACATCTGTAATGACACCCTCAAAGATTTGGGCTCTCCATATTCCATTGAGCCCTCAGAGTTGCAGAGGTGGCCCACTCCTTCCTATTAAGAGATAGCATTCTCCCCTGCTGGGAACACACTGTGATGTCTTTTTAGCAAGGCAGTAGGCCCCCCTCTCAGGATCTCCCCTTACCTCTTCTCAAGACCACTGGATTGATAACTAGGGTTAAGTTGTAGCAAAATGCAACTAGGGACATGCTGGGCCTTATAAGAGAGGAAAGGGAGCTGTAAGAATTAGCCAGCATTAACTGGTAGGAGCTGGGGAGCTCCCAGGGGACTGGATTTGAGGTTGCTTGATCAAGAGGTCTGGGACATGGGGCTTCCCTGGTGGTGCAGTGGTTGAGAGTCCACCTGCCGATGCAGGGGACAAGGGTTCGTGCCCCGGTCCGGGAGGATCCCACATGCTGCAGAGTGGCTGGGCCCGTGAACCATGGCCTCTGAGCCTGAGCGTCCGGAGCCTGTGCTCCGCAACGGGAGAGGCCACGACAGTGAGAGGCCCGCGTACCGCAAAAAAAAAAGGTCTGGGACATAAGACTGGATAAGAGTGAGTTTGTGAACTTGGGGACATTTTTGCAAAATGCAGGATTCAATACCCTGGCAGAGACCCCAAAGCCCACTGAAAACAATGGCCCATGGTTGAAAAGTCTGCATTACTGTGGCAAATGACGGAAGAAGGGAGGTGGGTCTTCTGGACTAGATAAATTATGCAAGGCCAGAAAACACAGCTGAGAAGTATATTTCACAGAAAAGGCCAGGAATTACACCAAGCCCAGAATAGAGAGACACCAACATCACCAGGAGGTTCAGTGGTGGCTGAGGGACTAAATATACAAATATTCACAACCACAACCTCTGCTGCAATTAGCCCAGAATCAGGACTTAGCCAATAATGGGAAGCTTCGTTATTTTTTCTTGATTCCAACTCAGGACCAACTACTGAAAGCCAAATATGCTCCCGAAAACAATCTCACAAGATGCCCTCCTAGTTAGCCTGCCCCCAGCTTCCTCATGCAAACTACCCTGCAATCAGAACATACCTAAAATCTTCCCTTAATTTCCACTGTGAAGCTTTTCCACTCCCCTTGCCTGCCTTTGAGTCTCCGTCAAACGTGAGTGATGGTGGCTGACTCCTTTGCTGTAGAGAGCTCTGAATAAACAGCCTCTGTTTCTTATCATTCAGGTGGTCTTTGTCTATTTCCACATGGCTTTCTTCTGCAGACAAAAGCTGATGGTAGGAGAGGCTGTCACAGAGCTTGGCTCATTGATACTAATGAGGATTACGGAGCTCCGAAGTTGTAGAGGCCAGGTGGCTACACTTAACTGCCAGAAGCCCGGGATTGCAAGTTTTGGGACAACTGCCAGGATTGAGTGGCAGCCAAGGAGGCTTAACCTACAGAGAATTGCAGAAAGATAGTTAACAGAATATAAATAACATTGTTAGGGGTAAAATAGAAGAAGGGTCAAAGATGGTATTGCTCAATACATATATTTAATCAAAGAAAACAATCATAAACGAGCAGGAAACTGAGAGTGGTCACACCAATAGAAAGTCACAATCCCTTTTGCAGTTTTCAGACCTGACCACTTTTCAGACCCAGAACCCAGTGCCTGAAGACGTGGCTGGGTTCCAGTGGGAAGGATGTGGTATCACCATGGCAAGTATACGTGGTAATGATTCCTCCAGTCCCTCCACAGTGAGACCTATGGCTAATTATCTGAGTGATTGTACAATGGGGAAAGGGGAATATTAGGACATTTCAGCGATTGTTAGACATAGGATCTGACACTGATACTTGGAGACCTGAAGCATCATTATGGTCCCACTGTTAGATTTGTGATATAGGAAGAGCATGTAATAAATGGAATACTGGCCAATGTCCAGCTTGCCATGGATACACTGGGTCTGTGAACTCACTAGGTGGTCTTTTCCTCAGTTCCTGACTATATAATGGGAATTGAAAAATTTGCAAGTTTATCCTTAGCCTGTGGGGTAAGAGCTATGGTAGCATGGGGGGCAAAGAGGAAGTCTTTGAAACTGCCTACCCACATCTCTAGCCAAAATACTAAACAAAAAGTAATATCACATTATAAGAGAGAGTGAAGATTAGTGCCAGGACCTTAAGGATCTTAAGGATGATCCCCATCATATCACTATTTAATTTACCAGTCTGGCCCCTGCAGAAACTGGATGCATCTTGGAGAATGACCGTATACCTCCCTAGACTCAATCAAGTAGTAGCCTGGATTGCAGAGACTGTGGCAGAGGGGATCTGGTTTGCTAGAGTAGATTAACATGGCCTTGTTACACAATCTGCAGCTATTGATTTGGTAATGGGACTCTTTTCTTTCCCTATCAGGGAAGAGGTTAGAAAAGGTTTGCATTCACAAGGAGGGAAAACAATATACATTTATAGTTTTGCTCTAGGACTATGTTAAGTCTTGGACCTCTGCTATAACACAGTCTGAAAATATCTAGATTGCTGGGACATCCTATAGAATATCAATTGATTTATCACATTGTTGAGAGCATGCTTCTCAGGCAGGATGTGCAAGAGGAGTTAGCGCCCTGGAGACTTTGGTCCTCAGTTTACAGGGTGGAAGATAAATTCTACAAAGACTTTAGGACCTACAACTTGGGCAAAGTTTTCAGGGGTCTAGTGGTCCTAGGAGCATGCTGGGACATCTCCAAAATACAAGACAACTTGCCTCAACCTTCATGCATTATCACAAAGAGGTCAGCACAATGCTTACTAGGGTTATTCAGGTCCTGGAGGAACACATTCTACATAGGAATACTGCTCCAGCCCATATATCATGTGACCCCAAAGGCTGTCAATTTTGAGAGGGGCTTGGAACAGGAAAAGGCTCTGCAGCAGGTTCAGACTGTGGTGGAAGCAGCTCTGTCATTTGGGTCATATACTCCAACAGACCTAAGTGACTATGCATCAGGAACTGCTTATTATGAGTTGGGTTCTGTTGGACACAAGTCATAAAGTTGAGTAGACCCAGACTGAGGACCAGACGGCATGAATAGTCAAGATACCCCCCATGCCCATATCACCCACAATGGTACACCAGCACCTATGCCTCAGCTCATACCTGGCAGGAGGTTGAGATGGGGAGGGAGGTGCATACAACCAGTTGAAGGAAGAGGATAAACCTGAGGTTGGTTTATGGATGGGCTGACTTGGTAACATGGTTGTAAGCCAAAAATGGATGGCAGATGCAATACAGCCACAAGCAGGGTGGCCTTGAAAGCTAACGTTGAAGAAAAAAGTCTTCCCATGGTAGAGCTTTGCGCAGTGTACCTGGGCACCCACTTTACCAGTAAGAAGAAATGGTCCATTTATCTGGGCCATGATGAATGTCCTGGAGGGTTTGGTCAAGGGCCTGGAAGGAAAAAAAGACTGAAAGATCAGAGATAAAGTCTGGGGTAGAGGCAGGTGGATGGACATATGGAAGTTGGCATGAAGTGTGATTTTTGTATCACCTATTAATTTGTGCTTACTAGAAAGTATTCAACGGCACTAAAATGATCTAGTAGACAATGCAAGTCAGGCACTTGACATTAGCCAGCCTATGTCTTTCCCACTTCAGAACTACACACTAAGCATATGAATGAAGAGACCATACAGGCAGAGGTAAAATGTACTCATGGGTTTAACAGCATAGATTCCTACTTATGAAGGCAAATATTGCTATTTCCAACTCTTAGTGTCCAACCTGCCAGCAACAGATCTCAAGGCTGAGCCCTGACAGGACACTATTCCTCACAAGCAGCTGAGGCCAACCAGCTACTTGGTGACAAGTTGACTACATTGGGCTCTTTTCATCCTGGAAGTGCCAATGATTTGCTCTAATAGGAATAAATACCTATTCTGAATGAGTTTACTTTTCCTGCCCACAAAACTTCAGCCAGCACCACTATCTGGATCCAGTCTTACCTGATCCACAGCATATGTACAATGAAGGAAATGAGGGAGTGGGCTTATTATCATGGAATTCACTGGTGTAATCTCATGCTGCACCACTCAGAAGCTGTCAACCTAACAGAGTATTGAATTGACCTGTTGAAAGTACAGCTAACTGCAAGTATGGGGTCTCTTGATGAGAAATGTAAGGGAAGATTCTCAGGTTGATATTTTGCAGTGGACTAGATTGTTGACATTCTCAAGGGATATAATCTCATTATTCCTCTCCTAGAAAATTTTTAACATCTTTATTGGAGTATAACTGTTTTACAATAGTGTGTTGGTTTCTCCTTTACAACAAAGTGAATCAGTTATACATATACATATGTTCCCATATCTCTTCCCTCTTGCGTCTCCCTCCCTCCCACCCTCCCTATCCCACCCCTCTCGGTTGTCACAAAGCACAGAGGTGATCTCCCTGTGCTATGTGGCAGCTTCCCACT
>NC_041228.1:42670910-42674596 GCF_002837175.3 Physeter macrocephalus
CTTAGCCTGTGGGGTAAGAGCTATGGTAGCATGGGGGGCAAAGAGGAAGACTTTGAAACTGCCTACCCACATCTCTAGCCAAGATACTAAACAAAAAGTAATATCACATTATAAGAGAGAGTGAAGATTAGTGTCAGGACCTTAAGGATCTTAAGGATGATCCCCATCATATCACTATTTAATTTACCAGTCTGGCCCCTGCAGAAACTGGATGCATCTTGGAGAATGACCGTATACCTCCCTAGACTCAATCAAGTAGTAGCCTGGATTGCAGAGACTGTGGCAGAGGGGATCTGGTTTGCTAGAGTAGATTAACATGGCCTTGTTACACAATCTGCAGCTATTGATTTGGTAATGGGACTCTTTTCTTTCCCTATCAGGGAAGAGGTTAGAAAAGGTTTGCATTCACAAGGAGGGAAAACAATATACATTTATAGTTTTGCTCTAGGACTATGTTAAGTCTTGGACCTCTGCTATAACACAGTCTGAAAATATCTAGATTGCTGGGACATCCTATAGAATATCAATTGATTTATCACATTGTTGAGAGCATGCTTCTCAGGCAGGATGTGCAAGAGGAGTTAGCGCCCTGGAGACTTTGGTCCTCAGTTTACAGGGTGGAAGATAAATTCTACAAAGACTTTAGGACCTACAACTTGGGCAAAGTTTTCAGGGGTCTAGTGGTCCTAGGAGCATGCTGGGACATCTCCAAAATACAAGACAACTTGCCTCAACCTTCATGCATTATCACAAAGAGGTCAGCACAATGCTTACTAGGGTTATTCAGGTCCTGGAGGAACACATTCTACATAGGAATACTGCTCCAGCCCATATATCATGTGACCCCAAAGGCTGTCAATTTTGAGAGGGGCTTGGAACAGGAAAAGGCTCTGCAGCAGGTTAAAACAATCATAAACGAGCAGGAAACTGAGAGTGGTCACACCAATAGAAAGTCACAATCCCTTTTGCAGTTTTCAGACCTGACCACTTTTCAGACCCAGAACCCAGTGCCTGAAGACGTGGCTGGGTTCCAGTGGGAAGGATGTGGTATCACCATGGCAAGTATACGTGATAATGATTCCTCCAGTCCCTCCACAGTGAGACCTATGGCTATTTATCTGAGTGATTGTACAATGGGGAAAGGGGAATATTAGGACATTTCAGCGATTGTTAGACATAGGATCTGACACTGATACTTGGAGACCTGAAGCATCATTATGGTCCCACTGTTAGATTTGTGATATAGGAAGAGCATGTAATAAATGGAATACTGGCCAATGTCCAGCTTGCCATGGATACACTGGGTCTGTGAACTCACTAGGTGGTCTTTTCCTCAGTTCCTGACTATATAATGGGAATTGAAAAATTTGCAAGTTTATCCTTAGCCTGTGGGGTAAGAGCTATGGTAGCATGGGGGGCAAAGAGGAAGTCTTTGAAACTGCCTACCCACATCTCTAGCCAAAATACTAAACAAAAAGTAATATCACATTATAAGAGAGAGTGAAGATTAGTGCCAGGACCTTAAGGATCTTAAGGATGATCCCCATCATATCACTATTTAATTTACCAGTCTGGCCCCTGCAGAAACTGGATGCATCTTGGAGAATGACCGTATACCTCCCTAGACTCAATCAAGTAGTAGCCTGGATTGCAGAGACTGTGGCAGAGGGGATCTGGTTTGCTAGAGTAGATTAACATGGCCTTGTTACACAATCTGCAGCTATTGATTTGGTAATGGGACTCTTTTCTTTCCCTATCAGGGAAGAGGTTAGAAAAGGTTTGCATTCACAAGGAGGGAAAACAATATACATTTATAGTTTTGCTCTAGGACTATGTTAAGTCTTGGACCTCTGCTATAACACAGTCTGAAAATATCTAGATTGCTGGGACATCCTATAGAATATCAATTGATTTATCACATTGTTGAGAGCATGCTTCTCAGGCAGGATGTGCAAGAGGAGTTAGCGCCCTGGAGACTTTGGTCCTCAGTTTACAGGGTGGAAGATAAATTCTACAAAGACTTTAGGACCTACAACTTGGGCAAAGTTTTCAGGGGTCTAGTGGTCCTAGGAGCATGCTGGGACATCTCCAAAATACAAGACAACTTGCCTCAACCTTCATGCATTATCACAAAGAGGTCAGCACAATGCTTACTAGGGTTATTCAGGTCCTGGAGGAACACATTCTACATAGGAATACTGCTCCAGCCCATATATCATGTGACCCCAAAGGCTGTCAATTTTGAGAGGGGCTTGGAACAGGAAAAGGCTCTGCAGCAGGTTCAGACTGTGGTGGAAGCAGCTCTGTCATTTGGGTCATATACTCCAACAGACCTAAGTGACTATGCATCAGGAACTGCTTATTATGAGTTGGGTTCTGTTGGACACAAGTCATAAAGTTGAGTAGACCCAGACTGAGGACCAGACGGCATGAATAGTCAAGATACCCCCCATGCCCATATCACCCACAATGGTACACCAGCACCTATGCCTCAGCTCATACCTGGCAGGAGGTTGAGATGGGGAGGGAGGTGCATACAACCAGTTGAAGGAAGAGGATAAACCTGAGGTTGGTTTATGGATGGGCTGACTTGGTAACATGGTTGTAAGCCAAAAATGGATGGCAGATGCAATACAGCCACAAGCAGGGTGGCCTTGAAAGCTAACGTTGAAGAAAAAAGTCTTCCCATGGTAGAGCTTTGCGCAGTGTACCTGGGCACCCACTTTACCAGTAAGAAGAAATGGTCCATTTATCTGGGCCATGATGAATGTCCTGGAGGGTTTGGTCAAGGGCCTGGAAGGAAAAAAAGACTGAAAGATCAGAGATAAAGTCTGGGGTAGAGGCAGGTGGATGGACATATGGAAGTTGGCATGAAGTGTGATTTTTGTATCACCTATTAATTTGTGCTTACTAGAAAGTATTCAACGGCACTAAAATGATCTAGTAGACAATGCAAGTCAGGCACTTGACATTAGCCAGCCTATGTCTTTCCCACTTCAGAACTACACACTAAGCATATGAATGAAGAGACCATACAGGCAGAGGTAAAATGTACTCATGGGTTTAACAGCATAGATTCCTACTTATGAAGGCAAATATTGCTATTTCCAACTCTTAGTGTCCAACCTGCCAGCAACAGATCTCAAGGCTGAGCCCTGACAGGACACTATTCCTCACAAGCAGCTGAGGCCAACCAGCTACTTGGTGACAAGTTGACTACATTGGGCTCTTTTCATCCTGGAAGTGCCAATGATTTGCTCTAATAGGAATAAATACCTATTCTGAATGAGTTTACTTTTCCTGCCCACAAAACTTCAGCCAGCACCACTATCTGGATCCAGTCTTACCTGATCCACAGCATATGTACAATGAAGGAAATGAGGGAGTGGGCTTATTATCATGGAATTCACTGGTGTAATCTCATGCTGCACCACTCAGAAGCTGTCAACCTAACAGAGTATTGAATTGACCTGTTGAAAGTACAGCTAACTGCAAGTATGGGGTCTCTTGATGAGAAATGTAAGGGAAGATTCTCAGGTTGATATTTTGCAGTGGACTAGATTGTTGACATTCTCAAGGGATATAATCTCATTATTCCTCTCCTAGAAAATGAGTTCCCTTGTAAAATGTAATAAAGTATAACTCAAAATTAAATGATCTGTTCACATTCAGTGATAAGAGAAAAA
>NC_041228.1:42676265-42680591 GCF_002837175.3 Physeter macrocephalus
TGTTTCTTAAGGTATGATTGTATTGCTATAAACTTCCCTCTTAGAACTGCTTTTGCTGTATCCCATAGGTTTTGGGTCGTCGTGTCTCCATTGTCATTTGTTTCTAAGTATTTTTTGATTTCCTCTTTGATTTCTTCAGTAATCACTTCGTTATTAAGTAGTGTATTGTTTAGCCTCCATGTGTTTGTATTTTTTACAGATCTTTTCCTGTAATTGATATCTAGTCTCATAGCGTTGTGGTCGGAGAAGATACTTGATACGATTTCAATTTCTTAAATTTGCCAAGGCTAGATTTGTGACCCAATATATGATCTATCCTGGAGAATGTTCCATGAGCACTTGAGAAAAATGTGTATTCTGTTGTTTTTGGATGGAATGTCCTATAAATATCCATTAAGTCCATCTTGTCTAATGTATCATCATTTCCCATTCTTGCATTCAGATCTCTTGTAATATTATGTCCTTTAAAGGATAAAACAAATATGTGCAATGCAAATAATATCAAGTGAGACAATGTATTTCATACATATAAATGAATTTGATGGTATAATATACGTATCTAAGGCAAGTTTGGTCCGTCTTATTAGTGAGCAGAACCATATTGTGTGAAAAGAAGTCCCATCTCTAGTATTCGTTTGGATGCTAAAATTCTTAGAAATACATACTTACTTCTAAAATGATTGCCTTATTTTGGACCCAGCTGATGTGAGTTATTATGAATCCCGTATCCAAAGGAAACACTTCTCTTCACATATGTGGTTATTTGATTTGAAATAGCTAGAATCCGTATCAGATGGTTTTTAAAGAGAATGATTATATTCTTAAAGGAATCTGGAAGAGTGTGATACTGCAAAGAGATTTAAAGACTATGTAAGGAAAATGATATATTAACTAGTTAAGTTCGTATTTTAAAAAAAGTAAAGAGGCTTACCTTACCTCTTATCTTTTTAAAAATATAGTTAGTTCTTTATAGGTTCTATTGAACAGCCATAAAAAAATTTATTTATTATTCAATGCTAAGTATTCTAATTTGAGTTCTTAAAGACATTTAACCTTTCAAAATTGTGCTATTACCCTGCAAAAAAGACAGTCAGTGAAACAAAAAATTCCATAAACATATTTCCACACAGAGACAGAAAGCATGCACAAGAAGAGCGGGAACACAATATCTGAAATAAGTGGAATACAACTCTTGTTCATTAAGAACTGTTTCAGAACTACCTATGGAATATAGGAAGTGACCTACTTAAAGTTTAATGTCAAATGCCAACGAAGAACCACAGAGCCCCAGCTTAAGAAAAGTCATAACACCTCATTTTCTGAGGAAGCAAGAAGGAAGGAGATAATCTCATATAATATCAGTGGTGGTAAAAGAGATAAGAACTTTCCAATGTGGCTGAGTAATCAATTGTTCTCAGTCTTGTGACAGGGAGATAAATTTTCTATTGAGAATTGCTGCCTTTACATGAGAACTTTTTTTGACAGAAGGGCCAGGTGGTCCAAAGGAAATATTCCTGGCTCTAGAGAGTATAATCCATTTTTTATAAACTGACTAGTTGAGCACCTACTATGTGCTAGGTATCCTGCTAGGTGCCATGGGAGTTACAAAGATAAATAAAGGGCAAACTACCTTTTGCTTTGAGATCCTACTTGGCGCCAAGCACTTAGGAATTCTATGAAGTGGATATTATGGTATCATTTTTACAGATAAGGAAATGGGGATTTGAGAGATTAAATAATATGCTCCTGTAACCAAACTGGAATTTGGGTCTGCTTGCCTGACACACAGCAAAGCCAATCTACTGACACTGGTTTGTGATGAAGGAAAGTACAGTGTTTACTTCAGGTGTCAAGCAAGGAAAATGGGCAGCTAGTGCTCAAAGGACCAGAACTCCCTATGGCTTTCAGGGAAGGATTTTTGAAGGCAACATTAGGGGTGGGGGTTACAGGGTGTCTGATCAACCTATGGACATTCTTCTGATTGGTTGGTGGTGAGGTAACAGGGTGATGTTTCAGAAGTCAACATCATCAGCCTTCAGGTCCCAGCTGTCTTGGAGACTACATGCTGTGATCAGCAGTTGCTAACTGGTAAGAGTTTGGTTTCTATAAAAACAACTTAGGAATGTGCATTAGACATTATTATCTATGTCCTTCAGGGAGGAGCTAAAGGTCCTGTGACTCTGCTATAAGGCTGATATATTGTTTAAATTGTTACCAGTTTCTGGTGCAATAGCTAGTTTTGTTACTACATGTTCACATTTTCCTAATCGTTAACTCTTGAGCCAGCATTTTGAGACTCAGGAGAGGCTTGAAACAGAGCCTTTTTATTTCAAGAGATGGGGGACAAAGGGCGGGGGCTTGTATACTAGAGAGGGTCCCTAAGGGACCTGCTTGGTTTTATTCCAAGTCACATAGCTAAGAGATGATAACCATAATATCCACTTTGCAGTGTTGTTCTTAAGTTCTAAGTACAAAGTAGAAGCTCACAACAAAACACAAAACAAAACAAAACAACAAAAAAACAAAAACCAAAACCAAAAACTCCTGGGAGGATTATCATTATGCATTTGGGAGTTATTTTATCTTAATATTTTTATCAAACTCATCATTCAATTATCACCTGATTGTAACACGATCAACCTAGTGATGCTGTAGAATATTTTCCTATGTATTAGATTGGGCTATTAATAGCAATATGTAAGCTTCTTTGAGGTCTGAGATCATGACTTATACCAGCAAGGCGAACTTTCCCTGCTCCACCAAATGGCTTCTTGCTCACGGGACACTGCTTAGTGAAGATCTAGGTTTTACTCTTTTGCTGAGAGCTCATAATTCATTGGTTCCCACTGATGGCAGTAAAGATAAAAGATGAAGAACATGAAAAATCAGAATTTTACTTTGTTTCAGTATGCTTTAAAACAGTGACTTTCAAATTTCTGTCTGAAATCTACAGTAAAACATATATTTTTCATTGGAACTAACATTTGTGCGTACATGCACACACTCCAGTCAAAGGTTTTATGAAACAATACTTACCTTATGGGTGGCAGACTCTGATACTTTCTATTCTTTCTATTCTATTCTATTCTATTCTATTCTATTCTATTCTATTCTACTCTATTCTATTCTACTCTATTCTATTCTGCCATTGCATTACACTCCATCCCATTAAAAATGCTGATCATAATCCACTAAGTTGATTTAATGACCCACTAAGGGGTCATGGCCCACATTTTGAAAAACCATTTCTTTAAGACATTTAAAATATGGGGCATTATATCAATTTTGGACCTCCTACAGTGCTTAGAATAGTACTAAAATAATACTGGCTAATCTGATGTGGTAGATTGCCAATTTGCTCCAATTCTTTACCCCCTGTGCCCCCATATCCATGTGCTTTGCTGTGTGACTGTCTAGTGTATACCTATTTTGATACTGACCTGGGCCATGTTTATTGGCCTATTGTTTTAGCTGATAGGAGTTTAGTAAACATGATACAATCAGAAGCTTGAAAAGTGCATGCACACTCTTGCCCCTCTGTCTTGTTTATGAGAATATGCCCAACTATCTTCTGGAGACACAAGGACAGGATCAGAGATGTGATCAGAGCTGAAGATCCAGATGTCCCAGCTGAGGCTATTCTAGATTAGCTCACAGCCAGCCGACACTGATATATGAGTGAGCCCAGGCAAGATAAGCAGAGGCTTCTAGCCATATAGTCAACCGCTCCAGACATGTGAGCAATAAACATTTATTGTTAAATGCCACTGAGGTTTTTTGATTTGTTACACATTACTATTGAGGCAACAGATAACATACACCTGGCTGTGCCCAATCATGTACTGTTCGTGTTTGAGTACATGAAGTATACCTATGTAACTTGAAGCCTAGTAGAGTCGATTAAAAACTCCCCCATCCTGCCTTACTTCTGCTATGGGTCAAAATACTACTCACTTTGATCACCTCATTATAGGATAGTCCTTAGGATGTCTGGTTTCTTCAGGAGGTTGTTCACAAACATTCACAAAATGCTCACATTTTGGCTTCTGGAGAGAGGGCCATTGATATTAAGAAGATTATAGAGGCATAATGTTAATGTAGAATGGCATACGTTATATAGTGTACAGAAATACTTTGGCTTGCTAGTGTTAGGAATTTGACAGTTATTTTAAGGCATAATAGCATGACAGACTACTCTTTCTTCTTGTTTTTTCTAATTTTCCTGTTCTTTGTTTTAGGACTTCTCTTCTAATTACTCTTGTCTTATTTCCTTTAGCTTTTTTTTTTTTTTTTTTTTTTTTTTTTTTTGTGATATGCGGGCCTCCC
>NC_041228.1:42680625-42701427 GCF_002837175.3 Physeter macrocephalus
TCCGCAGCACGTGGGATCTTCCCAGACCGGGGTGCGAACCCGGTTCCCCTGTATCGGCAGGTGGACGCGCAACCACTGCGCCACCAGGGAAGCCCTCCTTTAGCATTTTATTATCCCCCCCAGGAGGTACCCACATTCCTTGTTTGTTACTCCATGTATACATATAATGAAAAAGTTAGACAACTTGGGATCTACAAGAGAGAGATATTACTTATTGCTCTAGAAAATCTGAAATAGTTAGAAAGATCTGGATGTGTTATTTGTCATGGATGTCATCAAGAAAGTCTAACTGCTAAAGAGATGGTTATTAAAGAAAAAAATCAACCTCCACCTCTCACTCTGATTTCAGAGAGATCTCTATGCCTGGACCAGTCCTTTAAAACAAGCTGGAGATGTCTCATTGCCTTCCACCATGGAAACCTTGATATGGTTGCTTTACTTATTACTAACCAGCTTGGGCTTTGTCTTTCCTAAGTGAACCTGGGACCTAAAAAACAGGCCAGGCCTCCTAGTGGGTCCTAGATCCCTAACGGAAATTCCTGGTCACACCATCTTTCAGGTACACCAAGCTAGCCATCTTTGCCAGACGGGTCCCAAGGACAGAACCAGATTTACTTTTATCTTCACATCTTTCTTGTTTTCTCTGACTTGTTGGTATTAATGAATTCTTTGGCTTGTGAACTCTTGGATCCCAATAATTCCTTTAGCACAGTGGTTTTCAATTTTAGTTGCATTTTAGATCACCTGGGGAGCTCTGAAAAATCCAGATGCCCATGCCACACCCAGATTAATTATATCAGAATCAGGGTGGGTCCCAGGCATCAGTGCTTTTATAGAGTTCTTGGAATAGTTTCATTGTGTAGCAAAGCAGAAAGCCACTGCTCTAGTCAGCTTCTTATATCATGTTCTAAATTATCTACTTTCAGTAAGTTGGAATGTACTAAGCTTTCATGTTTCCCTCATTTTGGGGTTGAAAGGTCTAGATTATACACATTTTGCCAATAAGAATACTGTCCTCTAAAGCTCTCTTTCTCTTTTCTACTTTTCCTGTTTGTGAAAAAAAAATCTTATTTCTCTCCCCACTGCCCCATATCTACTAGTCAAAGAATAAAGTAGTTCTGCTTAAAATGGAAAGTATGTGGCTCATATTCAAACCACCACTATCCCAACAGAAAGTCCTTTCTGTTCTAGTATGAAACTCTTAAGTCTTTTAAACCTAGTGTATGGTATGAAGTGAATACAAAATTATTAAATTAGACTGAAACATGATTTTTTTCTTCACTCACTGCAAGTACATTATTCTACTATATATCTTTCTTTCTGAAATTCTTAGGTAAGTTTGTGAATTTCCAGGACTAAACAGCATTGTTCCTTCTTTCCAGTCTGTCTAGTTCCAAGTACTGACTGCCATTATGTTAAATCTTCTGTGAATTCTTAAACTCTAATGATATTGTAAGATGAACACAATATTATTTTGGCAGGGAATTGTTGATATGTGTGTGGGTAGGGGGTTTTACTTGCTCTTATATATCTCTTTAACATGAAAGAAACTTGGTTTAATTTGCTTCTATTTTATTCTCCTAGGAGCCAGGAAAAACGCTCAAGAGAAAAAAGGATATTATTTCACTCTAAGAGCTCACAGTGATGGAAACTTGGAAATGAAAGCAAGTATGTGTAGGTACATAGGTCACAAATTACAAAGGTCACAAATTTTAAAAGTCCGAATTACCTCTGGTTTATTCATCTAAAATGAAAATATTCTTCAGTCATCAAAATCATGTTTATGGCTTATTTGGGAAAATTTATCTTAAAACCAGATACAGATTTTGGAAGGAAACCAGGAACCTGGACAGTACAATTCACTTGGGGTCAAAGGCAAAATTGCTGGGAGATTGAAGTTTTCCTTATTGAGTTTGCAATATTGATTTGGGGAATATAAAATAAATAACTGAAAATATCTTCCCAGAAGTAACTTTATATCATCAGCTTTAGATGAAAAAAAACTAGGAACTGGCTTCATTTGAAGGAATAGTTACTCAGCTCTCTAGAGTTTGCTTAAATGACTTCAAGGACCGAATTTATAGCTTATATCATGTGCTGTTAAATCCTTTTTTTTTTTTCCAGAATCAGTTCAAGATGGAATACTTATTAAGTTTCTGCTTGTTCATTCATTTGATGTGTCCTTATTGAGTGTTTACTATTTGCTAGGTTCTGCTAGCTCTTGGAAATACAGTGATGGACATGATGGTCCCTGTTTTCATGGAATTTACAGTTTAGCAGAGAAGATAGTCATTGAACAAATAAGTGACATATATAGTGATTTAATTACAGTTATGGTAAATGCAACAAGACAAAAAGTAAAGTGTACAATTGAAGTCATTAATATGAGAAGTGCCTTGTCTCAGGGGTTAGAGATGATTTTCCTTAGGAAATGATATTTTAGCCGCCATTAGTAGAATTAGTAGGCTTTAGCTCGCATGTACTGTAATAGTACATTTTAATCAAATCATTGAAATCAGGTATTTATTGAAGAACCAATTTTATGTGGTCAGGTGTCTAGGAGGCTTCTGTGAAATTTAATTTAGGAAATCGGTGCTACTGTGTATTCATAGAAGCCAAGGGTTAACAGGCAAAGTGGCAGGAGTGACTCAAAAGGTCATATCCATTCACTCAGTAAATATTTGCACAGGGGAAACAGACAAAAACCCCTGCCCTTTCTGGAGCTTTCACTGTCCATGAATAGACAGTCACTAAACAAGGTAAATCAGCAACACACAGAACACGTTAACATATTGATACTGTAGTGGAGGAAAAATAAGGCAGAAAGGGGGTTAGGGAGTGTTAGGTGTTGTAAACTTACCATAGCCTACTTTATACATAATGTCTTGGGAGAAAATGGTTTCTGGTTCGACTCACAGAACTGCTTCTTGGATTGCAGTTGGCTGCAATTGGTACCATATTTTAAAGTTCACTGTCATTCTTCAGAGCTGTCATCCTTAAGTTGTGTTATTTTTTACAAGGTAAATATTATTATCATTCCCATTTTACAAATATCATTTTTTTCACCACTGTGATTGGCAGACTTCAGGGACGGAAAGGTGCGGGTGTAGACGTTTTTGACTGCAGTAAAGCCAGAGCCTTATCTATTGTGTGAAGACCTTTGTGTGTGCAGAATTAAGACAGAAGTGGCTCTACCATTCATTCGCCTGCAAAATGAATCCACGCCTTTGATCCACAGTTTTCTTATTTGTAAAATACAGTCTTGCCTCGGTATCCACGGGAGACTGGTTCCAGGAACCCCCGCGGATACCCAAATCCGCAGACGCTCAAGTCTCTTATGTAAAAGTGTAGTACGTCCATCCTCCCTATCTGCAGGTTCAGCATCCGCGGATTCACCCAACTGCGGTCCGATTTTCTCAGATTTTCTTCAGTGTTCCCAGAATTTTTGATCCTTCTTTGGTTGAATCCTCGGATGCTGAACCTGTGGATACGGAGGGCAGACTGTAAATGGCTTGGACCAGATCTGTAAACCTCTTTTAAACCTGAAGAATTTCTTCTCTGACAGGCTCTTTACCTTTTCTAGGGGGATTTTTACTTTCAGGAACGCCTACCCCAGCCTTTGAAAGCACCCGGTTATACAATACTTTGCCTGTGTTGCCTAGTGGTCTTTCTGTCGGGCAAGTAAAGAAGATATTGCGCTTGCATTAGCACCATTTTAATAATAATAATAAACATTTGTGTGTTCCTAGCTATGTGTCAGGTGCATTTCTTAGCCTTTTACCTACAATCCTCATGGCAATTTTACAAGGTGAATATTATTATCATTCTCAGTTTACAAATAGCAAGTTCAGAAAGATTAAGTAATTTGTCCAAGGTCACACAGGTTGGAAGAGACTGAATTAGGAATCAAGTTAGGGCAATCTGTGTCAGTGGTCTCCAAACATTTTCTGAACACACATCCCATTAATAGAATAATTTTGAGGATTCATCTCAATATATATTTATTTACTGATTTAAAATTGTATGTGTAGGAATCATAAAATGTCCATAAAATAGAAAATAAAAAGCTAAAGATGAAATATTTAAAAATTAATTTTAAAGTTTCATTAACAATACACAAATTTTTTGTTTTCATAAATGTGGTTGAACATACTTCATTATTTTTGGTTTGAATCATGGCCTGAATCATGTGATTCAGCTATATAAAGATCTGTTTCTAAGTTCTTAGCTGAAAAAGATGCCTCACAAATATACTTGGGTCCGTATGGAAGAGGTACATCATTAGCTGCCCTTAATTATGATATGCATTTGTCAATCATCCACCCTTTATACAAAGGCTTTTTTATTGTTATTGTTTAAATTCTGCAAAAAAATTCCTATCATTCCTGATTTAATCAGCTGCTCTTGCATACTCCTTGAAAGGTGGTGCATTTTTGTATTTTAACAAATGAGATTAAAGCCAACTAATACATTACTTTGCGGATGTTGAAACTGGTTATAAAATTTTGTTTCCACTTTTTTTCTTGTTACAGATAAGGCAGATTTTAGAGGGGATATCCTGCCTTAGCCTGGGTTTTCCAGAAAGCAGAACCTCGGTTTTATTTAGAACTGTACAGTCTTAGGGAGCAGGAGGGAGGGACATGGAAAGGGAGAGCCTGTCAAGGATGTATTACTGAGTTGGCTACAGAGCATGACTGATTTTCGATTTTGAGAGATGGTTTTCACAAAAGCTATATAAATGACTGCTTCTCAGGACAGTCCCTCCAGGGGAAGGAATGGCGAAAATGTATTGTCTCGCTCCCGTCCTCCATAAATTCACTTTGGATTGCACTTGTGTGTGTTCAAAAATTCACTTTGGATTGTGCTTGCGTGGATGCTCAGCCGGGTCCTGTAGCCTTTCACCCCTCCAAGTCAACGGGAAAAACCTGGGGTGGGAGGCAAGAAAGAAGCATCCGAAACAGGTACAAGGCTGGGTGCTGTCAACTGCTTGAAGGACGCCAGAGTCTATGCACCACACAGGGACTGGACAGGAGAGAGGTGGGGCAGAGAGTGTTGAAGTGATCAGAAAGGTGATTGATAGACACACAAATGATGTCTTTTGCAACAGAAACATATAACTACACACACATTTTCAAATAACTAGTTTCCAAATGCTCTCCTAAGCAAATTTTTAAAAAAGCATTTACTTTTTATTCATTGTTAAAACATCACCTGTATCTACCTAGGTACAGTAAACTGCAACATGCTGCGATATATTGATATAAAAGAACAAGGGAAGGTTCCATTGTGAACCGCTAAGCGGGTGAACCCCTTTCTTCCTCCAGAATACTCCATGCTGTATTTAAGTGCCCAGCAAACAAGCTGACTCATGCACTGGGCTCAACCAGTATGCTAAATATTGGCATAACAATTTCTTATTTTTTGACTGAAAATGAGTAGAAAAAGGTGTTCTGATATTTTCTAAAGAAGTTCTAATATTTCATTTTCTCAAAATAGTGGATCGCCTTGCCCCATACTTTGGAGGTCAGCAGTATAGGTCTTTTAAGACATGAAGGAATTAAGGCAGCTACATTAATAAACAGAGTTTGTAGTCCAGAGTTGGAGAACACGGGCTTCATGGCCAGCAGGCTTGCATCTCAGTACTGCCCTTCCACCTAGTGCTTTTCGTAGCTTTGGTTGAGTTACTTAATGTCACTTTCCTCATCTGAAAATGGAAATGATAAAACCTATGTCTGTCTGACGCATAGCAAGTGCCTGGTAAGAGCAAGCTGCCCTTGTAGGAGCAGCAGTTGACAGTAACAGGGGAAGGGAGAGCCAGCCGAGCAGCAGTCCATGCTAGGATTGCTCCTGTCCTAAAGCAAAGTTTACAAGTTACCAGGAAATGAGTTTTCTGTCACCTCCTATTCTTCCAAGGTTCCTTCCTAGCAGCTGTACTCTTCGGGAGGGGAGTGGGACAGACCTCATGAAACTACATGATTTATTATCCATACTGACTTAGCCCAGGAGCTCTGGAATATGGAACTCAAATTCTTTTCCTTGCTGATCTCATTTTTTTATCACAAAATTCCTTCCCAAGTTCCTTCTTGGATCTTCCCTCAAGATGCAGAAAACCAGAAATTATGTTACTCTGGTTGTAATTACTATTTATTTTAGATGTTTATAATTTTTTCATTATAATAATTTCACCAGCATGGTGAAGGAAGCATGCTGCTTTCTGAGGCTACCTTTAATGGAGCAGGGGTTCACCTCTTTGGAGCTCTTAGGAGCTTCTCCTCCACTTGAACACTGACATTGACCTCTTGGGGGCTCTTTGGAGCTTCTCCTCCACTTGAACACTGACATTGACTTCCCTTAATTTCATGGTCACAAGAATGAGACGTTTTCTACAGTTCCGTCTGTGGTTTCTCCCTAGTTTGTGTCTCTTTGATAAGGTCTCACTGACCTGTGTACTTTCAAATTAAGTCATTTTATTTCTACTAATCATAGTTAACTTTACCTTCTCACAGCCAGTGAATTTAACCCCTGCTTTTCCTTTTTAATTGATAGGGTCCATGCAACAGCAATAATTTCCAGAAGGAATGGATAACTTCCCTATTATAACTGTTGGATGTAGTATAGCACAATTTAATACATTGATTCCATTAATATAAGATAAAGTGATATTGAAATATATATGAGAGTTATGCTTTCTAGTACCATATGTACTTGTCCAAAATGGCTTGAAATCCCAGTCCTTTGTGCAGATGAGCAAACTAATACCGTAGAGTGGGGTTTGCATGAAAATGTGAGCAAAGAAGACACCATTGAGTGTCCTCTGGTTAAAGGTTGGGACTAATAATTTCTCTATTGTCAGCTCCCTCCAGGCAGTAGCAGCTCTCAAAGCAATGGCAGCATCTCCACCTTTCTGTCTGTTTGCCTCATTTGGCTCTGACTTTTATCTGTTACAGAAAGATGGAGAGATGGTACTTTAACACCCTTCCATTCATACCAAAACTTCAAAAAGCAGCTCTCACAGGAAGCTTAAGTTAAGATTATTTGGATCTCATCACTTATTTTCAGAAAGACCCTTTATGTTAGTGTAGGCCCCTAATGCCACAGCCCTCTATTTTGTCTATTATAACTTTTGTCACTCTTTATTTGCATGTTTTATTACATGCCTTTGCTACCAGCCTGTAAATTCCTGTTCAGCTGTATGCCACCAAGGCCGGCACTGCACTGCTCTGCGGTATGGATACAGCAATCTGGCTGTATATAAACAGTACTTTCATGCATCTGTTGAATGTTCAGGAAGTTCTTTAGCCTTATTCCTCAAAAAATGCCCTCAAGCATATTTCTTTTATTTAATAACTATCTTTAATATCATGCATCTGTAAGAATGTGCAAAAATATATCTAGGTCCACACTGTAATTCTTTACTTCCTGGACTGCTGTTCCAAGAAACATAACAAGAAGGTGTATTGATTTTTATTTCTTCTGGGCTTTGGCCACACATATTTCCGTGTAGTTTTAGACATTAACGACTGGTATTATAGCTTGGGGAATTTTGATGACAGCTTTGGTCTACATAGCTCATTCATCTCAGGACACACGTGTCCGTCTGCCAGGCTGAGGTGCTCTTTCCAAGAAGCACACTATGCACCGAGAGTATGTTTGCGTGTGGGGAGTTTGTGTGTCGGAGTCATGCTCCAAGCTGATGCCTCAGTAACAAAGAGGGCTGAGCAGAGCTCTAAGGCAGATGCAGCATTAGTAATACACTCTCAGGAGTGGAGCAGTGACACTTTGGAGGAAGGAAAACAAACTTCACACATGCCTAGCAGCTTCTCCCTTGAGAAACCCATCACTTAGTAAGAGCCAAAGAAAAGGTTCAAGGTTGAGAGCCATGTTTGCCTATGTCTGTGGGAATGGACAGGGTATACTCCAGTGAGTAATCTTCCTGAATGTTCCATAGCATTTGAGCATTTGCTTTCTCTTTTCTGGCATGGAGCCAGTTGTTTGGCCTGATGTGAAAGCCACTTAGTGAATTTCTCTGAGGAGCTACATTTGGCTACACATGCACTGGAGGATTACGAGATGTAATTGCTTCCTCTTTTCTTCATTTTCCCTCTTAATTAACTATTTCCTTTTTTCTCCATCTGGTGAAGAGAAGGGCACAGGAAATAAAACTACCCTTTCCCCTTTGGTCTTAATTTCTGTTTAGTAGAAGAACAGTCTGACAAATATAACCAATCAGGCATTAAGGAAACCACTCGTTTAGTGGCTGGGGTCATATTTGATGCCATCTAGAGGTTAGAGCTAGAAAGTTTACCCAGCTTTCAAAATGGCACGATTTTAAACTCAGAGGAAAAGCTTCTTTATTAAAGTCCCCCTAGGAAATAGGTAAGTGAATGATCTACTTTAGACCTTGCTTAAACATTCAGTGTTGTGGTTGCCTGCCGTCTTGGTTGGAGGTCCACCTTAGACGATTTGCATAACAATATTTTAAGAGAATCAGAGCGGGGAAATCAGCCTGGGAAACTCATCTTACCAATGATGGATGCAGAACACACACATCCTGTTCAGACTACTGCTTTGTGCCTCCAATTTGTGTCCACAAATCCTCTAAACTTAAGTCCCCATGCAGGGCACAAAACATATCTTGGAAAATGATTTACATTCTTCAGCTTGAAATTGGACTACAATCTAATATAACATGTTTTTTTCTCCTCTTTCATTCTTAAATTTTTTTTTTTATTGTGGTAAAATACACATAACATAAAATTTGCTCTCTACGTCTGTGTCTCTATTTCTACTTTGCAAATAGGTTCATCTGTACCATTTTTCTAGATTCCACATGTATGTGTTAATATACTATATTTGTTTTTCTCTTTCTGACCTACTTCACTCTGTATGACAGTCTCTGGGTCCATCCATGTCTCTACAAATAACCCAATTTCGTTCCTTTTAATGGCTGAGTAGTATTCCATTGTGTATATATATCACATCTTCTTTATCCATTCATGTCGATGGACAAATATATGGACACCAATGGGGGAAAGGGGGGGTGGAATGAATTGGGAGATTGGGACTGACATGTATACACTGCTATGTGAGGAATAGATAACTAGTGAGAGCCTGCTGTATAACATGGGGAACCCTACTCAGTGCTCTGTGGTAACCTAGATGGGAGGGAAGTCCAGAAGGGAGGGGATATGTGTATACATATGGCTGATTCACTTCGCTGTACTGCAGAAACTAGCACAACGTTGTGAAGCAACGATACCCCAATAAATTTTTTAAAAGCCATTTGGAAAGATAAAGAAAAAATGCCTCAATCGTTTTTAAGTGTACAGTTCAGTGGTATTAAACACATTAGCATAGTGCAACTGTCACCACCATCTATCTCCATTACTCTTTTCATCTTGTAATTAAGACTCTACTTAAACAATAACTCCCCATTCTCCTCTCTCCCTAGCCCCTGGCAACCACCATTCTACTTTCTGTCTCTATGATTTTGATTACTCTAAGTACCTCATATAAGTGGAATCATACAGTACTTGTCTTTTTGTGACTGGCTTGTTTCACTTAACACAATGTTCTCGAGGTTTATCCATGTTGTAGCACATATCAGAATTTCTTTTTAAGGCTGAATAATATTCCATTGTATACATTACATTTTGCTTATTGACTTTTTTCAGTGATGGACATGGGTGGCTTTCATTTTTAAAAAATTAATTTTTATTGGAGGATAGTTGATTTACAATGTTGTGTTCATTTCTGCTGTACAGCAAAGTGAATTAGTTATACGTATACATATATCCACTCTTTTTTAGATTCTATTCCCATACAGATCATTACAGAATATTGAGTAGAGTTCCCTGTGCTTTACAGTAGGTTCTTATTAGTTATCTATTTTATATATAGTAGTGTGTATATGTCAATCCCAATCTCCCAATTTATCCCTTACCTGCTTTCTCCCTTGGTAACCATAAATTTGTTTTCTACATCTCTATTTCTGTTTTGCAAATAGATTCATTTGTACCATTTTTTTTAGATTCCACATATAAGCAATATCATATGATATTTGTCTTTATCTGAATTATTTCATTCAGTATGACGATCTCTAGGTCTAGCCATGTTGCTGCAAATGGCATTATTTCATTCTTTTTTTTGGCTGAGTAATATTCCGTTGTGTATATATACCACATCTTCTTTATCCATTGATCTGTTGACGGACATTTAGGTTGTTTCCATGTTTTGGCTATTGTGAATAGTGTTGCTATGAACATAAGGGTGCATGTATCTTTTTGAATTATAGTTTTGTCTGGGTATATGCCCAGGAGTGGGATTGTTGGATCATATGGTAGCTCTATTTTTAGTTTTTTAAGGAACCTCCATGCTGTTCTCCATAGTGGCTGTACCAATTTACATCCCACTAACAGTGTAGGAGGGTTCCCTTTTCTCCACACCCTCTCCAGCATTTATTGTTTTTTTATTTTTTGATGATGGCCATTCTGACTGGTTTGAGGTGGTACTTTATTGTAGTTTTGATCTTCATTTCGCTGATAATTAGTGATGTTGAACATCTTTTCATATGCCTCTTGGCCATCTGTATGTCTTCTTTGGAGAAATGTCTATTTAGATCTTCTGCCCATTTTTTGATTGGGTTTTTTGTTTTCTTGATATTGAGCTGCATGAGCTGTTTGTATATTTTGGAGATTAATCCCTTGTCAGTTCATTTGTAAATATTTTCTCCCATTCTGAGGGTTGTCTTTTCATTTTGTTTATGGTTTCCTTTGCTGTGCAAAAGCTTTTAAGTTTAATTAGGTCCCATTTGTGCTTTAAACCTTTAGTTATTGTTAATAATGCTACTATGAACAAGCATGTACAAATATCTCTTTGAGGCTCTGCTTTCAATTCTTTTGGGTATGTATCCAGATGTGGAATTGCTGGATCATATGGTAATTCTATTTTTAATTTTTTGAGGAACTGCCATACTGATTTCCATAGCAGCTGTACCATTTTACATTCTCACTAACACTGTACAAAGATTTCTCTACATTCTCACCAACATTTGTTCTTTTCTTTTTTCATAGTTGCCATCCTAATGGGTAGGAGGTAGTATCTCATTATAGTTTTGATTTGTGTTTTCCTAATGATTAGAGATGTTGAGCATCTTTTCATGTGCTTATTGGCCATTTGTATATTTTATTTGAAAAAAATATCTATTCAAGGTCTTTGCCCATTTTTAAATTAGGTTTTTGTTGTTGTTGTTTGTATTTAGGAGTTCCTTATATATTCTGGATATTAATCCCATATCAGATATATGGCTTGCAAGTATTTTTTCCCATTATGTAGGTTGCATTTTTACTCTGTTGATATTGTCTGTTGATGCACAAAATTTTTTAATTTTCAGGAAGTCCAATTTGTCTTTTTTCTTTTGTTGTTTGTGTCTTTGGTGTCATGTTCATGAAATCATTGACACATCCAGTGTGTCATAGTGCTTTTGCTGTTTTCTTCTGAGAGTTTTATAATTTTAGGTTTTACACTTAAGTCTTTGATATGTTTTGAAGTAAATTTTTGTATGTGATGTCAGATAAGAGTCCAACTTCACTTTTTGCATGTGAATATTCAGTTTTTCCAGCACCATTTGTTGAAAAGACTCTCCATTCCCCAGTGAATTGTTGGCATCCTTTTCAAAAACAATTTGGCAATACATGGGAGGATTTATTTCTGGACTCACCTATTACATTGTCTGTCTTTTTATGCCAAAACCACACTATTTTGATTATTATAGCTTTGCAGTAAGCTTTGAAATCAGGAAGTGTGAGTGCTTAAGCTTTGTTCTTTTTCATGATTTTTTTTTTGGATTATTCAGGGTACCTTGAGATTCCATATGAATTTTAGGATGTGTTTTTCTATTTCTGCAAAAAAAAGTCATTGGGATTTCAATAATGATTGCACTGAATTTGTAGATTGCTTTAGGTAGTATTGACATCTTCACAATATTAAGTCTTCCAATCCATGAACATGGGATGTGTTTCCATTTATGTCTTCTTTAACTTCTTTCAGCAATGTTTTGTTTTCATTATACAAATATTTTGTCTCCTTGGTTAAGTTAATTCCTAAGTATTTTATTCTTTTTGATGCTATTGTAAATTGAATTGTTTTGTAATTTCCTTTGAATATTAATGATCGTTAATGTAAAGAAAGACAACTGATTTTTGTGTTTTGACTTTGTATACTGCTACTTTGCTGAATTCATTTATTTGTTCCAGCAGTTTTATTTATTTATTTGAAACTTCAGAGTTTTCTACACGTAAGGTTATATCATCTGTGTACAGAAATAATTTTACTTCTTCCTTTCCAATTTGGATATCTTTCATTTCATTTTTCTTGCCTAATTGCTCTGGCTAGAATTTCCAGTACAATTTTGAATAGAAGTGGAAAAAACTAGACATTCTTGCCTGTTCCTGATCTTAGAGGAAAAGCTTTCAGTCATTTATCATTTATTATGGTGTTTGTTGTGGGCTTTTCATATATGGCTTTTACTATGTTGAAGTAGTTTCCTTCTATTCCTAGTTTGGTGAGTATTTTTGATCATGAACGTGTGTTGAATTTTGGCAAATGAGTTTTCTGCATCAGTTGAGATGATCATATAGTTCCCTCCCACTCCCCACCTTCATTATGTTAATATGGTGTATTACATTGCTTGAGTTTTGGATGTTGAACTATCCTTGAATTCTAGGAATAAGTCAGTCCCACTTGGTTGTAGTGTGTAATCCTTTTAATATGCTGCTGAATCAGTTTTCTAGTATTTTGTTGAGAATTTTTGTATCAACGTCAATAGAAGATATTGGTCTATAGTTTTCTTTGTATTGAGGCTTAATTTGTGGCCTAACATATGTTCTATCTTGGAAAATGACCCATTGTACTTGAGAAAAATATGTCTGCTGTTGTTGTTGGGTAGGGTGTTCTATATTTGCCCATTATATCTTGTTGGCTTATTATGTTGTTAAGTCCTCTATTTCCTTACTTATCTTCTGTCTGGTTGTTTTATTCATTATTGAGAGTGGGGTAGTGAAGTCTTCAACCATTATTGTAGAACTGTCTATTTCTCCCTTTAATTCTGTCAGTTTTTGCTTCACACATTTTGCTGGTCTGTTGTTATGTACATAAATGTTTATAATTGTTACATTTTCTTATTGTATTAAACCTTTTATTAATATATAACAACCTTCTTTGCCTCTTGTAATTTTTTGACTTAAAGTCTATTTTGTTTGCTATTACTATAGATAATCCTACTCTCTTTTGGTTATTATTTGTATGGAATATCTTTTTCAGTTCTTTTACTTTCAATTTATTTATGTCTTTGTATCTAAAGCAAGTCTCTTGTAGACATCATATTGTTGGATCGTGTGTGTTATCCATTCTGCCAATCTCTGTCTTTTGGTTGAAGAACTTAATCCATTTACATTTAAAGTAATTAATGATAAGGAAGACTTACTTCCTTCATTTTGCCATTTCTTTTCTAAATGCCTTAGAACTACCCCCTTCCCCACCCCCATCTCCTGAATTGCTCTCTTATGTGTTTTGTTGACTTTTTGTAGTGAAATGTTTATGTTCCTTTCTCATTTCCTTTTGTTTATATTCTATAACTATTTTCTTTGTGGTTATCATGGAAATTATATATAACATCCTAAGGTTATAACACTGTAATTTGAGTTTTTAACTTCAATAGCATACAAAAACTCTGCTTCTTTATAGCATCATCCCCACCCTTTTGGCTGTTGATGTCACAAAATTACATCTTTATGTATCTGTGCCCCAAAACATAAACTAAGAACTCTTTTAAATACATTAGTCTCTTAAATTATACAGAAAACAAAATGTGGAGTTACAAATGAAAAGTTCCAATAATACTAGTATTTTGACTAATAATTGAAAAAAATAAGTCTCTTGAATCATGTAGGAAACTAAGACTGAAGTTACAAACTGTGTTGCAATAATATTAGCTTTTATAATTGCCCATGTATTACCTTTATTGAAAACTTTTTTTCTTCATATGGCTTTGAGTTACTGTCTAGTGTCTTTTAATTTCACCCTGTAGGATTCCCCTGAGCATGTTTTGCATGGCAGGTCTAGTGGTAACAAACTTGCTCAGCTTTTGTTTATCTGGGGATGCCTTAATTCTCCCTTGCTCTTGAAGGACAGTTTTGCTAGATATAGGATTCTTGGTTTATAGTGTATTTTTTTCCTTTAGCACTTTGAATATATAGACCCATTGACTTCTTGCCTCCAAAGTTTCTGATGAGGTATCTGCTGATAATCTTATTGAGGATCCCTTGTGTGTGATGATTTGCTTTCCTCTTGCTGTTTTCAGGATTCTCTCTTTGTCCTTGTCTTCTGAAAGTTTGCTTATAATGTGCTTCACTGTAATTCTTTTTCACTTTATTCTACATTAAGCTTCTTGGATGTTTATATCTTTCATTAAATTTGGTAAGTTTCCAGCCATTATTTATTCAAACATTCTCTCTGCCCCTTTCTCTTTCCCTTTTCCTTCTGGGACTCTCACAATGTGTATGTTGGTCTGCTTTTTGTTTCCCACAGGTCCCTTAGGCTCTGTTCACATTTCTTCAGTCTTTTTTTTTTCCTGTTCCTCAGACTCAATAGTGTCCATTTTCATATCTTACTTCATTCTTTGGCCTGCTCGAATCTGTTTTTGAATCTCTTTAGTAAATTTTCATTTCAGTTATTGTATTTTTCAGCTATAGAATTTCTTTTCATTTCTTTTTAGGTTTTCTACCTCTTTATTGATATTTCCATTTTATTCATGCATTGGTTTCTTGATGTCCTGCACATCTTCCTTTAGTTCTTTGAACACCTTTAAGATAGTTGTTTTAGAGTCTTTGTCTGGTAAATATGCCATTGGGGACAGTTTCTGTTGATTTACTTTTTCCTTTGAATGGGCCACACTTTGCTGTTTTTTTTGTATGCTTTGTGATTTTTTTGTTGAACAATTTGAATCTAATAATGTGATAACTGTGGAAACCAGATTCTCCTCACAGGGATTGCTGTTTTATTATTTTTTTCCTGATTGCTGTAGGCTGTCTCTGTGCCAAGGGTCAGCTCAAGGTGTAAACTCAAGGTCTTCTCAGGTCTTTTATGGGCCCATACCTTTGCCTGGGCATATGTGGTCACTTTCCAATTTTCCCTATAGATGCAGTTGCTTTTGAGTGTCCTAGTCTTTTTTTTTTTTTTTTTTAAAGAAGGTTTTGGGGGTAGGAGTTTTATTAACTAATTAATTTATTTAAATTTATTTAAAGCCCTGTGAGAGGGCTTTCTCCAGTTGTGGCAAGCAGGGGCCACTCTTCATCGCGGTGCATGGGCCTCTCACTATCGCGGCCTCTCTTGTCGTGGCGCACAGCCTCCAGACGTGCAGGCTCAGTAGTTGTGGCTCACAGGCCCAGTTGCTCCGTGGCATGTGGGATCCTCCCAGACCAGGGCTCGAACCCTTGTCCCCTGCATTAGCGGGCAGATTCTCAACCACTGCACCACCAGGGAAGCCCGTGTCCTAGTCTTTAATGTATGGATCCCAAGAGGGGAATAAGAGAAAGATGAAGTGCAGAGAAAAAAATGGTGCCAGCTCTTTAAATCCCCTGGAAATCACTTCAGCAGGAGGAGGAAGGGCTTGCAAAAATGGGGGGAAGTGCAACTGCAATGACTACTCTTCTCTTTGTCTGTACCTCTAAGATTGGGAACATTAGATCCCTGATATTTGGAGGAAATATTCCTTTTTTCCCACCATTATCCCCACAAGCTGTGTGCAGGTTGTTTCAGAAACATGTGTACAGCTGCCTGCCAGGGGGCTAGAGGTGGAAGATGGGCAGCTGTTACCACACTAAGAGCTGAAATTGATCAAAATTAAGCACAATTTACTATCCAAGCCTCCCCCAAGAAGTTGCAAGCCTTCAGTAGATTCCAGAGTTCCAAAAGTAGTTAAATAAGACAGATTTTTCCAGTACAATTGTGGTCTAGACTGGGTGACAGATGATTTTTTTCACTCTTTTTTTAATTGAATTATAGTTGCTTTACAATATTGTGTTAGTTTCATGGGTACAGCATATATATATATCTATATATATATACACATTCTTTTTCTGACTGTTTTCCATTATAGGTTATTATAAGACATTAAGCATAGTTTCCTGTGCTATACTGTAAATCCTTGTTGTTTATCAATTTTATTACAGTAATGTGTATCTGTTAATCCCATACTACTAACTTATCCCTCTTCCACCCTTTCCCCTTTGGTAACCATAAGTTTGTTTCCTATGCCTGTGAGTCTATTTCTGTTTTGTGAATAAGTTCATTTGTATTATTTTGTAGATCACATGTAGAAATGATATCATATATCTTTCACTGTCTGACTTACTTCACCTAGTATGATAATCTCTAGGTCCATCCATGTTGCTGCAAATGTAATATTTCATTCTTTTTTATGGCTGAGTAATATTCCGTTGTAAATATATACCACATCATCTGTTGATAGGCACTTGGGTTGTTTCTATGTCTTGACTATTGTAAATAGTGCTGCTATGAACATGTGATTTCCCTTGTTCAAACAAGGAAATGAAACAATGCAACTTATCCTGTTTATCTGTTCACTTTCTAACTTTACATGTGTTTCTGCTCTTTAATCACTTCAAATGAAGAATACATAGCTCAGAATAAATAAGGCTATCACTTTGTAATGGTGTTAATTTTATTTATAAGAAAAATTTATGTTTACTCATCCAAAAAGTCACTGACATTTATCTTTTTGAATTAGAGTTTGTATCTTTTCTGGATATATGGCCAGGAGTGGAATTGCTGGATCATATGGTAACTCAACTTGTAGTTTTTTAAGGAACCTCCATAGTGTTTTCCATAGTGGCTGCACCAATTTACATTCCTACCCAAAGTGTAGGGGTGTTCCCTTTCCTTTGTAGACTTTTTGATGACGATCATTATGACCAATGTGAGGTGATACCGCATTGTACTTTTGATTTGCATTTCTCTAATGATGTTGATCATCTTTTCAGATACCTACTGGCCATCTGTATGTCTTCTTCAGAGAAATGTCTATTTATGTCTTTGGTCCATTTTTGATTGGGTTGTTTGTTTTTCTGATATTGAGCCATATGAGCTACTTGTATATTTTGGAAATTAAGCACTTGTTGGTTGCATCATTTGCAAATATCTAGACTGGGAGACAGATTCTTGATGCTTTGTACTTCACCATTTTCCCAGAATCCTTGACATAGTTAAAATGATAAGAATGAGGTTTATTGTTTCATAATGTTTACATTGCTGGCTTTTAAAAATATAAGAACCTATAGCTTCTTTGTGAGTCAAGAAGAATTTATAGCATGCATGATTCTCAAGATTCAAAACATGTTCATTTTTTTATTACCATGGCAGCATCAGTGTAGACCTAGTTTTTTAAAGGTAATTTTGAGACACAAATTTTTTTTTTTTTTTTTTTGTGATACACAGCCCTCTCACTGTTGTGGCCCCTCCCGTTGCGGAGCACAGGCTCCGGACGCACAGGCTCAGCGGCCATAGCTCATGGGCCTAGCCGCTCCACGACATGTGGCATCTTCCCAGACCGGGGCACGAACCCATGTCCTCTGCATCGGCAGGTGGACTCCCAACCACTGCGCCACCAGGGAAGCCTGAGACACAAAATTTTAACATTTGTGTACCACCAGCACTTCCCCTCATGGGTCATGACCTGATGACATATGTTGTTGAAGTTTTACTATTTGCTAGAGGTTCTGCTTAAAGGTGACGGGGCAGGAGGGGCAGCAGAGACCAAGTTGTAATGTTTTTGTTGGGCTTCCTTTTAGGCACTTCTTATAACTTGGTGAAAAGAACATTGAAACTGTTTGTTAAAAAGAAGTTTTGGAGATTATCCACAGATTTGGCTTATCTGTGGCAACTACAGAGAGGGAGAGAAGTTAAAAGACATTAGAGGCAGAGTAAAGATGGCAGAGTAGGAGGACATGGACTTCATGTCTCCTCATGACTAGGGCACCTACCAGGTGCTGGTGGGGGACATCAGACACCTAAGGGGATGGGAGGAAGCCCTGCGCAACCAGTTAGGACATGGGGGGGGAAGGAGGGGGAGAGGAAAAATGGAGGTGGGCTGGGACAGGAACCCCTGAGGAGCAGCTAGGGGTGGGGAGGGGTTCCCATGCTTGCAAGGGCCCACTCAGAGTGAGGGGATCAGCGGGGACAGGGAGACACTTTCAGGGGATCAGGGGATTGGAGGGGAACATGGCCAGCATCTCCCCTGTCCAATGGGGCTCCAATGAGCCTGCTGGTGTCCCAGGCCTGAACCTCTGTCCTCTGGGGCCCCTTCCAGCCGTGTGGGTCCTGAGCCTGAGCCCCACTCCCTGCCCCCCACCAAGACCTTTTCTGGCCTTTTATTTATTTATTTATTTTGGTTGTGGTTCTGTTGTTGTTTTTTTTCATTTTCATTTTTACTTTTTCTAATGTGTTTTTTATTTTTCTAATTTTATTTATTTTTTGATTCTTTGTTATTGTTCTGCTCCTTTTCCTTTGTTGCTTTTTTTTTGTTTTTGTCATGCTGCATGGCTTGTGGGGTCTTGGTTCCCAGGCTGGGGGTTGGGCCTGAGCTCTTGTGGTGGGAACACTGTGTCCAAACCACTGGACTAACAGAAACTCAGATCTCAGGGAATATTAATCAGTGTGAGCTCTCCCGGAGGGCCTCATCTTGGCATCAACACCTGTCTCCATCCAACTGCCTGTAAACGCCAGTGCTGGATGCCTCAGGCCAAACAACCAGCAAGACAGGAACACAGCCCCACCCATCAAAAATAAATGAGATGACAAAAAATTATGTTAAAAAGGAGTAAGGTAAAAACCTACAAGACCAAATAAATGAAGAGGAAATAGGCAACCTACCTGAAAAAGAATTCAGAGTAATGATAGTAAAGATGATCCAAAATCTCGGAAATAGAATGGAGGCACAGATCAAGAAAACACAAGAAATGTTTAACAAGGACCTAGAAGATCTAAAGAACAAACAAACGGTGATGAACAATGCAATAACTGGAATGAAAAATACTCTAGAAGGAATCAATAGCAGAATAACTGAGATAGAAGAACTAATAAATGAGTTGGAGATATAGAATGGTGGAAATAACTGCCAAGGAGCATAATAAAGAAAAAAGAATGAAAAGAAATGAGGACAGTCTCAGAGACCTCTGGGACAACATTAAATGCACCAACATTCAAATTACAGGGGTCCCAGAAGAAGAGACAGAGAAAGAGTCTGAGAAAATATTTGAAGATATTATAGTAAAAAACTTCCCTAATGTGGGAAAGGAAATAGTCACCCAAGTGCAGAAAGTCCCATACAGGATAAACCCAAGGAGAAACACGGAAAGACACATATTAATCAAACTAACAAAAATTAAATAAAAAAATATTAAAAGCAGCAAGGGAAAAGCAACAAATAACATACAAGGGAATCCCTATAAGGTTATCAGCTGACTTTTCAGCAGAAACTCTGACAGCCAGAAGGGAGTGGCAGGACATATTTAAAGTGATGAAAGGGAAAAACCTACAACCAAGATTACTCTACCCAGCAAGTATCTTATTCAGATTTCATGGAGAAATCAAAAGCTTTACAGACAAGCAAAAGCTAAGAGAATTTGGCAACACCAAGCTTTACAACAAATCCTAAAGGAATTTCTCTAGGTGGGAAACACAAAAGGAGAAAAAGACCCACAAAAACTAACCCAAATCAATTAAGAAAATGCTAATAGCAACATACATGTTGATAATTACCTTGAATGTAAATGGATAAAATACTCCAACCAAAAGGCACAGACTGGCAGAATGGATATAAAACCACAACCTTATATATGCTGTCTACAAGAGACCCACTTCAGAACCAGGGACACATACAGACTGAAAGTGAGGGGATGGAAAAAGATATTCCATGCAAATGGAAATCAAAAGAAAGCTGGAGTAGCAATACTCATATCAGATAAAACAGACTTTAAAATAAAGACTGTTACAAGAGGCCAGGAAGGACATTTCATAATGATTAAGGGATGAATCCAAGAAGAAGATATAACAATTATAAATATTTATGCACCCAACATAGGAGCACCTCAATGCATAAGGCAAATGATAACAGACATAAAAGGGGAAATCGACAGTAACACAATAATAGTGTGGGACTTTAACACCTCACTTACACCATGGACAGATCATCCAGACAGAAAATAAATAAGGAAACACAAGCTTTAAATGACACAATAGACCAGATAGACTTAATTGATATTTATAGGACATTCCACCCGAAAGCAACAGAATACACTGTCCTCTCAAGTGCGCATGGAACATTCTGCAGGATAGATCACATCTTGGGTCACAAATCAAGCCTTGGTAAATTTAAGAAAATTGAAATCATATCAAGCATCTTTTCCGATCACAACACTATCAGATTAGAAATCAATTATAGGAAAAAACTGTAAAAAACACAAACACATGGAAGCTAAACAATTCTCTACTAAATAACCAAGAGATCACTGAAGAAATCAAGGAGGAAATCAAAAAATACATAGACACAAGTGACGACAAAAACATGATGACCCAAAACCTATGGGAGGTAGCAAAAACAGTTCTAAGAGGGAAGCTTATAGCAATTAAATCTCACCTCAAGAAACAAGAAAAATCTCAAATAAATAAATGATCTATCTTAACTCCTAAAGCAGAGAGAGAAGAACTAAAAAAAAACAAAACCAA
>NC_041228.1:42701456-42773515 GCF_002837175.3 Physeter macrocephalus
AACAAGAGAAGAACTAAAAAAAAAAAAAAACCAAAGTTAGTAGAAGGAAAGAAATCATAAAGATGAGAGCAGAAATTAATGAAATAGAAACAAATAAAACAATAGCAAAGATCAATAAAACTAAAAGCTGGTTCTTTGAAAATATAAACAAAATTGAGAAACCATTAGCCAGTCATCAAGAAAAAAAGAGAGAGCATTCAAATCAATAAAACAAGAAATGAAAAAGGAGAAATTACCACTGACACTGCAGAAATACAAAGGATCATAAGAGACTAGTACAAGCAACACTAGGCCAACAAAATGGACAACTTGGAAGAAACAGACAAATTCTTAGAAAGGTACAAACTTCCAAGACTGAGCCAGGAAGAAATAGAAAATATAAACAAACCAATTACAAGTAATAAAATTGAAACTGTAAATAAAAGTCTTCCAACAAACAAAAGCCCAGGACCAGATGGCTTTGCAGCAAATTCTATCAAACATTTAGAGAAGAGCTAACACCTAACCTTCTCAAACATAAATGATCTATCTTAACTCCTAAAGCAACAAGAGAAGAACTAAAAAAAAAAAAAACCAAAGTTAGTAGAAGGAAAGAAATCATAAAGATGAGAGCAGAAATTAATGAAATAGAAACAAATAAAACAATAGCAAAGATCAATAAAACTAAAAGCTGGTTCTTTGAAAATATAAACAAAATTGAGAAACCATTAGCCAGTCATCAAGAAAAAAAGAGAGAGCATTCAAATCAATAAAACAAGAAATGAAAAAGGAGAAATTACCACTGACACTGCAGAAATACAAAGGATCATAAGAGACTAGTACAAGCAACACTAGGCCAACAAAATGGACAACTTGGAAGAAACAGACAAATTCTTAGAAAGGTACAAACTTCCAAGACTGAGCCAGGAAGAAATAGAAAATATAAACAAACCAATTACAAGTAATAAAATTGAAACTGTAAATAAAAGTCTTCCAACAAACAAAAGCCCAGGACCAGATGGCTTTGCAGCAAATTCTATCAAACATTTAGAGAAGAGCTAACACCTAACCTTCTCAAACACTTCCAAAAATTGCAGAGGGAGGAACACTCCCAATCTTGTTCTACAAGGCCACCATCACTCTGATAAAAAAAGCAGACAGGGCTTCCCTGGTGGCACAGTGGCTGAGAGTCCACCTGCCGATGCAGGGGATACAGGTTTGTGCCCCGGTCTGGGAGGATCCCACATGCCGCGGAGCGGCTGGGTCCGTGAGCCATGGCCACTGAGCCTGCGCGTCCAGAGCCTGTGCTCCGCAACGGGAGAAGCCACAGCAGTGAGAGGCCCGTGTACCGCAAAAAAAAAAAAAAAAAAAAAAAAGCAGACAAAGATATCACACAAAAAAGAAAATTATTGGCCAATATCACCGATGAACAGAGACACAAAATCCTCAACATAATACTAGCATACAGAATCCAACAGCACATTAAAAGAATTATACACCATGATCAAGTGGGATTTATCCCAGGGATGTAAGGATTCTTCAACATATGCAAATCAATCAATGTGATACACCATATTAACAAATTGAGAAATAAAAACCATATGATCATATCAATAGATGCAGAAAAATCTTCTGACAAAATTCAATACCCATTTATGCTAAAACCTCTCCAGAAAGTGGGCATAGAGAGAATCTATCTCAACATAAAACCATATATGAGAAACCCACATCATTCTCAATGATGAAAAACTGAAATCATTTCCTCTAAGATTAGGAACAAGACAAGGATGTCCACTTTCAACACTATTATTCAACATAGTTTTGGAAGTCCTAGCCATGGCAATCCAAGAAGAAAAAGAAATAAAAGGAATCCAAATCAGAAAAGAAGAAATAAAACTGTCACTCTTTGTTTGCAGGTGACATGATACTATGCATAGAAAATCCTAAAGATGTCAGCAGAAAACTACAAGAGCTAATAAATGAATTTGGTAAAGTTGCAGGATACAAAATTAATGCACAGAAATTCTTGCATTCCTATACATCAACAATGAAAGATCAGAAAGAGAAATTAAAGAAACAATCCCATTTACCATCGCAACAAAAAGAATAAAATACCTAGGAATAAAACCTACCTAAGGAGGCAAAAGACTGTACTCAGAAAACTATAAGACAGTGATGAAGGAAATCAAAGATGACAAAAACAGATGGAGAAATACCATATTCTTGGATTGACAGTATAAATATTGTGAAAATGACTATACTACCTAAAGCAATCTATAGATTCGATGCAATCCCTATCAAATTACCAATGACATTTTTCACAGAATTAGAACAAAAATTTTACAATTTGTATGGAAACACAAAAGATCCCGAAAAGCCAATGCAATCTTGTGAAAGAAAAATGGAGCTGATGGAATCCGCCTCCCTGACTTCAGACTATACTACAAAGCTATAATAATCAAGACAGTATGGTACTGGCACAAAAACAGAAATATAGATCAATGGTATGGGATAGAAAGCCCCGAAATAAACCCATGCACCTATGGTCACCTAATCTATAACAAAGGATGCAAGAATATACAATGGAGAAAACACAGTGTCTTCAATAAGTGGAGCTGGGAAAACTGGACAGCTACATGTAAAAGAATGAAATTAGAACACTCCCTAACACCATACACAAAAATAAACTCAAAATGGGTTAAAAGACATAAACGTAAGACCAGACACTATAAAACTCTTAGAGGAAAACATAGGAAGAACACTGACATAAACCACAGCAAGAGTTTTTTGACCCATCTCATAGAGTAATGAAAATAAAAACAAAAATAAACAAGTGGGACCTAACGAAACTTAAAAGCTTTTACACAACAAAGGAAACTGTAAACAAGACAAAAAGACAACCCTCAGAATGGGAGATAATATTTGCAAACAAGGCAACTGACAAAAGAGTAATCTTCAAAATATACAAACAGCTCATGCAGCTCAATATCAAAAAAAAATCAACCCTGTCAAAAAATGGGCCAAACACCCAAATAGACATTTCTCCAAAGAACACATACATATGGCCAAGAGGCACATGAAAAAATGCTCAACATCACTAATTATTAGAGAACTGCAGATCAAAACTGCAACGAGGTATCACCTCACACCGGTCAGAATGGCCATCATAAAGCATCTACAAACAATAAATGCTGGAGAGGGTGTGGAGAAAAGGGAACCCTCTTGCACCGTTGGTCAGAATATAAACTGATACAGCCACTATGTAGAACAGTATGGAGGTTCCTTAAAAATCTAAAAATAGAATGACCATATGATTCAGCAATCCTATTACTGAGCATATACCCTGAGAAAACCATAATTCAAAAAGACACATGTACCCCAATGTTCATTGTAGCACTATTTACAATAGCCAGGACATGGAAGCAACCTAAATGTCCATCGACAGCTGAATGGATAAAGAAGATGTGGTGCATATATACAATGGAATATTACTCATCCATAAAAATGAATGAAATTGGGTCATTTGTAGAGATGTGGAGGGACCTAGAGTCTGTCATACAGAGTGAAGTAAGTCAGAAAGAGAAGAACAAATATTGTTTATTAACACATATATGTTGAATCTAGAAAAATGGTACAGATGAACCTATTTGCAGGGAAGGAATAGAGACACAGATGTAGAGAATGGACATGTGGACACGGGGGGGAAGGGGAGGGTGGAATGAACTGGGAGATTAGGACTGACACATATGCACTACCATGTATAAAATAGATAGCTTGTGAGAACCTGCTGTAAAGCACAGGGAGCTCAGCTCGGTGCTCTGTGGTGACCTAGCTGGGTGGGACGGGGGGCATGGGAGGGAGGTCCAAGAGGGAGGGGATATATGTGTACATATAGCTGATTCACTTTGCTGTACAGCAGAACTGATGCAAAACTGTAAAGCAATTATACTCCAATAAAAAAATAGCATGTACTGTATGATCCCAATTTTTTTTATTAATAAATAAAAAAATAAAAGCCATTAAAGAAGACCAGGAAAGTGATGATGTGGGTCACCATGGTAGAGAGGAGGGGTAGTGGATTATGTTGGCATTAACTCAAATAACCTCCCTCTCTCTCCTTTTTCTGTCTCTTCCTCTTTCTTCCCTGTTTTCCTTTCATTCTACTTCTCTCTACTTCTTACCCTTCTCCAGATGGAAAGATATATCTGAGTGTATACCATGGCCCTGTCTTTTGACCATTTTCTCTGCCCACTATTTGTTCAGTCTCCTATATATCTTGGGGAGATAAATTGTCTCTAGTAACACTAAAGCAGACAAAACAGTATGAAGCGAAGTCTTGATTTAAAACATATGTGGGAAAATTTAATGACTTTTAGGTTCTGTATGGGCTGTGTGTATTATTATATAATAATCTTTATTATTTAATGAATGCCTTCTATGTGCCAGAAGCTTTCTTAAACACTGAGCCTACACAGTAGAAAAGGCTAAGCCTCTTACTCAAGTAACTCATCATCCAGTTGGGAGAAAGTATACACACAGAGATTTAAATGCCACAAGTATTATAAAAGAAATATAATTGTGTATAAGGCACAATGGGGAGTGTCAAGAAGGAGCTTTGAAGTTTGCTTGGGAGGAACTCAAGAGACAAGCTTTTAGCTAAAAAATGTAGTAGATGGGCCAGGGGCATTCTAGGCAAAGGGAGCACCATGTGCAGAGAGAAATGGCAGAAGGTTACTGTGGATGCAGTGTGAGTTGTAAGGCTGGAAAAGAGCAAGAGATGAATAGGTAGCAAGGAGAAAGATCACAGTAGGTGTTGTATATCATAGTTCTTCCCTTGGATAATGGGGAGTCACAAAAGGATTTTAAGCAAAGAAGAAACATAATCTGAGTTGAGTTTTAGAATGTTCTATGTATAAGATTGAGTGGGAAATGGCTATTCTGGAAACAGAGAGAACATTTAGGTGGTGTGACAATGGCCTCGGTAAAAAGTAAGTGAACCTAAACCAAGGCAATATTTTGATAAAAAGGAAGATATGGTTTGGGAGATATTTAAAAGAATAAAATGTACAGGACTTATAAAGTAATTGGATATACTCAGGATTTTGGTTTGAGCGATGCACAGACAATGGTTTTATTTATTCATTCCATAAATATTCCTTATATATCTATCAGGCCCCAAGAGAAGTGGTGACTGCTGAGGATACCTAGATGAAAAGACATAGGATCTGCCTTTGAGAGGTTTTAATTTTAGTAGGAGAGACAGACACCACAATTGACAGGTGAAATAGAGCACTTGCATAGTGGAGCTGTGACTGTTACCTCCAATAAGGACCTCAACGAAGGGTTGTAGTGATATCTTCACTTATGGACATTCTGAGCTTAAGGAACCTGCAAGACATCCAATGGAGATGCACTAACCTGCTTATATGGAGCCAAGACTCAGAAGACACACACTTAGGAAAAATCAGGGGTGAGGTTACAACCAAGATCTTGTGAGTGATGAGATCATGAAGGAGATTAGGTAGTGTCATCAGAGAATATGGGCAAGGAGAGAAGTAAATTTTAAGGGGAAACTGGGAAGAGATGCCAGCAAGTAAGACTGAGAAGAAACTGTCACAGAGCTAAGAGGGGAACAATTGCATCTTAACTCCAATCGCTCTTAAAAGTCCTGCTTTGGTGGTACATAGGGGAGAGGCACCACTATTATTTCTAATATAGAATTGGTACCTGCTATAAAACAGGTACTAAAACAAAATGTTGATTTAGTTAAATGTAATATAGAGATTAAGAAATTAATTGTATCCTAATAGTGTGATTAAGGAAATAGAGAAACAGTACAATATACGAAATCTGAAAAGAATTGGACTTGGTATTTACTGAATTTTTATAAGGGATGCATTCGTTCTAGACTTTATCACCAACTACTAGGCAAGTTACTTGTCCTTATATATTATACTTGTGCTATGTACTTCAGTGTCCTCCTTGGTAAAATCAGGAGATTGGGTGAGGAGACAAAGTCCTTTTTGGTTCTAAAACTCTGAATCTGGAGACATAATTAGCAGGTCAAGCTGAAGAGATGATGTATTATCCAATGGAGGTGTGCTGTCAGTTTTCACTGATATATTATCTTACTGGGACATTAAATATTTGATAGTGGAACTCTGGATATTGATTTTTTTCCCCCAGTTGCAAATGACTTCTGCTTCTGAAGAATGGTAGGCATTGCAGAGTTGTTTATACCAGTAGATTGCATCCCTGCAAAACGAATGTCAAACAGTGCATCTGGGTATTGTCTTGATAAATTACATGACTCAGTGATCACTGACCCACATTTTGTAATATGATTTTATAAAACCCATGTTACAACACTAATGGAGATAGATGCACTATAGTTCTTACACAGTAGAGGCCAACAGTGTTCTTGGAAAAAAATGAAAATAGGAAATGTAATTGCAGATTTGCTATTATAAGATTTCATCTAAAGAAAGAATGTTAAGTGGGTGGATATTCTATGCAGGGAAGTTAGAATTTCAAGCAGATTTACTGCATGCCAACAAATAATACTGCTTTGTAAAAATAAGTGTTTATTTTTTTGCTTCTAGAATCTGCACTGGCATAGCACCAGGTGTGGAATAATAGGCTTGCACTCTGTACATATGCTGGGGTGCATGATACTTTGGCGTATGCAGTCTTGGTCTGGGATTTCCTTTTTATGACTTCATTTTCGTGGTGGTAGCCTCCACCTGAGGATTCACCACACAAAAAAATGCTGACCTTATCAGAGAAGATTTTAGCCTCACTTGTGAAAGGAAGAAGAGTACCTCAGACAACAAATTCACCTGTGTTTACAAAAAAAGCATTAGGAGAGTTTTAAAGATTTTTTTATCTTGAAACATAGCAGCTTATATTGTTTTGTCATGTAAACTGCCAAGATAGGAGGAATTTAGTGAGCTTCAACCTGTAAGGCTTATTCACAAAATCTCTTTCTAAACCGAACATCTGAATTCCCAGTTTTGTGTGTCTGTTCCAGTTTGGGGTCTGAGCTTTTGTAAGTTGAAAAAAATCAATTATGGACTGGCAATTGCACCTGATTATAGCTACTCTTCTAATTTCATTTCTTTTAATAACGGTAGGAATCTGAAGAAGCACTAACCTGGTTTTTGCATACTTTTTGAGAAAAGAGTTTCTAGTCTCTATCTGCTAAATGTTCTTAATATTCTATTATTTTGTATCTTGGTCATTCATTGTCAGAATCAAAGTCATGGCAGAAAGGTAAAGCCAAATAAGAAAGGCAGACAATTTAGGTTTATATAAGGACTTTCCCCCTCATTTTTTTTTTTTTTGACGTGTTGGGGCAAGGAAAATGATGAGGTTGGTTCTGGTCAGTTTGAAGTCATAAGCGTATTGCATATGCAAGCAGAGATGTGAACCTAGAGGTCAGATGTCACCATCTGCAAGCGTTAGTTGAAGTTTGTGCATGGATGAGATAACCCAAGGGAGAACATGAGCAACGAGATAAGTAAAGTGCTGAGAGTAAAATCTTGGTAAAGATCAATTTTTAAGTGGCTGTTAGAGAGAGACAAGGAAACTTAAAAAGAAGAGCCAGTCAGTCATGAGGAAAATCTTGAAGGTTAATGTGGAAGAGAATTTTAAAAAGAAAATGGTCAACAAGGACAAATGCTGGAGGGAGATAAAGAAATAATTGCAAGGGAATCTGTCCATCCTATTAGTCAAACAGTAGGATGTTACTGACCATTGTGAGAGCCAGTTGAGTGGAACAGTTGTGGCAGAAACCCAGATTGCAATAGATTGATGTGTAAATAGGGAAAGAACAAATAGAGCAAACGGTATTTTCCTTTAAAAGAAACTAGTTTTTCTTTAATAAAGTTATAGTATTGCGTGTGTGGGGGGAGGGGTTGTATATTAAGATTTAAAGGAGAAAAAAGGGTTTAAGTAAGTTGTAATGATGGAAAGGAAGGTCTATTGTGATCGCCGCTGGGACCAGTTTTGGAATTTTATCAAGACAATACAATTTGACAGAACATCAAATATCCCCAACAAACTAGGTGGACATCTCCAATATCTTGAGTTCATTAATAGACATTTTAATCTTCAGCGAAAAACTCTGAGAGGTGGTGTAAACCTCTCTAGTGATAGGAAGATCACAAGTCATAAGGCTGCCCATTCCATTTACAAATTCTAAATTTCTAGTCATCCAATGCTCTACAGTTCTCTCAATCCCCCAGATTATTTTTTAAAAACTATCTACCTTATATAGAGATTTCACTTAGTAGCTCTATTTTAATCCTCTGAAATTATTCTTTTAAAAATTTAAAGGCCTCTATATTTTTAGCATATATCTTTATACCCTTTTTTACATCATATACCTTCCACGTTGTCAAATAACTTGACACTGAGTATCAGTATCTAGAACTGGACATAGTTCTCCAAATGTGAGCTGGTGTATTTAGTGGAGCTATTGCCCATCTTGGTTCAAACACAATGGTATCACGGAGAGTCTTTTTTTTTTTTTAAATTCTAGCAAGAGGGTCACAGGGCTCTCTAATATAACAGTGTTTTTGACCTTAGAATTTATATTTTCACATGAAGTGCTATAAAGTGTGGATTGCCCATTTTATTCTTCTACAATAGATTATTTTTTAAACATAAATGCAGTTTAAAATTTTATCTTGCTGGGTTAGGCCCTTAATCCTATCCTGTTGAAAGCTTTCCAAATCTTGATAATGTTGAACAATACATTTGCCTTCTTCTTAGCTTTGCATCACCTGTCAAAAGATTTTGCCCCAGTTCTTGATACATTTGCTGAATAAAGTAGAATCAAGGAAAGGGTGTAGAAAAATGCTAAGAAAGTTCTTTCTATTTGCTAACAATTTTATGCATTGACATTTTATAGGACAGTTTTCCAAATGGTTACAAGTGTACCTACTTCATAACTGCCTAGTCCATCGTTCTCCACTGTGTCCACAATAATGTGATGAGAGACTGTCAAATGTCTTGGTGAAATCAATGTGCATTTTCTAGCTTAATATCTTTCAAAGGTTCTCCAATGAAGTCCAAACTCTTTACCACGGTTTTCAGGTCTGACTTTTGCCTGCTTCTCCTACCTTTCTCTCTTTGTGCCTCATGCTACACTTTGATTTCTATGTTCCAGTCTTCCTGAACTTCTCGCAGCTCCTTAAGCCATCATGCGCTCTATCACCCTGAAGCTTTCCACCCCGTTTCCTTCATCTGGCATGTTCCTGGTCCCCGGTGCCCAGTCCTCAGCTCTTTTGGCCTGTCTCATTTCTCATTGAGCTGATCCTAGCTGAGATGCCAATCTCTTCAACTACTTTCCCTCATCTAAGACCTTCCTTTCATCTTTCTTCCTTACACCCATGTTTTACTCCATGAAGACTGACCTTGTTTTCTTTTCTATTTCTCCCTCTAGACTGAAATCCCCTTGAAGGCAATAGCTGTGTTTTGTTGGGCATTTGGGGATGAACTCCAAGGACTCAATATATTTTCTTTGACTCAATCATGACTGGTGTTTGAATGAATTTTGCCTGTGATATTCTTTCCATCTACTTTCCTTCTAATATAGTAAGCATATAAAAATAGTTTGCACTGAATTATTTTTGGCAACCTCATTCTGGCCTGTGGTGATCACCCCTTTCCCTACTAAGTGCATACGAATTATCTAGTGAAGAATACACTTTAGAATGTTCTGGGTATAAAAGTCAAACTCATCTGGCTTTGGATTATGAAATCCCCCTTTTGAAATCTGAGGCATTTGCTTAGCTCTGATCTTCTGGCAATTTCCCCATTCCCTCTGCTTTTTTTTTTTTTTTTTTTTTCCCCAGGACACTAGCAGCTGTGATAACAGCTGCAAATTGTTCTAATTGTCTTAGATTTAATGCATCTGGGCTTGAACACATTTTAAAGCTGCTAGACACTCTCTTACTATCTCTCCTACTAAGATTTGTGCTCCATCCATTGCAGCCTGAATATCATTCTCCTTCATGGAGGAAAAATGGAAGCAAACAAGAAAGACAATTGCTCTGCCTTTTTCCTTTCATCATCTTCATCAAGCATTTAACTTACCCTTTCCTTTGTCTTATTAAAAATCATAGCTTTAAAACACAGCAACATTTTTATTTTGCTCTCATCTAAGTTGAGATCTGGAAGGTTTTACCAGCCAGGTTGGTGAGGCAGGAGGAATATAAGTGGATAAAATGGAAACATCAATCATCTATATGTATCCAAGACCTACTTGGTGCCAGACACTGTGATAGATGGAGATCTTGCTACAAGTAGGAATTATTCATTGTTCTTAAGGAGCTTATGGTCAAGTAGAGAGTGTCGAAGACCATAGCATTACATTTCAGTTAGCTGTGCGTCAACCTTGGTTAAAAAAAAAAAAAAAAAGAGATGTTGATAATTATTTTGTATGATTTAGTTTTATATCCAACAATCCACCCATTCATCCATATAACTTTTAAGTCATGATTCTCAACCATAGTTGTATGTTAAAATCACCCAGGGATTCTGGACTGGGTAGCAATAAAGTAGGTGGATTTGTAAGTATTAGGAAACTGTTATAACACAACAAACTGACTCAATCAGGATCTCTGTGAGTTGAGGGCCGGGGGCAGTATCTATTTTTTTAAATATATATTTTATTTTTACTTATTTATTTATTTGTTTTCCCTGGGTCTTAGTTGCTGCAGGCATGCTCCTTAGTTGTTGCATGTGGGCTCCTTAGTTGTGGCTCACCAGCTCCTTAGTTGTGGCATGCGAACTCTTAGTTGTGGCATGCATGTGGGATCTAGTTCCCTAACCAGGGATCAAACCTGGGCCCCCTGCATTGGGAGCACGGAGTCTTAACCACTGTGCCACCAGAAAAGTCCTGGGGGGCAGTATCTATTAAAGGTTCCCTTAGAGAGTCCATGTTCAGTGAGTTGATTATCACCATCTTAAGAACTTACTATGTGTTAGATAGGGCTGTGCCAGGACCTGAGAAAGATATATACTGTCTTATGTAATATAAATCATTGGCCTGCATGAGGTAATACTTTAGGAGTTGACAAGGCATTCTTACGGAAAAGAACAAAGTGGAAATGCAAGCTAGTGTATTGTATGATTAAGAGTCAAAGTGAGAGGTCAAAGCAAAAAAATAACATGGAAGTTATAGGTAAAAGGAGACAAATCTTTTGGACTAGAGTTGTGAGAGAAGAGCTGGGGCAGGTGGGTTGAAGTTGGACTTTGAAGAAAGCATAGGATTAGCTGAGTAGTAGGACAGGGCCATGCATTTCTGACAGGGAGTCCATAATGAGCAAAGGATTGATGTCAGTAATGAGCATGGAGTATTCTGGGTATTTTATGGACCAGATCAGCCAAAAGTAGCAGAAACTTTATTTTGATGAGCAGTCAGACTAAGGTTATAGAAGTAAGGTTATACAAATACGGAGAACTTTGTATGCTATTTTGAGGAATTTTTACTTTAAAGTATAGGCAATACTTTTTTAATAAAAAGAACATAATCATAATTTTTGAACCAGCAAACACTATATGTCATTGATCAACTTCAGCTTTTTTATTAACTGAGTTTAGAATCTGCAATACAAACTTGGTAAAGGAGAGAGGAAGCTGGACCTCATGGCCAAATGGAAGTATTCTCTAATGCTCAGATTCACCTGTGCCAGTGTTGTTCTGGTAAATGTGTAACAGCCAGCTCTCTGAGGGAAAAAAAAGCCCTGATGTATATAGTGTTTGCCAATTTCCATGATGTAAATACTACCGCTGTGACCAATACCAAGCTACCAATGGTTTAAAAGTCAGTCTGCAAAATTCCTGAAAATTTGACATTGACTTTCATGAGCTGATATGAGCTGGCTTCAGCACACCACAGCTTGTGCTTACTACATGAATTCTCTCCTAATAATGATTTGTCTCTGGAAGATTTGCCTTTGAAGGATAATATTCAGTTTAATCTAAACTTATGTAACTCATTAAAAATTGGGGGAGGGGTGCAGAAAATTCCTGACACTTTCAATGTAGTTAAATCGAAAGAACATTTGAACATCCATGTCTTACAACATGCGATTCTAGAAGCATCTTCCACCAACTGAGGGGCCCCGTCAGGCTCAGTGTCTGGGCGGGGCTCTTCTCACCTTAGTTTGCAGAGCAGTTGAGGGTTTAGAAAGCCTGGGGAAAAATATGAATATGTTGGACAAATCAGATTTCCAGGCAAGGGTGCTTTGTACGCCCCTGGGGAAGTCATGCTCCCATGTTGCTCAGCTCCTGCTGCACTGGATCCTTTCAGCTTTGGCTTTCTGTACCCCCTGCCCCCTTCATTTCCAAATAACAGCACCTGCCTTGCCTGTGAAAACTCTTTGCAAGACTTTAAGCACCCTCAGACCTGGTCTGACTGCAGTTGTGTCTCCACAGCCCCCATCAGCCGCAGTGCCAATTAGCTGCGGTCCTTCCTGCCAGCTGCATGAGGGTGCGAGCGCGGGGTCCATTCCCAGTGCCACCTGAGGCCCGTGCCCAGCTGATGTGAGCCTTCCACCGGCAAAGCCGCTACAAAGCCCTTCCGTCCGATCCACATTTCCCTATTCTCCCCTCTCCCCGCCCCCAGCACTCAAAAACAACTGATGTGTGGGTAGGAAAGCCATTTAGTCAAAAATAAAGACTAAAATGTTTTTTCCTTCTGATAATGTTCCTGATTCCGTCCCTCGGTATTATGCTCCATAATGCGCCATGTGCAGCCATTTTGTCATTGCTTTGGGTCATCCTTGCTCACAATTGGTTATTTACTCAGGGGCTTTTGAAATTATTGAGTTGACACATCTGTCAGACGGCAAAAGCAGAAATGCTGAAAGGTCACTTGGAGAGAAACCAGCTGCTTCAGACAAACCTTTCTGCCTCCAAATAGCACAATCATTACAGCCTGGCAGATGGGGCCTCTGCTTTCATTTCAGGCTCCTCTTGCCTTCAGGTATTTAGCTACACTACCTCATTGCCAGGTCAGCCTGGCCTCCTTGTAATTACCCACACAATAGGCAACTCTCTCCTTAAGAATAACAGCTCCATTTTCTCTAAGTAGGAAACCGGTTTCCTCACAGATAGGCGCTACCCAAGGTTTGCCACAAACTTTCCTATTAGCAGATTAGTTTTGACAGTGGCAAGTATGTTTCTATTACTTCTGCAGCCTTCATTACACCCAGAAACATAAGGCCTGGTCTGATTTAACAGTTTGGAGGGCTTTCGAGGGTCTCTGAGTAGATGGCCTCCAGAGAGTAGGTCTGGAATTCCCTTTTCCCTCCACCTAATCCTTCCTGTCCTCACCCCGCTTACCTCTGCGAGCCCCTGAGGAAGTGCTGGGAGGAACAGGGTAAAAGGGGATGCCTGTTTGCACTGCTCCATGGGAGGGTTTCATTTAGAGGATTTTTCAGTCAGCCTGACTCACCTGAGGCTACAGATTCTGAAAGGTAGGGGTGTGTGTGTGTGTGTGTGTGTGTGTGTGTGTGTGTGTGTGTGTGTGTGTATGCCTGTGTATGGCAGTGAGAGATAATGTAAAATAAAAATTAAAAATACAAACAAGCTGATGTTGAACCTCAACCATACAGGGAGGAAATTCATTCTTTCATAAAGAAGGTTCTTACAGAGTCCACTTTGGGGGACAATTATTATGTCAGCAGCTATAATAACAGCATCTTAACCTTCCAGAGTAATAATAAATAAGTTGATAAATGTAAGGCTGTGTCTCTCAAACTTAGTGGCCATGGGGGTGGTTTTAGAAACCCCAGTTTAAACATGGCTCTTTTCCCTGAAGTAGTAATATTACCAGCAGTAAGGTAAAAGTTTGCTCTCTGTCATTAGGGATATTTCAGTGGATAAATTCGAAAAGCACCACATTGAGGTACATGCACAGGGCTGGGGGTAGAAAGGAGTATGGGAATTGCCTCACAATACAGTTAAGAGATCTAAAATCATTACATGCTGAGTAGATCACTCGACCTCAATCTCCTGTTTCAGCCTGTTAGGGCTTCCCACATAACATACACCTGAAGACTTCGCTTGGGAAATGCTACCAGAGAGCTTCAAACGGAAAAACAATAACAAAGCTTTCAACAACACAATATCATGGCAACCCATGATTGATGCCCTAAAAATCAATGATTCCTCTTTAATTTCCACCTGATCTGCTACCTTGTCCATTAATCTTCAATTTGCACCTTTGAATTCTTTTCATTCTTTTATTCTGGGGGTTCAACAGTGACTCTGCAGTTAGTTGACTTTAGGATCTGTGAGCTCCAAGAGTAACTGCTATTAGGAGCGGAAGTGGGGCTCTCTGCAGTGTATCTCCATAGTCGTATGAGAACTCCAAAAGTTTTGTTATATACCATAGCTGAGTCTAGCAATGAATCAGGAACTGGAGAGACGTTTGGAAGTGAGACCACCTATGTCAGCGTGACCTAATTTGTTCTGCGAAATTCTTCCTCAGTAAGATAAACCTGTAAACCGGTAAATAACTTTACTTCTTGCTTCAGGAAAATTCTTAAAGATTACTTTACCTGGGCAAAGAGTTTGGTCACATGGGCAAAGAGTTCTATCAGGATGATAGATTGCTCATTTAGGCAACAGTTCACTTATCAGATAATAGTTTATCACTACTTGCTTCAAGACGTGTTGCCTTATGCATCAATTCAAAATTACTATGTCATAAAATTTGTCTAACCTCAATAATTCTCCACCTTAAAAGGCTCCCCCTTAAAGCACATCCCCGAATCCTATAAACGTCCTCTCTGGCCTCCCTCTTGGAGACATTACTAAGATATCGTCATGGTGTTGTTCTCCACCACTGTGGTAAATCTGATAAGCTTAGCTTTGCTCAATCAGCAGGTTTTCCTGGTGGTCTATTTGTGGGGAGTTGATAGTCAACAGAGTGGATTGGTGGCCAATCTTGAAACAAATCACTACGGGAAGAGAAAACACCTAAAAGAGACCCCAGGAGAGTTCTGATATAATAGTAATTCAGGACACGGGTGATGGGGGGAGGTCACAAGATAGATTTGGAGCATGTAAGTATTCTACGAAGTTCCCAGAAGTTATATACGGAGGGAAACTGGTAGAAAAATAGAATTCCTGTGATTCATGGGACAGGTTTTGGAGTCATTACAATTTTGCTATTGTAGAATAAATGACCTTACTTTGATATCTCCAGCTATTGAAACCTGAGGGATTCTTAGGCAGAAAAGACATATTCTGGAGCTTTGGAAGAGGCGGAACACCTAAGGCAGGAGGGGTGGGATCAGGAGAGACTTTATGCAGGAGGTAGCTAGCATTTGGAGTGGGTCTTGAAGAATGGGTAGAATTTCCGCAAGCATGCGCACGTGTGTGTATGCGTGTGTGCGTGTGTGTGTGTGTGTGTGTGTGTGTGGTTATGTGGAGGTGGGTGGTAAGGACATTTGGAAGACGTGTGTGTATGCGTGTGTGCGTGTGTGTGTGTGTGTGTGTGTGTGTGTGTGGTTATGTGGAGGTGGGTGGTAAGGACATTTGGAAGAGAGAAAAGCGAAGGAGGTAGTATAATGAAGTGGTTAAGGAAACAGGCATATGATTCAGACGCCTTAAAATTGTGTAGGTGATTGTGGGCAAGGTGCTTGACTTTCTCATTATGAGGATCAAAGGAGATAATGTATGTAAAGTGGTTAGAAAATTATGTGGATCTAGTAAAGACTCAATAGATGATGGCTATTACCAGTATTATCACTTATTGTTATTATAGGCTAACACAACAGGGAAGAGAATGGAAAGAAAGCTCAAGGCATAGTCTAAGAAAGACTGAAGATTGGGCTATGCATACACGAATAGTAGAAAACAATCTGGAAAAGGTGGGGCCAACTGTAAAAAGTCTTGAATTTATTATAAAAATATATTCAGTTGGCAGAGGGGAGCCCATGAAGGATTTTGAAGCAGGGGACTGACATGATCAGAGCTGTGTTGGTAATTCATAGGTTGGGTGAGAGGAGAGAAAAGACCAAAATTACGAGACCGACTAATGAGCTAGTAGGTTATAGCAAAGTAAAAAGTGTGGTGTTTCTAATACTAGAAAGAATAAATGCAAGAGAGAGCGTGGCAGAGTTTTGGGTTAAAATTTCCTTTTGTGCACTCAACTCAGACTACACAAATCAGCGTAGAGCTCTAAACCCTTAATCTAAGACACATCAAGTGAACTTTAGTCACATGTTTAAAACTAGCTCATGGGCTTCCCTGGTGGCACAGTGGTTGAGAGTCCGCCTGCCGATGCAGGGGACGCAGTTTCGTGCCCCGGTCCCGGAAGATCCCACATGCCGCGGAGCGGCTGGGCCCGTGAGCCATGGCCGCTGAGCCTGCGCGTCCAGAGCCTGTGCTCCGCAACTGGAGAGGCCGCAGCAGTGGGAGGCCCGCGTACCGCAAAAAACAAAAAAAACTAGCTCATGCTACTGTCACAGTTTACTCTCTGACCCTCCCTGCTATCTGACACCTGATCCCAAGAACACAGGGCATGTGAGATGAATGCATAGCAAAAGCAACTAAGCTAATGCATCTGAACGCTGTCTAGTTTATATTATATTTACATTGCCTAAGAAGTGACTGTAGGACTAGGGCCCTTTAAGTAGTAGAGTGTGTTGCTTAGTTTTACTTCAGTTCTGCGAATTCTAACCTACTCTAACTTTTTATCATATAGGTAGCTAAATTTGATGCCCTCCCCTTCCTTTTGAGTCTATGTCAATTTGGGAAGGAAGCATTAACAAATCCACTGAATATAGTATTTTTTTGAATCAATTCTTGCTCTGCTTTATCTATTGGTATTCAAATTTATTTAATCAGTAGGCTTAATTTGCACTAAACAGAAAAGCCAGGATTCGGAGCAAGCATCAGGTGACACTAATGTTAGCCTAATTGGTCCATCTGTGTTAATTATCAGGTAACTTAGCTAAATAATAAAGCCATTCACAGACAGGGACAAAGTGATTTTAAAAGTCTCTCTTAACAAGGCCTCCCTTCCCTAGAACAGTCTAGCAGCCTTTAGAACCCCAACTGTTATTTACAGTGGCTCTTGTTAGAGTTTCTATTTTCAGACAGAAGATGAAACTTAAGGCTTGGGATTTAAGGTCAGGAGATTCAAATCAGAGTTGATGGAAGCCTCACACGGGAGGGAGATCAGCTCCAAGGGTTTGGATGATATTTAGAAGGGAAACAAAGAACATCGTATGTTTTATTCTTAAATAATTAATTAAGCCTTTGAAAAGTCTGAGAACAATCTACATAAAATGCAAACCACCTTCAAAATTAATCAACAAAAAGTAACTCTCCTTTAAGGATTGAGATCATATTGTGTATATGGTGTGGTTTTCTGATCATTTTACTTAACATACTGTGAGCATTTTTTCCCATAGTGCTAATTATTCCTCAAAAATACTTGTCTAACTTTACAATTAAACTGGATAAACCCTAGGTCACACTTTAGCCTTCTTATATGAGAAGGAAGATATGAATAAGATCAGGGTGGAGAGGGTTTCTGCCAGGTCCAATGGTTAATCGGAAGTGCCTTGCATAGAAAGGAGGGTGGTGGCCCTTCTCTCCTTCAGTCGTGCTGGGAAGTTAATATGAAATGATGCTGGGAGGGGAAACTATGAAGCCATAGTAACTTAATTGTCTCTTCCTTGAATTTCTTAATCCATAGGAGATCTCATTCAATCACCCTTTCTAAGTTTAGGTTTTAGGATTGTTAACACAGGAAACTACAGCCTGTGGGCCAGATTTGTTCTCCTGCATGTTTGTGGATAGTCCATGAGCTAAGAATGTTATTATATATTTAAATGATTGTAAAATATCAAAGGAAAAATAATGTTTTGTGACACATTAAAATTTATGAAATTCAAATTTCAGCATCCTTAAACTTGTTTTGGAACACAGCCATGCCCATGCATTTACACGTTGTCTCTGGCTGTTGTCCTGTGGCTTCTTTCCTATTACAAGGGCAGAGCCGAGTAATTGAGATGGAGACTGTATGGCCTGAAATGCCTAAAATATTTACTGTCTGTCCTTTACAGCAAAAGTTTTTCCACCCTTGCTCTAAAAGGTGAATTGTTATACTCATATTCACACATTCTTCCTAGAATTTTAAAAGGAATTCTAGGCCCTTAGTAAAAACTTCCTGACATCACAACCTTGTATCTGCTTGTTACTCAGCATGTTTATTTCAAATAATTAATCCTTACTAATCGGAACATTGCAGCCTGGACTAACTTTCCATGGCAGTGCTAACACTTTAGAGTCTTCTGCCTCACTTCCGACTTGTCAGAGCTACATGTTATCACACAATTAGAATCATTCCTTAAGGGAAAAATAACTTACATTAGTTATTTCATTAAATTGAGAAATAGGGGCTTCCCTGGTGGCGCAGTGGTTGAGAATCCGCCTGCCGATGCAGGGGACACGGGTTCGTGCCCCGGTCCGGGAAGATCCCATATGCCGTGGAGTGGCTGGGCCCGTGAGCCATGGCCGCTGAGCCTGCACGTCCGGAGCCTGTGCTCCACAATGGGAGAGGCCACAACAGTGAGAGGCCCGCATACCGCAAAAAAAAAAAAAAAAAAAAAAAAATTGAGAAATAAATTTTAAATATTATGTTAACATAAAAATAATATGATTTTAATGTCTTTGCAAAGCCCCTTGAGAGATCCTAGATGATAGTGAGAGCTGAACATGTAGTGGGTAAAGCTACATGCCAGTCAGCTATTTGTTCAAACACATACTCACACATTGGAAGGTAAAATTACCTGGAGATTGTAGCATACTCTCTCTCTGTCTCTCTCTCTCTCAAAAACACTCATCAGCTAAGTCTAAACTGGCTACTGTATAGATATAGTGATTGCTGCCCATGCAGCAATACATGTGAAAATACAGTATGTATTTTCACAATATGAGTCAGTTGAATTGTGGCTTAAACATCAGATGTTGCCTTTGTTGACTATGTATTATTTATTAAACGTGGGGGGAGCAACAATTTCATGTTTAGCATGTAATATGCATATAATAAAAGTTACCTATTTTTATTATTGTTATTAGCCACTTGATTAACTTGAGTATGTCTCCAGGTAATAATTTGGAGGCCAGCTAATAGAATGCTATTGATATTAGAAGCACAACTGGAGAACATTCCAAAGATTAGAATTCATACTGTGATGACGTGTCTCCCAGAATGTTTTGCTGCATGTAAGACCAAAAGTGAAGTGTTTTATGGTCCATTTAGAGCAACAGATAGAGAAATAGAATGTGGAGTCTTGACAGAGGTTAGTTGTTTGCAGAGATCACAAACTTGGACCCCCATAGTTGAATATGGCTAGGGATAGCTTTAATTAGCAAAAATAGTACTGGTAAAAAATAAATTTGAATATTTTTAGGCAGGGCATGTACTGTCAAGTTTGCCATGGTCTTTACTATTCCCTATTACTGAACATTTTACCTTATCCCTAGAAGCATCTGAATTTGTGACACTTGACTAGAAATACTGTTGAGAAATCCACTAGAAAGGTGTTTTACAGGTTTGTGTTTTTGTTTGTGTATATGCACATATCAGTAAATAATTAGTTTTGCTGCTAGTTCCTGATATCAAAATAATATATTTAAATAAAGCATCCCAACTAAAAAGAACTTAAGGCAAATTCTGTAGTACATTTCTTGTGTTTGGGAGTGAAAAAAAATTCCCTCCTCTCCTTTTTTGGTAACATAGTCTTCTTACTATTTACAATGCTCAAAAATAAAAGTGAGAGGGCCTCAGCTCATGGAAAGATGGTATTCCTCTGAAAATGTGTGCATCTTTGGGTTACAGGAGCTTGCTCTTCTGATCTGAGGGTACTGTAATGCCCCTTAGGGAAAGCGCAGAACATTTTCTTGTCCAGAGCAGTTTGAACGTGAGCCAGAGTAAATGGATGTCCTCTCGCAGAATGAGGAGGCTCAGATATTATGTAGACACCTGTCCATTAATTGCTTGTTAGACACTGTCCTTTCTCTCTCCAGTGGTTCTGGGTAAGTCTGATTTCTTTTCCAATCACCTATTGTGGGATATTCTGAGAAAGTGACTTGGTTATCTTGGGGTTCCTAATGGTAAAGGAAGAAAATTTTGGATAGAGCAGGACACTGTAGTAAGGGTGGAAAGAGAATTTTTGAGTTGACTTAATGGTTTTTATAGCCAGAGACCATAGAAGGAAAGCTTACTTGGGAGGAAAAAGGAACTATAAAAATGAAATATGGACTCTGACCATAGTAGGGCAAATCAGGAACACATCTGCCCTCTGTGGGGGCTTGGCCTCTCTATGACAAGGATGTTCTTCACCAAAAGATAATTAGTGCCACTTGCCTCCATGTATGCACTTGAACTTTTGATCCTAACCTTGGTTCAGCACCTGCACACTTGCCTTCAGGTCTCCAAGTTTAGTCAAAACTTGTTAAACACTCGTCTGCCTGTTCCTTTGTCTGCAGCCCTCTCCTTTACCCAGTCTGGCCTCCTTCCTCTCTGCCCTGTGTTGCAAGGAACCAACTTTAGATCAAATACTGTGACTGTGCAAAGTTTTAAGACAGATAAAAGGATAACAACTCTTACTTTTTCAAGGTTTGTAGTGAAAGAGAGAGAGCCACATGTAGGTACTAAAATAGAGATAAATGCAAAGAGTTATGGGAAAATGAAGGTGGACTTTGTCCCTGATATTTGCATAGCAAAATATATTCTGAAATAGTATCTTGCTTAATCTCCTCATTTTCTTGTGATGCAGGCAGTATTTTCTCTCATTGGAAGGTGAGGAGATAAAGGCTTAGAAGTGAAAGAAGAAACAATGTGTGGAGGATTAAAAAGCCCTAAATGCACTAAGATTGAAAAAAAGACCCCCCAAAAGGCAAAAAAGGGAGAACAAATAGTCTCATTACTGGAGGATTTAATGTTAAAATGATAGAGGGAAATAGAAATTACATGGTCCTATTTGGCTACCATATTCTCTAAAAAGGAATAAAAATCCATCAACTGTTAACATTTCCTGAAAAGACACTAAAAGACACATTTGATAAAATGCAGCAGTAAGGAAGACAACTGTTTTACAGGAAAGAGGGCAAAAATGGGTATTTATGAGGTTTTTAGGGGTCTGAGTTAAGAACAGTTCTTTTAATAGGGGGGCCTGATTGGGATGGGGCAAAATTCATGATGTAATTGTTTAGGAATGATGGCCAGGTGGATTTTGAAGGATAAACAATCATGTTGTGAGTCTGGTTGGGAGGCCTATTTCTGCGGAAGGAGCTAGTAACTCTGATGAGGGTAGTAGAGTTGTTCATTGTTTGTAGAAATGGATTTTCAGAATGTTCCTGAAACAAAAAGCAATGCAACTTCATTTTCTTGGAAAACTTCCTGGCAGAATTTTCGTGGAATATTAAAGCCATATTAATGCAGACAGGTGAATAGTAAAGTCATATTAATTATAGGCAGTGTTGCAGGTGGCTTCCATTCTTGGTGCTGGCAGGAAAAGTAAAAGATACTATTGAGTAAACAGAAGTTCAAGATAAATAAAGAAAATAGAACGAAATTACCTATGTTTAAAAGGAATTCAATTCTTGTTAATGCAGAGGAATTATGTAGAGAAATGTTTTCTTGTAAACATGTAAACCTATAGATGTTTAGATATTTTCTCAGATTTGCTGCCAGTAGTCCAAGAGAAATTAAAGAAAATGTAAGGGAGATGGCAGAATGCCAGATATGAACAAAAGTTGCCTGGATTTTCAGAAAGACAACATGACCTGGTAAGGCTGATATTGAGCCCATACAAGATTCTAGATTGCTCAGAGAAGTGCCTGGCTTGGATGGATCACTTACCTATTCTAGGCATTGGGAATTCCATGGTGAGCAAGGAAGACGTGATCTTCTTGAAATCCTGATGGTTCCTTCTTGAAAATAAATTCAGAATCTGAACACTATTTGAAAAAAACCATTTGCACTCTGTTATTTTGGCTCAAGCCAGCATCTCTTGTCTAGATCACAGCACCAGTCCCCGCCCTAACTGGTGTCCCTGCTTTTACCCTTGTCTCCCCTTCTCATCACAGATCTCAAAGTGATCCTTTTAAATATTTTGGGGAAATCCCAAGTCAGGTCCTGTCACTCAACTGTTCAACATCTTCCAAAGGTGCCATCTCAGAGCAAAATCCAAAATCCTTACATTGACCTGCAAGGTTCTCCAACAGAGCCTACATGATCTGGTTCTCTGATAACTCACTGACCTCATTTCCTGATACTTTCTATCCTGCTGACTCCCTCCAGCCATACTGGTATCTCAGTGCTTCTGTGAACGTGAAACAATGTCTTGCCTCAGGACCTTTGCACTTGATGTCTTTGTGCCTAGAACTCTTTCCCCTCACTTCCTATTAGCCTGATGCTAATAGGAGGTGTTATTACAGAGAATAGAAATGAGGACCAAGGGGAGTGAGGTGGGGAAGCAGTGAGAGATACAATGAGGTATGTTATCAAACTAGTTGCCTAGATGAGACTGACTGCTTGATCTCCTGGCTGTCTTACAAGAAGTTGTATAAAGTACATTTTAGGACAATTTGCTTGGGGGCTGTATTAGTCGGCTTGGCTGCTGTAACAAAATACCATAAACTGGGTGGCATAGACAACAGAAATTTATTTTCTCAGAGTTCTGGATGCTGGAAGTCCAAGATCAGGGTGCCAACATGGATTGGATTCTAGTGAGAGTTCTTTGGCTGCTGTCTTGCTGTGCCCTCACATGGCAGAGGGAAAACTCTGGTGCCTCTTCCTCTTCTTATAATGACACTAGTCCGATGGGATTAGGACTCCACCCTTCTGACCTTATTTAACCTAATTACCTCCTTACAGGGCCTATCTCCAAGTACAGTCACATTGAGGGTTAGAGTGTCAACATGAGTTTTAGGGGGACACAATTCAGTCCATAGCATTCTCTGCGCCACCCCCATCATGCCCTTCTTGCATGCAAAACACATTTATTTTATCTCAACAACCCCAAAGTCTAAATTCATTCCAGCATCAACTGTCTAAAGTCTCATCTACATATCATCCAAATCAGATATGGGTGAGACCCCAGGTGTGATTCATCCTGAGGCAAAATTCCACAGCAGAGACAGAAGGTGGGGAAGGATTTAGCCACTGACTCCAATCTCTCTTTGTCCAAAGTTCTACCCCCCGGCCTATAAACTGTTTTCAATGCCTGACTGTGCATTCCTGGATGCCAAGTAGGGCCTGCCAGCATCTAGAGGGAAACCCTGAACATGAGATGAGAGGCCAACAGTGTAGCATGAGGCAAGGCTCTGTCAGGTTGGACCTGCATGAAGTTGTTTGGAGCCCGTGTGGGGCTGGTTGGTGCAGTGCTGGCTGGAACAGGGGACTCTAAGCCAAAGGGATCTGAAATGGCATATAATAAGGCAGGATTAGTTAAGAGAGAGACTTTCCCCATTGTCTCCCCAATCCCTTACCCAACCTAAAAGGCCTATGTTTAAAAATATTTCTGAATATTTGCTTATGATGCTGAAATTTATTTTAATATGGAAAAAGCATTTTATTACACAATTAGAAATCAAATTTTGAATTGTAAATTGATATCTAAGGAAATACATTGACCAAAAATCATCACACTGAAGAGTAATCAAGCAATTATGGTACAATTATCTAACAGCAGATCCTTTCCTTATCTGGTGGAAAGATAGGGAAGTTAAAAGACCTGGACACCGGAAAGGGGGAAGCAACTTCACTAAAGAAGACACTCAGTAGAAAGGAGATGGAATTCGATCAGCAAATGTTTATTGCCATGAATTTGCCAGGCACGCTTCTAGGCACTGGTGTATAGCATGTTACAAAACAGACTAAGTCCCTATCTCGAAGGTCAGGGTTGGAGGAAGGAACAGACGTTAAGCAAACAGTTAAATGAAAAACATGTCAGTGAGGCTAAACCTTACAAATAAATATAAAACAGGATAGGAATAAAGAGAGGGAAGGGTATTATTTAAATAATTGAACAGGAAATCTTCTAAAATAAGATGAGGTTTTAGTAGAGATATAAACAATTGAGAGAGGATGTCATACCAATAGCTGGACAAAGAAGCTTCTACACAGAAAGAATAGCTTGTGTAAAGGCCCTGAGTCAGGAGCATGCTTATTATATTAATAAGTAACAAAAAGAAGGGCAATTTATTTGGAATGGATTGAGGTAGGAAGAAAATGAATCAGAGGATTGTCTTGTGATGGAGTGAAAAAAGACAGATTTTTTTTTTGGAGGCTAATTAATTTTCTGAGAGTAAGTCCTTTTTACTTCACTTGGATATAGACACACAGAAGGTACAAGGTTTTGTACACTCCAAGTTTAATGGAACACCACCTTGAAGCACCATGTGCACCTTTGCTTATAGTATTTTCTAAACTCCTGCCTCAGGCCTTTCATACTGTGCAGGTGGCAGACATTTCTACTTCAGACAGAAAAAAGTTGAACATGCCTGCCACCCAGCACCAATGGCTCAACAATATCTGCTCTAATGAATCCTCCTTCCTTTATTCTTCAGGTCAAACTTTGTCCTTCCTCCTCTTAATATGGGCTCTGGGTCCCATCCTCTGAATATCCTTGTTTACAAATCACTGCCCTCTCTCTTTCCTCACTGTGAACTTCTCCTCTTCTGCTGGTACTTCATCTTCATCTTTTGGAAATGCTGGAGTCTTGCCCGTCTTAAAAAAACTCCCCCTACACTTGAAGACAAACTCTAGCTATCAGCAATGTCTTTCATCTCATCCATAGCCCAGCCTTAGAGTTATCTCTACTCGTGTTTTATCTTTTTCTATCACTTTTATCCTTCATCCCCCTCTAGTCTTGATTCTACACCACCTCTCCACAAAACCCCTTTCTCTCAGTTCATCATTGACTTACTCTTTGCCAAAACTGGCTCATACTTCTCAGTTTTCATTTTATGCAACCTCTCTGAAGTTCCTTTTGACAACTCTTCCCTCTCCTGGCCTCCATGATGGCAATTGTTCCAATTTCCTTCCTTCCTCAGTTTCCTTTGTCCTTTTCCAGTTACCTAAATGTATTTATTCTGTAGGGCTGAGCTTCCCTATCATCATGGGTAGTGATCCCCTCAGTCCTGGCAGTGGCTAGAGCCTACAGGCTGGTTGCCTGCAGACTTGATCTGCCTTTTTTTTTTAACCCAGTGAGCTGCACAAATGTCTATGTGTCCTGACATGAAAAAAGACTGAAAAGCATTGCCCTGGGATTCTATCCTCAGCCTTCCCCATTTTATATTCTAGATACCTTTAGTGATCTCATTCACTCAACTACGCCCTATTCAGAGATGTATTCTAAATCCTTATCTCTAGCTATCATTCCTCTGTTGAGTTCTAGATCAATACAATCTAACCAAACACCTCTTCCTGAATGATCCTCAAATTTAACATGTTAAATATTAATCCTTTTATCTCCAATCCAGTTCTTCTCAGTGAATGATATCACCAACATCTACAACTGTGGAAATGATTCTCACTTCTTTTAACTTCATTACTCTTACATCCAATCAACCACTAAATCTTCTTGATTTTGGTTTTGTTTTATAATATCTAGTCTTTTCTTGTCATCACTCTGGTGCCACTTCAGTTCAAGTCTTTATAACCCTTTACCTGAAATACTGTGGTAGATCCTTCCTTCTTGTGGGAGGACCATACATCCCTGCCTCAATGAATTCAGACAGCATGGTCTAGGATTTGCTCTGGCTGAAGAAATGTGAATGGAAGTTACTCAGAGTTAGCCAAACTGAAAGTTTGAGGGCACAGTCCTCCAGGCTGCCAGTTCTGCTTAAAAATTCTGATACCAACTACAAGGTTAGAGGGAGAGTCCACATAAGACCACCCTCACTTCTGACACCTAGTGCAAGTTCAGAGGTTCCCCACACCACTCTCAGTTTTCATATTTGCTATAAAGACTCACAGAACTCCAGGAAAGCTATTGTTTTCATGGTTACAGTTTCTTATAGGAAACATATATAGATGAAAAGTCAGCCAAAGGAAGCCATGCATAGAGCAGAGTCTGGAAGGGTTCCACTGTGCTCAGGAAGTGTCACCTTCCCAGCATCAATGTGAAACCATATGCATAGTGTATTGCCAATCAGGGAAGTTTCACCTGAGCTTTGTCTTCAGAGTTTTTATTGGGGCTCCATTACATAGGCATGATTTCTGGATTAATTGCCGAGGTGGTTGACTGAAAGCACCTCTCCTAAGTCCCATGGTTGGTTTTTCTGGCATGGCCACCCCTCACCTTAAGACCATCAGGTGTTGCTGGCCCCCTTAAGGTTCGTATAACCAGCCCTTGGCCTAAATGAAGACACTCCTATGAGGCAGGACATAGATTATCTCCCAGAAGCTGGGAGCAAAGTTGAGATGGCTCTTTGGGCAAAGCCAGATTCTTTACTATTAATACATAGAAGTATAGTGGATCACTTCTGAGCAGCAGCTTTAAACACCAGGATGGGATTTGCTATATGTCTTTCCCCTCTGCCGTCTGGCTGGCAATGCCCCAGATGAATTAATTTGGTCCTAGAGTTAAGATGGTGTGGAGCTGAGGTGCACACGGCCACGTAACATACACGAGCAAGAAATAATCCTTGATGTCTGTAAGCCCCTGAGACTTTGAGACTTTTTGTTTCTACAGTATAACTTCTAGGACAGGATCAGCTAATGGATAAAGTATTTAGCGCCTGCTTCCCTTTTTTTGATCTTCTCGACCTGCTGGAGCCCCGTCATCATGGAAGACCGTGTCTCCACTCTCCAGTGGTAAACAGACCAAGAAGTACACATTCCTACTAGGCCTGACCAGATCTCTGCTTGCTTGGCTTCAGCTTCTCCCCTGGCCACAGGCTGCTTGAGTCAGGGGCAGTTAGGACCCAGTTTTCAGGAGGGAGGACAGAAACCTTGCCACATTCTCCAATCCAGCTTTCAAAACAATAAATCAGGGATTCTGATTCCTCTCTGGCTGCTCATGTCTGCTCTCAAATGGTGAAGAGCCCAGAAAGGGAAAGATGACTGCTTACCAATCCCAAACCCCAACACTGGGCACCAGGGAAGACTAAATCTGCTGACTTTAGTACTTGCTGGAGGGCAGAACTGGGGCAGGTAGGAACTGATAGTTCAAATTGTTAATCCATTTTGAATATGGAAGACTATTTTAAGGAAAGAAGAAGGACAACAATCTGCTTGCTATTAAGGCCCCAAAGAAGGAGCTAGTGGGGTGTTCTGGGAAAGCATAAACATTTTGGTTTAATCAGTTTGGGTCTTCTTCTGGGATGGAGTCAGTTAATGGATGAGGCAGTTGGCATTTTCAATGAGTCTGAGGCCGTCACGTGCACAGGCAGGAAAGCCAGAAAGCGGCTGATGGGCTGGCCACAGCGCAGCTTGTCAAGAGGGCAAGAGAGCCTCTGAGAGGGAGCTGAAGTGTTGGGTGGCTCTGAAGAGGAAGCCAAGAGTCTATATTTGATCTAGGAAGTAAAAGGACAAAGCGGTTGAAGCAGTTCACAGAAGAATTAATTTCTAGGGAAACAGGATACTTAGCAAATTGTCTCTTTTCCTGAATTGACAGATATGACAGGAACTTTAGTAATACATCTCAAAGGATGTGCAGTTTGTTCACAGGGGTACTTTATTTACTGAAAAGTAAATCTCACTGAGAACCCGGCTGGAAATATCTTTTCATTTACTATGCTCTCTGCCTGCTTTGCCTTTAATAGAAAACAAGCCAAGAATGTTCTCAAATAAAACTAAAGACCATACGGCCAGTAGTGAGTTCCAGAGGAACACTTATGACAATAATCGTAGACAGAAGATCATTCTTTCAGGGATTTTGGTTCCCAGGCCTCCTTGCTGAAGTGGAATAGAATAACACTGGGCAGCACTGGGGTGGATGCTTCCTATAAAGTTCAGAAATAGTCGTCGGGTACTCGAGGGGAGAGGAAATGTGGACAGAAGGAAAATATCCAGGAGGAGGATCTTTTTTAAAGGGTAGGAGGACCTTACAGGAAGTACGTGGAGCAATTTATTAACTCATGAATAGCTACAATTTTCTTCTCTTCTTCCGTCTTTGACACCAATCTTTCTCCTGCTTCTGTCTCCACAATCCCAGCAGCCCCAGGAACTATCCCTGGGCAGAGACCAAAACAGAACCGCCTTTAGGAACATGTGAGAATGTTTTGCAAAACCAGAAGAGGAGTGACAGTGACGAAAGCAGGACGAAAGCAGGTTATTAATGAAATAACCACATATGTAGAGGCACTTTCTTCCCTTCGTGTGATGAGCTTCATTGACATGTACTTGGCTTGGTGCAGAAGGTAGACTTTCCTTCCTTTTCTACTGACAGGCAAAGAGAGCAGCTCTTGACATAGTTGTGGTGGGTTTGAAGCCATCGAATGGCTCACATGTTTCAAAATATCCCCTTTCCAGACCTAGGGATCTGAAAGATGCTTTTCTTGCCATTAAAACGGTTTCTTGGGTGCCTGCTGAAGACATGCAACTTTGACTAAGCCAAGGTGAGGTCCCATGGCGTTATCTGGTGGGAGTGAATGCAAGTGTCTACACGACGCTTGTACGATGTGGTTGGAATACTTCCTTCTCCCTTTGGCATCATTTCCGTGAGGACAGCATCCCTGTCCTCACAGTGGAGTGGAGTGTGGGTATGTTTTTATGGGCAAGTCAAGGTCTGGAATACGGATGGACTCCTGTCAGGAGGATGGTGGAAGCCTCTGGTCAAGCACAGGGCAGCGTGAGGACACGGTGTGTGTGCAGGCGCATGTTGGGAATACAGAAAGGGGACGGAGAGTGTGAAATGAAAAGGGCCAGTTTGTGAGACAGATATTTTTAATTTCTCACCTGGCAGTACCACTTATTTCTTGACTGTACCATCTTAATTTTTGAGCTTTTTCTTTAGTGGTTCCTCTAGGAGGAATTCTTACTGCGAAGGAGACTATGTTTTAGAGCAGTTTTAAATTTTTCAGAAAAACTTGAGTATGTGGTATAGAGATTCACCCCCACCCCCACAGAATTCTCCCATTATTATCTTCTATTTGTGAAGTACATATGTTAGAATTAGTGAACTGATATCAACCTATTGTTGACTAAAGTCCATAATTTACATTGTTTCATGCTTTGATTTGTATAGTTCCATGGGTTTTGGCAAATGTATAAGGTCATGTATCCACCATTACAGTATCATACAGAATACTTTCACTGCCTGAAAAATCCTGTGCTTCACCTAGTCTTCCGTCCCCCAAAAGGTTCATCCTTTAATTGAATATGGTGACTAATGTAATAGTCAATTAAAGATATGTGCATGTGATATATGAATATGCAAGTATATGTGTGTGTATATATATACACAAACACACAAACTTGCTTCTAAGTGATGCAATTTCCTTCTGGCTGCTTTTAAACTATCTCTAATAAAATCAGAAGCTGCATATATGCATATATGCTCTACCTTGAGTCTGAGGTGTTTTCTTTGATGGGACAGTATTATTATCTATCATTAAATCCATGGAAGGTCACACTTATCACCTTGACACCATCATTGTGATCCTTAAGATGTCCTTGTAAATGCTGGATGCCATGGCAACCGGTGTCATAGATCAGGATCCAGTGCTGCTGAACTTCTCTTAATAAATCAGGCATAATTGCTATATATGCATTATAATTAATTAAAAGTTGTTCAAGTGGAATGATTTTATAGTGTGCAATATTAAGTCATTAAATTTGCTTGTCCTGATCCTCCTTCAATGTTGGTATTTTTGCTTAGGTTAAAAAAAACCTTACATTTTACTACCAGTTGCTTTAAGAGTAGATAGTTAAAATAACATATTGTGAAAGAGCTTCATGCATTGTTTATGTATTTATATATATATATATTTTGCTTTTGACAGTTAAGTTTAAATTCTGATGGGTTTAGGTCAGAGGGGAATGAGTTACAAGACTGTCTTTTTTCTTCTTCAGTGGACTGAGGATGCTTGCAGGGCACATCAAGGCCCCTGACCTCTGTCTGGTCAGGCATGGTGCTAGTTAGTCAGGTGGGTAAATAACTCATGGACTGAGTGCATGTGCCAGAAATGATTAACCCACCCACTATGCTCTCATCTTATCTTCTTGGTTGGCTCCAAATCTGGGGAGACACCAAGAAGAACTAGCTGTTCAAAGCCTAAAGGCATGGCAGAAATTAGGAAGTGTGAATGGCACAGTGTCTTGCTACTGAAAGAGTAACCAGAGGGTGAGCGCATCCGTCTTCTGGGAGCTTGTGAGAAATGCGGAATCTCGGGCCCCTCCCCAGATTGACTAAATCAGGATCAGCTTGTAATCATGATCCCCAGACCATTTGTGCGCGCAGTAAAGTCTGAGAAGCACTGGCTTCGGGGTTAGGGTTAATGCATTCCAGAATAGGAAGGCCATGGACTTGAATTGCAGCTCCACTACTCTTTAGTGGTAGAAATCAGGCAAATTTCTCAGTTTTTATTTCTTAATCCTTTAACACGGGTCTCACAGTGCACTTACCTGTTAGGGGCAAAATGACATCATGAATGTAACGTGTCGAGCAGAGCGCCTCGTGCATAGTGGTGCTTGTTTCATCTGTGATTACAGCTGGTGGGAGGGTCCATATGACTGTGGAATCCCAACATACGTGAGAGAGAATGAGCCCCAACTGGAAAGTGTGAAAATTAGTAAAAAATGATGAACAACCTTAGAATTTCGGAGACGCCGAGAGAGAGGAGGAACTCTAACCAAGTTCCCTAGTGACTTATAGGGCCAAGGTCCACCTTCCTAGTACATTTTGTCTTCTCTAGTATGTGCGAAACATCTTGGGTATTCAGGAATTCAGTATCGTTGAAGGTTCTTGGGTTCTCAGAATGTAGAAAGAGGGTGAACAGGTAGATGAGAAAGGACGCACTCCCTTAGAATCAGAGGAGGCCATGTCTGGAAGGACCTGAAATGTTATCTGGCCCATACCTCCATTTCATGTTTCAGTTCTCACTGAGGTGTTGCCCAGTCTATGATTGAATACCGTCTGTGACTGAAAACCCACCACTTCTACTGAATTCACTGAGATGTGGCTGCTGTCTGTGGGCAGAGAAGTGTTTTAGAAGTTGGCTGACTCATATATGTAATATCCAGCACACAGACAAAACAACCAGAGAATTTCAAACAAGTTATCGATTTTCGCCATCACATTTATTGAAGCATCTACTTGTTCCAGGCATCAGGTTAGGTGCTGGGGACAAAAATCTGAATACGACATAGAGATCATACTTCTGTTGAGTTCTTGGTCTAGATGAGGGGTAGACATATAAATAATAATTATAATGCAATAAAGGCAATAATAGAAAGATGAATAAGTAGGCAGGGTAATAGAGAAAAGGGTCATTCATTTTGTTGAGTCATGTTGGGGATTTTTTGATAAGATGATTTTTGAATTGGGTGTTAATTATAGGCTGCTAGTACTCGCTGAATGAATAGATGGACATGTGAATTGTGTGCATGTGTGTGTGTGCATGTGTGTGTGTCTGAAAGTGTGCATGTGCTCTTGAAGGGAACATAGCAGATGTCTAGTATCTTGTAGTCCTGAGATGGGCTCCTACTCCATCCCTCCTTCTCATCTATGAATGTCAAAACAAGGACAGTTCTTACTGTTTTCTAATAAATAATACGGCTTTGCAAATCCCACTTTAACACACTCAATGTGTGATAATAGAGATTTGTAAAACATAAATAAGAGTGTGATTAGACACAGAAAATCATTCTTCACTTTATCGAAGGATTTATTTCCAGAATGTTTGTAATTTCTCTTTGTACATTTCAAATGTAATTTGACTTTTACTCTCCAATATTTTTTACTTAAAAAAATTTTTTTCTCTTTTTTTACTCTCCAATATTTTGAATCCCTGTACATTATCTTGTGATATGCTAACTACTTTCAATGCAAATATTTTGTAATTCATTTGACACATTTCACCATGTTCACCTAAGAAAAACTTCTAAATATCTGAATACTTATAAGGTTGTCTTTGGCTTTTTGGACATCAGCTTAATACAAAACAGCGTTTTGTTACAAAAGGTGTAACTGACTTAGAAACAGATGAATTATATTTCTGTGAATAAATACAATTAAATGTTTAAAAGCTTGGGTAAAAATAAGTGTTCAAAACCAATGGCTGAACAGATAGGCTGGAGGTGTGTGTAACCTCAAACAGGTTAGTGTTCCCTTCCACGTCCACCTCAAAGTGTATTTTTGGCTACTCGTGTCTGTTTATCCACACATGTTTAATGTTGGTTAGTGTTTGTAAGGGACTTAGAACTGTCAAACAGAGTTAGACTACTTGGCACACACATGAAAGGAACCGTACCTTAAACCACTTCATCATACCATAGACCTACCAGGTATGGCAGTCAGTAATCCCTTATCATTTCTAGCTCTTGGCTCTCCTGTCAATGTACACTTGTTGCATCCAGAAATTGATTCCGGATTCTCTTGCATCTCTGGAGTGGGCATTATTGAACCAGGTCCAGAGTTTGCTCAATTAGATGGGACCAGTAAGCTGAATTCCCAAGCAGATCTGATGTTTGATATCCAGAAGAGGGCAGTAGGATACAGAGATTAAATTCCAGTCAACCAGCCACTACAACAAACAATGGCTGCCAGCACCTTCTCAGTGTTAGACCAAACACTTACCTTCCCTTTGATGCACATGGGCAACATGGTGTCACTAAGAGAAGACACTAACACTTTCTGCAACCCTACTATGTGTCAAGCACTAACTAGGTATTTTTCACATGTGTTAAATCAAAACAATCCCGAGATGTTGGTGATATACTATTTCCCTTTATACTATTAATGAGAACATCAATGCTCAGAGAACTCAAGCAACTTGCCTGAGGTAACACAGCAAGTGGTAGAACTAAAATTAAAATCCAGATCTGACTCCATAGGCTCTGTTCAACCATATCCGAATTTGACTACTGACCCCACCACTCATAAACTTACTGACCTTGGGCAAGTAATTTAACCATTCGGAACTCCAGTTTCTTAATCTTTAAGGTAAGACTAACAATATCCTCTTATTTTTAAGAATTAGTGTCTGGATCAAGTTTTCCATGATAATCTCTGTCCAACCGGGAAGGTTTTGTTCATTGATAACATTTTAAATTAGAATTATAGAAAATCAAACCTAGAAGGGACACAGCAGAGTTATCTAACACTTTTATCTTAGAGATGATAAAAATAAGACTGGAGTGTTTATATGACTTGCATATGATCAGAAAAATTGAGAGTGACAGGCATTGGAAGTCAGGCCTGGCAACTCTTAGCCAGCTTTCTTCTCTCATCTCTCTGCATCATTTGTTAGGGATGCAGACACATGGAGATGTTGATGACAGTAACACTGTTGATGGGGGGGTGAAGATAACAATAAATGTGCCTGAGGAAATTTTAGAAGAGTTACTTCATTTTATTTTTATTTTTTTATTTTTTTATTTTTATTTTTTTGAGTTACTTCATTTTAGAAGGAAATTATTATATTAGTAAATCCTGCTTCCCTTGCTCTGTTCATGAGGGAGGCCACTATATGTCTGAGACTATAAGATTTGTCCAAGACTGTTGATTGACAGGAGGATGGGAAAAGCCAGGGTATGTATATTTACGATACTCTCCAAATAAGAAATGCTAAAATGCAGACTCCAATCAATGCTAATCTTAGATTTACATGATTCTCTATCAGTCAATGTTACTGGCTTTCCCAAGGATCTGTGATGGAGAAGTTGGCTATTTGGAAACAAGGTGGGAGATTGATGTAATGTAGCAGTGACTCCTTCGAGAGATTTTTAGGTAACCCACCATATTTTATTCCATTTCTTATAGCCTCTTCCTTTTTGAATTTGGTATAATATTTCTAGTCCTCCAAGTCTTACACTCATAAAAAATTAGATAAGAGGAAGACAAAGGGAAGAAAGAAAGAACAGGAAGGAGGAAGAAATGGTTTACTTTTCGTCATCAAGAGGCTGAGAGGCCAAAGCATCTTGCATAAGTGTTTGAAGAATTCCCCAGGTTCCACTGGCTTCTGGATTTACTGACTAGAACTAGGAAAGATGATAGTCAATTAAATGAATGCAGAGAGCTTTCTATGTAAAGTACCGGCAATCAGAATGACTGGTTTCCTTAATTCACCCAAAGATGGCTTTTCGTGTTAAAATTGTTTGAAAATAGAGATTTATAATAGTTTAAGTGATCTGTCCCCTTGCTCAACCTGGCGATAGTTTCCCAGACCTTATACATTTCTTTTATTTCATCAGATCCTTAGAACTCTCCCTTCCCCTTACAGTGCTGGGAAAAGAACTTCTCAGGAGTCTGGAGAAAGGCAACTAGGGTGGTGAAACATGAACATATGTTCCTGGAGCTATAATATGGCTGTCCTGGAGGTCAAGGGACAGGACAGGTGGAGATCAGTGATGTTATTGCTTCCAAATTCACACTTGAGCATCTGCATTGCTCATTGACTATTAGTCATACAATGCCTGTTCCAGTTTTCTGTTACCACTTGCCAAATCTCGTGCAGGCATACCTCAAAGATGTTGTGAGTTTGGTTCCAGACAACTGCAATAAATTGAATACTGCAATAAAGTGAGTCACAGAAATTTTTTGTCTTCCCAGTGCATAAAAAAGTTATGTTTACACTATACTGTGTCTATTAATTGTGCAATAGTATTATGTCTAAAAAATGTACATACCTTAATTAAATAATACTTTATTGGTAAAAATTGTTAACCATCATCTGAGCCTTCAGCAAGTCATAATCTTTTTGCTGGGAGAGACTCTTGCCTCGAGGTTGGTGGCTGCTGACTAATCAGGGAGGTGGTTGTTGAAGGCTGGGGTGACTGTGGGAATTTCTTAAAACAACAGTGAAGTTTGCTGCACCGATTGACTTTTCATGAATGATTTCTCTGTAGCTTGCAATGCTATTTGGTAGCATTTTAACCACAGATCTTTCAAATTTGGAGTCAACTCTTTCAAACCCTGCTGCTGCTTTATCAACTGAGTTTATGAAATATTCTAAATTCTTTGTTGTTATTTCAATAATATTCACGGCATCTTCACCAGGGGTACATTCCATCTCAAGAAGTCACTTTCTTTGCTCATCTATAAGAAGCAACTCCTCATTCATTAAAGTTTTATTATGAGATTGCAGCAATTCAGTACCATTTTCAGGCTCCACTTCTAATTCTAATTCTCTTGCTATTCTACCGTATCTATAGTTACTTCCTCCATTCAAGTCTTGAACCCCTCAAGGTCATCCATGAAGTTTGGAATCAACTTCTTCCAAACTCTTGTTAAAGTTGATATTTTGATCTCTTCTCATGAATCACAAATGTTCCTAATGGCATGTAGAATGGTGAATCCTTTCTAGAAGGTTTTCAATTTACTTTGCCCAGATTCACCAGAGGAATCACAATCTATGGAGCTATAGCATTATGACATGTTATTTCTTAAATAATATTACTTGAAAGTCAATATGATTCCTTGATCCATGGGCTGCAGAATGGATGTTGTGTTAGCAGGAATAAAAACAACATTAATCTCACTTTACTTCTCCATCAGAGCTCTTGGATGACCAGGTTCATGAGCAGTAATATTCTGAAAGAAATATATATATTTTTCTGAGCAGTAGATCTCAACAGTGGGCTTAAAATATTCAGTAAACCATATCATAAACAGATGTGCTGTCATCCAGGTTTTGTTGTTCCATTTATAGAGCACAGGTGGAGTAGATTTAGCATGATTCTTAGGAGCCCTAGGATTTTTCCAATGGTAAATGAGCTTTGGCTTCAACTTCAAGTCACCAGCCGTGTTTGTCCCTAACAAGAGATTCAGCCCATCCATGAAACTTTGAAGTCAGGAATTGACTTCTCCTCTCTATCTACGAGATTCATAGAGGGAGTCTCCTTCCAATGTCAGATGGCTTCGTCTACATTGAAAAATCTGTTGGTTTCGTGTAGTCACCTTCATTAATTACCTTAGATCTTCTGGATAACTCGCTGCAGCTTCTACATCAGCATTTGCTGCTTCACTTTGCACATTTATATTTTGGGAATGGCTTCTTTCCTTAAACCTAATGAACCAAACTCTGCTAGCTTCAGACTTTTCTTCTGCAGCTTCCTCCCCTCTCTCAGCCTTCATAGAATTGAAGAGAGTTAGGGCCTTGCTCTGGATTAAACTTTGGTTGAAAGGAATGTTGTGGCTATTGGATCTTCTATCCAGATCACTAAAACTTTCTCTGTGTCAGCAATAAGACTGTTTTGCTTTCTTATCATTTGTGTGTTCACTGGAGTAGCACTTTTAACTTCCTTCAAGAACATTTCCTTTGTACTCAAAACTTAGCTAACTCTTTGGTATAAGAGGCCTAGCTTTCAGTGTATCTTGGCTTTCGACATGCCTTCCTCACTAAGCTTAATCATTTCTAGCTTTTGATTTAAAGTGAGAGACATGTGACTCTTCTTTTCACTTGTACACTTAGAGACCACAGTAAGGCTATTAATTGGTCTAATTTCAGTATTGTTGTATCTCAGGGAATAGGGAGGACCAGGGAAAGAGAGAGAGATGGGGGAATAGCCTGTTGGTGGATCAGTCAGAACTTACACAATATTTCTTAATTAAGTTCAGCGTCGTATGTGGGCATGGTTTGTGGTGCCCTAGAACAATTGCAGCAGTAACATCAAAGTTCACTGATCACAGATCATCATAACACATATAATAATAATGAAAAATTTGAAATATTGTGAGAATTACCAAAATATGACACAGAGATGGGAAGTGAGCAAAAGCTTTTGGCAAAACGGTGCCAATAGACTTGGTCAACCCAGAGTTGCCACAAACATTTAATTCGTAAAAAAAAAGGAGCAATATCTGCGAAGAACAATAAAATGAAGTCTGCCTGTATTTTATTCATGTTTTATAATTCAGTATCATGTCTCCATATAGACATGCCCAACCTCAACTCACACCCAGCACCTAGAATACTGCCCTAAACACAGGTTATGATAAAGCTTATTAATGGTTTTGAATGACTCTCTGAACAGGATAAAACTTCTGACTTCTATCCAATCTGTATCGACTGATTGGGAAGATGGATTTTGGGATGTGAAATATAAAGAAATAGGAAAAAAACACCAGTGGATTGGTAAGGTAATCTCGTACCTTTGAATGCAGAGTTTAGTATATTAACAAATGACAATATTGCCTGTGAATTGCTGAAATAACTCCTCATATGTTGCCTGCTGAATGGCAGCAAATTGTAATACAGCACTGCTAATGGTGTGGGGTGTGAGAGATGATAGGTCCTGGAGGATGGAGCCTGCCCAAGCTTCATTGTGTAGAGGGCCTGTTGCCTCAGGACAGTATTATTTTAGCATGGTAGATATTTTATGGAAGTTATAATAATTTTATCTTCCATAGCATTCCTGTAAGGAAGTTCATAAAATACATACACACACTCATAAATGTGTGTGTATAATTTTTCACTAGACAGCCTTTACCTATAGATGTGTTGAAATTTAGATATTAGAATGACCATAGAAAATAGGAGATAATAAAATATGAGAGTGAAGTGATCACAATAAATATTGAATACTTGTATTGTCTATGATAATAAATAAGGCACTGTTTCTCCTTGAAATGTGGTCAGTCATATAAAAGGTTAACATGGTCAGTGGTGGTTAATACAGGTTAGTGGTGTGTTGAGTTATGAGAAGAACAAAGGTCTGACTTTGCCATTTGTACAGTAGGTCCAATGATGGATATTCAGAATCTCTTATATCTCATCATTCTGTAACACCACTATCACTTTTATCATAAAAGAATTATGTTACTCCATACATGAAAAATGCATTCTTGAACCACTGTGAATTAGTTTTTAGTGTACTGTGACCTTGGACTGCCCTGGGATATTAATGCTAAATGATTACTTCTGAATGCTTTTTGAATAGCTGCATAGTACAATTAAATATGCAATACATCATGGATGACATTGTTAAATGCCTCTTCTGATCAAGGAACCCAAAGGGGTCTTTGGAATGATGGTAATTCTGCACTGCTGAGGATGGGAGAGAAAAGAATCTCTTGTTAGTACTGAAATAAGTACAGGCAGAAGTAGATGATAACCTTTTCTTGGGGTTAGTCAATGGGAAATAAATTTTTGATTAAGAACCATAAAGGAAGATGATTTTTGATCACTGCCAAAGTAGTGTCCCATTATATCTGCCAAATGCTCAAGGTGAATAATTGTCATTAGTCTTTCTGAGTGACAAGTTGACGAACAGTATGTATGGATATTTGTAGGGGCGTGCATGTATGCATGTGTTTGTAAAGGTATAGATAAAAGAGTAAAGAATTTTGTTCATATTCTAGCCCTTTTTCGAGAATGAGCTTATATCGAATTACAATTTGTCTCAATGTAGAACCTCATAAATCTTACACTTAATCAAATCTTTTTTCATCCAGTTATTGGGCCTGGGGCAACAATGATAGATGAAAGTGTGGTGTAGAAGAGCCAAGATGCAGTAAAAGGTCTTTACCTATTGGTCAGTGGTTTAAATCCAAGCTTGTTGGGCGGTGGCTGAAAGTGATTTGTTGTCCTGCTGGCTGCGAGCTGGTGGCCAGAACCTAGTTGTGAGCTGGCTCTATAGTCTACAGAAAAGCCCTGAATCCAGTTCGCCCCACCCAACCCCCAACAGAACAGGGCTTACCTGTCTAGCAGATGATCTTTATCTTGAGGAGGTATAGAGTTACTCTGTGAAAAGGCTGCTTCAAAATGGCCCACCGCTAATGCTGTTTGGTGAATGATTTGTGGATTTCAATCTCTGAGCTAGCAATAAGGGGAACTTACAACTAATGAGGAACTCAATTTTTCTTTAACTGGAGCTATTTTAAAAAGGAAGCATTAAAAAGGATTTTGGTTCTGTTTCATGAAAATGAGCTGCAACAGTGCAAGTCAGTCCAACTTCAGAACTCAGCCCTAAGTGCACCAAACTTACCAGGTCCAGCCTCGCCATGACCTCATGCAAGACCTACTAGAGGCATTGAATCAATACTGAAATGCTCCAGTGAGTGTCTCCCAGAGATGCCCTCAGCATTACAACCTCAGTGAGCCCAGAGATGGAAGCCACATTTCCCAACCCCCCACCCCCTGCCCCTGCAATTGTGGGCCTTGCTAGCTAGGAAAATGTGACCTTGTATTTTAAATGTTAGTATTTTGGGGTAATAGCACCAGCTTAGATGTACTAATCCTTCTTTTCTAAAATGATACTGATGTAAATTAAATATAAACGTATTAGTGCTCCCATCTCAACTGATTGACTTCTTGGGTGAGCCTTTTAGGACATTGCTATGAGTACACGTGCATCCCTGCCATTCTAGCGTTCAGTATTCTGCTGCTGTTTATTCATAGGGATTTGCATTTTATAATTATTTATTTGTTTTTATATTTATCATGTGTTTCTCCAGTAGGCTGACACTTCCAGGAGGCAAGGACTTTGTTTTGTGTTTTTTTAGGTACACTGCATCTAGCAAGTGCCTGCTACATAATGGGTACTCAATAAACAGTTGTGGGATAAATGAATGAATGAATGAATGAACACACTTGTTAGGAACATATTTACATGCCTGTGTGAATGGAGGAGTGCGTCTAGGAAGAGGAAAAGTGTGGGAGAGTAATTTTATAACTAATCAAGTTGTGAGCATGGAACTTAATTACAAAAGAGACAATATAAATGCAAAAAATTCAGAGCTCTTCAGTGAGGCAGAGTGGAATCAGAAAAGCTTTGGTGCTTCCTTGCTGGCTTTGCAATTCACTAGCTATGAGCTAATTTTCTTCTTAAATGTGTTTGAGAAGCTTCATTTCTTTCATATTTCAGAGTAGGAAACAGGCTCTATGTCAGTTCAGATTCTCACAATTTCTCACCTGGGTTTATGGCAGGAGTTTTCTAACTAACTTCTCTGATCCAAAATCTTCCAGCCCCATCTCAGATCCCTCCTTCCTGGAGCTGACAAGGAAATCCTTCTAAAATGCAAATCAGATCATGCCATGCCGCAGCTTGAATGTTTTCAATTGCATCAGATTGCCTTTAGGATAAAATCCAAACTTTTAGTGTGGCTTATAAGGCCTTTCTTGATCTTACCCTTTTCTGTTCCTCCACTCTCATATCTCATACCTTCTGTCCAAACATGGCAGCTCTCCCAAGCCTAGCTGCCCCACTGCTCTGTGCTTTTGCAGATGATAGTTCCTTACCTCCCTTTGTCTGATTAACTCCTTTCCTTCCTTCAACACTGATTCAGGCTTCACTTCTTCCAGGAAGTGTGTCCTGATACCACTCCTCCACTCTCCCAAGGCCAGGTCCCCCCAGACATCTTTCTCTCATGCTCCATTACTCTGTGGTAGCCCAGAGCACCCAGATGAGTCTATTGTGATTGAGTGACTCTTGTCTGAGCTTTCACCTGCTGTTGAGCACCTTCAGGTACTCTTTTCTTCCATCTCTGATTCTCCGGTGCTCATGGAACCTATGCATAATAGATGCTTAATGAGTGTGTGTTGAGGGAATTAGGGGCTCATTCACTGCCTGGTGGCACTTTGGTTGGCTGTTGATGACAGACTTTGGAGTGTGTAGGGACTGAGGGTCAAGTGTAAGGGAGAGAATGAGGGAATGATTGTTGGTCTGCTGAGGTTAGCTGATTAGTTAGTTGTCAGGTCTTTGTTTTACTCAGTGTTAAATCTAAAGCAAAGCCAAGCAAAATAAAACAAAAAGCTACTGGAAGAAAAGGTGAACATTTTTTGGCTGGGCTGATGATGATGTGACCTAGAAATAAATGATCTCTTCCTCCTTTGAAATCCCATATTTCTCTTACAGACCTGACCTTATATTGTGGTTATGTATGCTCTCAGTTTGTTGTAGCAGTCAGCTTACATTAAGTTATACTGTGTAACAAACAACCTCAACATCTTTCTGACTTACAACAACAAAGGTTGACAATGTGCTTGTGTTACATTTCTATCATGATTTGTCGTGGCTCTGCTCCTTGTCAGGACCCAGGCTAATGGAGAACAAGCCCCATTTCTGTCTGGGGTATTATTGGGCTCATGGCAGAGGAAAAAGGGAAATCATGGCAAAGTACACATCTGGCTTTTTAAACAATTGAAATATAATTGACATATAACATTACATTAGTTTTAGGCAAACAAGATAATGATATGATATATGTATAATATTATGAAATGATCACTACAATTAGTCTAAGTAATAACCATCACCACAGATAAAAAAATACAAATTTACAAATTTTTTTCTTGTGATGAGAACTTTTAAGATTTTCTCTATTAGCAACTTTCAAATATACAATACAGTCTTATTATCTACAGTCATCATGTTATACATTACATCACCAGGGCTTATTTATTTTTTAACTGGAATTTTGTACCTTTTTACCACCCTCTCTACCCCCTGCCTCTGAAAACCACCAATTTGATCACCAATTTGTTTCAATTTGTTTGTTTGTTTGTTGCTAGATTCCACATATAAGTGAGATCACATCTGGCTTGAATTCTTCTGCCTGGAAACACTGCCTCTGCCTGTATTTCCTTAGCCAAAGCAAATCCTAAGTGGAGATGTATTATACTCCCATGGGAGGGAGGGCCACCAAAAATGCAGTTTATCACACTCTCCCACTGGAGTGAAAACTCTTGGAGGGAAGGAGTTTTTGTGTTCTTTGCCTTGCAAGCCTCAAACGCTGCCAAAGCACATTACTTGTTTTTTGAAATAAAGAGCAGAGGTCGTATGCTTCAGAAATAATGAAAATATATTTGGAATACCACTCTCTTTTATCAGCAGTTATGTTTCAGTTTGTGTGATACTAATTACTTAAAAGCCCTTATTATTTTTTTCCATTAAATATTTAATGATTAACATTAATTTGAATACGTTAATCTGTTGCTTGCAACAGAATTCTACATCATTGACAGAGGTATGTCCCATTTCCCCAACTAGTCTTGACCAATTGTTTGACACTAGTTCTCCATTATTTCCTCCATAGCTTGTACTTAAGGCCCTCTGTGATCTGGCACCAAGTGACAACATTTCTAGCTTTATTCCTGGCTACTTGTGCTGCTCCCCATGTCCAGTTACAATGAGTTGCTCCCTTTCCCTTTGTGTGTTCCATGCTTTCCCACCTTAGTGTCTTTGCTCTGGTTGTTCACTCTGCCTGGAATGACTTTGTCCCATCAGCATATGTTCAATTCCTTCTAAGTCCTCACAATGAAAATTAAGTACTACTTCTCTCATAACGTCTTCCCGGATCACCTAGGGGATGTAATCAACACCCACACATCATGCCCTTTTTTTTTTTTTTTTTTTGCGGTACGCGGGCCTCTCACTGTTGTGGCCTCTCCCGTTGCGGAGCACAGGCTCCAGACGCGCAGGCTCAGCGGCCATGGCTCACGGGCCCAGCCGCTCCGCGGCACGTGGGATCTTCCCGGACCGGGGCACGAACCCGTGTCCCCTGCATCGGCAGGCGGACTCTCAACCACTGCGCCACCAGGGAAGCCCATCATGCCCTTTATATTCTTCTTTTGGCAATTAATTTGCTTTATCTTGTCAAGGAGGTTAGGACACAGGCTTTGTATAATTAGAACAGAATTTGAGGGCCTACCACTGACCCTCTTCTCAAAACTTGGCTGAATTTCTTATCCCCTGAGTCTTAACTACTTCATTGTAAATAGAGAATAGGAATAATAACATAACATATTGGATAAGTTATGTGAAGTGATCTATCACCATCCCTGACATATAGGAAGTACTCAATAAATGAAAGTCATTACCTAATATAGTTATGTATTCACTGGATAGGATTTCTCTGCTTCACCTTTTTAGTTCCCTTGGTGACATTGCACAGAGTAGGTACAATGTAGATATTTGATGAGTGAATTAATAAATGAATGAATGTGAAATGATGCTAGAAAAATGACCATGAGGCTCACCTTTCTGTGAAATCAATGATGCTAGACTGAGTCTTCGTTCTTTTCCCTGTGGCTGAGTTTGCCTAGATTTTTAATAACTTAGGTCCAGTGGTGGCTGGCCCATATCCAGTGGTAGGCTGGGGAGAGAGATGGAAACTGTTACAAAAGCACTTAGAAGGTGTCCCCTGCTGGAGGATCAAAGAAAGTGGAATGAATATTCTCCCAACATATTTGCAATAGGAAATTACTGTCCAGTGAACCCAGATAAAACTGTTTTTTGTGTCATCCCAATAGTTGATTAGAAGTGTCTTATTTTTTCTTCCTCTCGTTATGGCAGACTGAATAAATAGTTATATCAAAAACTGGGTCAAGAATTTACATTGTAAATCCTTGATGTACTGCAAACATTTATTGAATGGTAAGTGGTAACTCTAGAGCGATCATTTACCAGGTCAAGAGAATGCTGTTTGGAAAAACCACAAGCTATATATTTTGGAAGTCTTGTGATACATTAGTGTTTTCAAAGAAATGCAATTTCTCTTTTATAAGCCATAAATAATATCACAGCTGATTTTAGAGCACTATATTCATTTAACTCTCCCAAAAGGGACTCTTTTAAATCAAGCTAAATATCACTCCTTTCTTAAATTGACAATGTTGTCAAAATTTTGGATCATTGTCCCCCAGAAAGACAACTACAGGAACTGCTTAAGTGGCAGCAGAGGAGCCGTCTAGGTCATGATTAAACTGGAAGCCTCAACTCAAAGCCAGAGTGGAGCTCAGCCGCTGGGTTAGTTCTCAATATGGAGGTAACTTGATCTTTGGGCACACTTTTTAGTAAATCAGGCTCTTGCCCTGTGTTTTAATTTTCTGTTGTCAGTGTAACAAATTACCATAAACTTAGTGTTAAAACAACACTAATTTATTCTCCTATCATTCTGGAGATCAGAAGTCTGAAATGAGTCTTAACAGGGCTAAAATCAAGGTGTCAGCAGGCTTGGTCCTTCTCAAGGCTCCAGGGGAGAATCTCTTCTTCACTTCTTCCACTTTGAGAGGCTGCTAACATTCCTTGGCTTGTGACATCTCTCTAATCTCTGCTCCTGTGGTCACATCGCCTTCTCTTCTACTGTAGTCAAAACTTCCTCAACCTCCCTCTTATAAAGGCATTGTGATTACATTTAGGGTCCACCCTGATAATCCATGATACCTCCCTACTGCCAAACCCTTACATTTAATCACATATGCCAAGTCCCTCCCTTTGCCATATAAGGTGGCATTCCCAGGTTCCGGGAACTAGGATACCAACGTCTTTGAAGTACCATTATTCAGCCTACCACACATTGCCTTTCAAAAGGTTTTCTGTATCCAGACTATCATGTTGACTTTTTGAAAACAAAGAATAAAGTACTGGCTTTCCCAGAAGGGAAAAATGAGGCATTTCAAAAGGCTATAGATTGGGGAATATTCTGATTTTGCCTCTAAAGTGTGGCTCGTGGTTTGGCTACCACAGCACAGTTTGTTCCTGTCATTGTGTGAGTTTGGATTTGTTTCTACATTCACATTCAAAGGGCACAAATCCATTGATGTGATGTTGAGCTATGAGAACCATCACAGGACTCGCTTCATCTGGCACAAAACAGATCTGCTGGCACTTAATAGTCTAATCAGGTATTTATATAGTCCCTCCCCCATACCACCTATGGTCACCGTGTAATCCCAGGAGATTAGGATCACGCTGCAAACCTAGTAAATTACTGTTCAAAGTGGAATTGATTCTTAATCTGCTTGAAATTAGATGTGGAAAAATTCATCTCCACCTTCTTCAATTATTGTGTCTTTCCTTATAACTCTGGGTAGAAAATAGTTTAAACCTTAATTCTGATGGTTCTTAATTTTATGAGTTTCATTAAAACCCCTGAGAGTCATTTAATTTTACGGAGTTCAATGCTGATATTCAAATACGTTTCTTCTGAAATAGATTTTTAACTTGTATTATAGAGATTGAGCTCCCATTTTTAACACATATGTTCTTAGTGCTTATGCTAATTTCATTGCTTATCTTTAAAACTGGCATATCATTGTTATTGTTATTATTATTATTGTGTATTGACCAAGTTGAATGCCTCATTCTCAAGGGATTGCTGTCAGAGTTATATAATACAAGAACAATGGCTGAATGTTGTTCATTTTAAATGTGAAATTATAAATCAATTACAGTGGTGGTTAAAACCCCTTCATGACATGCCACAATTTACTTCCAATGACATTTAAACCTATCTCACATGCTGAACAATCTGTAATAAATTATGATTTTTTTTTGCTTCTGAAATGAAGCTATAATTATGACAGTTGAATTCTTGTTCTGGGAAATAAGGTGGCATTTAATTCCTTGAGAACAAATGACACTCACAAAAGAACAGTTAATTATTCTCAGCTGCAAAGGAAAGGAGGAGGGGAGAAAAATTATGAAAAAGAACATGGTAGCACTTTATGTGAAGTATCTATTAAGTAATCCTTAACTAAGGCTGAACTACAGTTGAACTTCTGGGCTACCCCTGAGCCCAGGTAACACTTTCTGTTATTTCAGTTCTCAATAAAATCCAAACAGGAGGAATTAGCAACTTGAAACTTTCACTATTCCTTGCACATGATAGTATAAATGTTCTCACAATCAGCCTTGGTTCCAAGAATGCAGACCTACATTCTAATGCAGTTAAATCAGACCCAGGGGGTAGCATGGTATTAGTTTTCAATTACAGACTTCCTAATTCAGGCCTTTAACTGCTGTAGTTATTCAATCCATATTGCAAATAAAGGGAAAGGAAAGAATTGCACCTCCAGAATTTGTTGTGTTGTTGCTTGTTTCTAGTTTAAACAGCAACTGTGCTTCCATTGGCTTTTCTCTGCTGGCCCTTTCCTGTTCATTCTGGCAAGAAGCCCCGGTGCAATTGAATATGCCAGCAAACAGGAGGCCACTCTTCCTTGCTAGTCCTGACACCATCAGCTGCGATGTTAGCAGCCTGCTATTAGAGACGCCTCTTTCTTTGACTTCCCTTTCTTCCTTGGGAGGAATAGATACTCTAGAGAAGGGCCCTGCTGAGTGGAATTCCCCATTTTGACTGCAATTAGGGATTGTGACTTGATTGATTTGGAGGCTCTCTGAAATGTAGCAGGATCAACACAGTTGCACACAAAACAAGGCATAATCCACTGGGTTAAATTAACGTTAAATCAGAGATGATTGGATTAATTGCTATTACATTTTATCTTCTGTGCACATGTGCTCTTGGCAGGCTTTCAGAGCCTTTTTAAAATTAGCTTAGAACTGGATGGAAATGGTACAGGTGCAAATGATTTGTGCATTGGGTCTTTCAAGTACACAGTGGGCTCATAAGAAGGTGCCTTTTTTCCCAAATCATATTTTGGATGTGATTTACAGAACTCTGCACTGAGAATAAACTTGGCATCACAATACAGAAGGTATAGATGTGTTGAACGGCAAAAGGACCCTGTTGGCTGGAATATAACTTGGAAAATGGATCTCCTTCATACTGTGGCCTTGGCACTACACCTCTGTTCAGTTTTCTTCCCTTACATGCTTTTCTACCCTCATGGGAGTCTGTAGGGTTCTGGAGACCGATGTAACAGAGCACTTAGTATGGCATCTGATACCCGGGAATGTATTCTTCAAAACCTACATCCCTTCAACAAATTTTAAGGGTGAAAAGTTGATGTGATGGTTGTTAACAGGATGAATCTGTTTAACAGAAAAAGTGTGGAATGATCAGTTCAGGGGCATAAGGCAAAGATAATCAAAGGCTGGTATCGTTTATGTACCCTTTTGCCCATCAGCCAGTGGCTCAGGCTCACTGCCAGGCTGATGGTCTAGAAACCTGCTCAGCCACGGGAAGGAAATTTACATTTTTATACTTTAGGAAATGGAGTGCATCAACAGTTCCTTTTTAAGACCATTGTGTGCACAGCACCATAAACAGGTACTGTGGAGGGGACAAAGACTTCATTCTGGGGCTGGTCATATTTTGGATCAATACAAATAAGTAGGTGAGAGCATGATTTCTTCTTTTTCTTGGCTCGTTTCACTCTGCCAGCAACGTCAGGCTCCTGAGGGCAAACAGAGGATGTCACAGGCATTTTCCCGCCCTGGGAAGTCTCCCTTCCGTAGGCCCTTTGCCGCTCATGCGTTTGCTATTGTCTAGTTTCCCTGACCTGAGCATCTTGGCTATTTCTCTGGCCTTGCCTGGCTCATCCCTGCTGCAAGCCCTGTTCAGACAGGGGAACTTCTCCACATGACCTGGCTTCTCAGACACGTCTCTGCTTGACCCCTGTCTTTCAGCCTCCCTTGTTTCCCCTCATGGACACTTGTTCCCAGCCTCTGTTCCACACTGTGTCAGTTTCCCAAAGAAAGTGCATTTTGATCTATGCAAATATCCAAATGCAACAATAATTGGGAACTGAGCTCTCAAAATTATTTCAGCTTATTAAAAAATATATCTCACGGTTTTATGTATTATTTTGAAAGGTAACATATTTGTGATTACGTTCACATGATGCCAACAGGTACAGTGAAAAGAAAGTTTTCCTCCCATCCGTGACCTCTGGTGTTCCAATTCCCCGCTTCAGAGACAACCACTGTTATGGGGTTTTATTTTTCACCTGTTCTTCCAGAAACATTATATGCATATAAAACACACATACATGTATCCTCCACCTCAGTTTTACACACAAATGTAATGATAGCATACTCTGCACATGGTTCTATGTCTCTTGCTTGTTGTTTGCTTAAATCTACGTGGAAGATTGTCCTATATCAGTACGATTTTTTTTAAAGTGTCCACAGTGTTCCTGGATGTGTTATAATTTACTGAACCTGTCACCTACTGATGGACATTTAAGCTGTTTTCAGTTTTCTGCTTTCATAATGTTTGAACCTAATTTTTAATATTCTTATGCATTATATCTAAGAATAAAATTCCTATAAATAAAAACTTAAAGATATTATTACAAAACTTCAACTGCATTTTATGTGAAGTTATCACACGTAAGAAAAGGGCACAGAAACATATGTGCCCCTCAGTGAATCATCACCAGTGGAAAGCCTGTGTAATCATGGTTGGGGTCAAGAAAGACAGTTTGCCATCACCTCAGATAGCCCCTTCCTAGTCCATTCCACTTCTTGCCTGTTTCCCTCCTCCATTTCCTTAATCTTAATACTACAATTTAGTGTTTCTTGCTTTTGAACTCTATATAGTTGATTTATATAGCGCTATAGATAATGTTTGTGTCCCCCCCAAATTCATATGTTGAAACCTAATCCCCAAAGTGATGGTGTAGGAGGCAGGTCCTATGAAGGGTGATTAGGTCATGAGAGTGGAGCCACTGTGAATGGGATTAGTGCCCTTTTAAAAGAAGCAGGCATCTCCTTCACCTCTTCTTCCATTTGAGGACACAGTGAGAAGACAGCCATCCGTGGACCAGGAAGAGGAGCCTCAGACTCTGAATGTGCTAGCAACTAGCAACTTAATCTTGGACTTCCTGGCCTCCAGAACTGTGAGAAATAAATGGTTTTTGTTTAAGCCACTCAGTCTAGAGTATTCTGTTATAGTAGCCTAAACAGACACAAAGTGTGCAATTCTTGTGTCTTGCTTCTCTGCTCATTGTATTTGTGAGGGTTGTCCATGTTGTTTCATGTAACTGTAGATAGGTCATTTTTATTGGTGTGTATTATTCCGTTGAATGAATGTACCACAAATTATTTATCCATTCTGTTGGTGAACTTTGGGTTCTTTTCAAATTTGGCTAATTTGAATAGTGCTGCTATGCATACACTGCTACTGGGTATATGATCTGGGAATGGGGTTGTTGGATGATGGGCTCTATTTAAGTTCAACTTTAGCATATAATGAGAAACTGTTTTCCAAATTTATATTCATAACAGCATGTATAAGATTTCCCATTGCTCTACATTCTTGCAAATACTCCATAACATCATTCTTTCTTTTAAACATTCTGGTAATTGCAAAGTGGCATATCACTGGGGTTTTAACTCATATTTTCCCGATTACTAACGGAGTTGAGTATGTTTCCTTACATAGATATTCTCTTTGTGAAGTGCCTGTTATAGTCTCTTGCCCATTTTTCTTTTGGGCAGTAAGAGCCTTCAGAGTATTTTATATATTCTTGCCTGTTGTTGGTTTTATGGATATAAAACAAACATTTTCTTCCAATCTATGGTTTGCCTTTTCACTTTCTTAATGTTATCTTTTGATGAAAAATGTTCCTAGTTTAGTGTAGTCCAATTCAAAGTCTTTTCCTTTATGGTGATTTTTCTTTCTTTGTGGCCATGTGTGTTGCTTAAAAAATATTTCCTTAGTTCAATGTAATGAAGATATTCTCTTATATCCTAAAGTGTTACTGTTTGCCTTTATCTTCTGGGAATTGATATTTTGCTTGGCAGGAGGTAGGAGTCAAGTTTCCTTTTTCCCACAAGGATATCCAACTGACTCAGCACCATTTACTTAAAAGGCTATCCTTTTACCTCTGATTGCATTGTTATGTTGTCATAAATCAAGTGACTGTATATTTATGAATCTATTTCTGGACTTTCTTTTTTATTCCATTGGTCTATTTGTCAAACTGTCACCAATATCATATTTCTTAATTATAGTAGCTTTATAATAAATCTTGCTACTAGTGGAGCAACTTCTCTCATCTTGTTTATATCTTGAAGAGAGCTTGCATATTCTTAGCTACTTGCATTTCCATATAATTTTAGAAATGGATTGTCAGTTTCCTCAGAAAAAAATGTTGGGGTTTTAAATATGATTTCTTTGACTCTATAGAAAATCTAATAGAGAACCAATATATTTGTAATACTGAGTCTTGTATTACTGGAATCCTATGCTCATGAATGAGATTGGTCCATAATTCTCCTTTCTTACAATGTTTTTATCAGGTTTTGGCATCAAGATCATGCTAGTCTCATAAAAATGAACTATTTTTATATTCTCTAAGGGGCTTGTATAGATTTGTACTTATTTCTTCACCAATAAAACTTGGATCTGGAGTTTTTTTGGTAGGAAGATTTTCATTTACTGATTTAACAAATTTAATAATTATAGGACTATTCTTACTTTCCTATTCGAATTTTTTTAGTATTTGTGCATTTCACTATATATATTTAAATAATTTATTTTTTAGAGCATTTTTAGTTTCATAACAAAATGTAGAGGAAGGTATAGATATTTTTGATATACCCCCTGCCTCCACACATGCATAGTCTTTTCCATTATCACCCAACAGAATGGTACATTTATTACCAAGGATGAACCTACATTGACACATCATAATCATCCAAGTCTATAGTTTACCTTAGGGTTCACTTTTTGTATACTCTGTATGGGTTTGGACAAATGTATAATGATATATATTCATTGTTATAGTATCATAGAGAGTATTTCCACTGCCCTAAAAATATGCTGTACTCTTCCTATTCATTCCTCCCCTGACCCTCACCCCCTGGCAACCACTGATCTTTTTACAGTCTCTATAGTTTTACCTTTTCCAGAATGTCATATAGTTGGAATCATACGGTATGTAGTCTTTTCAGATTTGCCTCTTTCATTTAGTAATATGAATTTAAGTTTTCCTCATTGCTTTTCATGGCTTAACAGCTCATTTCTTTTCAGCACTGAATAATATTCCACTGTCTGGATGCACCACAGTTTATCCATTCACCTACCAAAGGACATCTTGGTTGCTTCCAAGTTTTGACAATTATGAATAAAGCTGCTATAAACATCCATGTGTAGGTTTTTTTGTGAGGACATAAGTTTTCCACTCCATTGGGTAAATACCAAGGAACATGCCTGCTGGATTGTGTGGTAAGTGTATGTTTACTTTTGGAAGAAACTGCTAAACTGTCTTCCAAAGTGGCTGTACCACTTTGTGTTCCTACAAGCAACAAATGTGTGTTCCTCTTGCTCCAAATCCTTGCCAGCGTTTGGTGTTGTCAGTGTTTCAGATTTGGGCCATTCAAAAGATTTGTAGTAGTATTTTTGTCTTAATGTGCATTTCCCTGATGGCATATGATATGGAACATCTTTTCATATATTTATTTGCCATCTACATATCTTCTTTGGTAAGGTGTTTGTTAAGGTCTTTGGCCCATTTTTTAACCTGGTTGTTTTCTTATTGTTGAGTTTTAAGAGTTCTTTGTATATTTTCATTAACAAAATATTTGGTCAACCATCCTTTTCCAGTTCTACTTTTTGCAAATATTTTCTCCCAAACTTTGGCTTGTCTTCCAATTCTTTTGAATTGTCTTTTGCAGAGAAGAAGTTTTTAATTTTAATAAAGCCCAGCATGTCAACTATTTCTTTCATGGATCCTGCATTTGGTGTTACATCAGAAAAGGCATCACCATAGTCAAGGTCATCTAGGTTTTCTCTTATGCTATTTTCTAGGAGTTTCATAGTTTGCATTTTACATTTTGACCTATGATACATTTAGAGTTAAGTTTTGGAAAGAGAGGTCTGTGTCTAGTTTCTTTTTTTCTTTGTTTGTTTTTTTTTGCATGTGAATCTCTGGTTGTTCCAGCACTATTTATTTCTTAAACAGATTATCTTTGCTCCATTGTATTATCTTTTCTCCTTAGTCAAAGATCAGTTGACTGTATTTATGGGGGTCTATTTCTGGGCTCTCTATTCTGTTCCATTGATCTATTTGTGTATTATTTTTGTCAGTATCTCACTGTCTTCATTACTATAGCTTTATAATGTCTTGAGGTTGGGTAGCATCAGTCTTCCAACTTTGTTCTTCAATACCATGTTGGTTATTCTGGGTATTTTGCCTCTTCTCCTAAACTTTAGAATCAGTTTGTCAATAACCATAAAATAACTTGCTGGGATTTTGAATGAGATTGCCTTGAATCTGTAGATTAAGTTGTGAAGAACTGACGTTTTGATACCATTGAGTCCTCCTATCAATGAACATGAAATATCTCTCCATTTACTTTGGTTCTTTGATTTTGTTCATTAGAGTTTTGTAGTTTTCCTTGAATATAAATACATCTTGAATATATTTTGTTAGATTTACACCTAAGTATTTCATTTTTGGGGGTGCTGATGTAAAGGATATTGTGTTTTTAATTTTAAATTCCACTTGTTCATTGTTGGTTTATAGGAAAGCAATTGACTTTTGTATATTAATGTTGTATCCTGTAACCTTGCTGTAATTGCTTATTAGTTGCAGAAGTTTTTTTTTTTGTTGATTCTTTGAGATTTTCTACATAGACAATCATGTCATTTGTGAACAAAGACAGTTTTATGTCTTTCTTCCCAATCTATGTACCTTTCATTTAATTTTCTTGTCTTATTACATTAACAAGGATTGCCAGTACCACTTTGAAAAGGACTGGTGAGCATTTTGTTATAGTTTCAACAATATCTTCTTAAGATCTTTTTCACAATATTGTCTTGTTATTTATTTTTATTTATTTATTTTTTTTTGTGGTACGCGGGCCTCTCACTGTCGTGGCCTCTCCCATTGCGGAGCACAGGCTCCAGACAAGCAGGCTCAGCGGCCATGGCTCACGGGCCCAGCCACTCAGCCGCGGCATGTGGGATCTTCCCGGACCGGGGCACGAACCTGCGTCCCCTGCCTCGGCAAGCGGACTCTCAACCACTGCGCCACCAGAGAAGCCCGAGCACAGGCTCCAGACAAGCAGGCTCAGCGGCCATGGCTCACGGGCCCAGCCACTCAGCCGTGGCATGTGGGATCTTCCCGGGCCGGGGCACGAACCCGTGTACCCTGCATCGGCAGGCGGACTCGCAACCACTGCGCCACCAGGGAAGCCCTTGTCTTGTTATTTTAAAAAATATCTTCTGATGTTCTCCATTTCTAACTTAAATTGATTATTTGTGGCTTTTCTCTTTTTTTCTTGATCTGTGTCTTGGAGAGGTTTCTCAAATGTATGGCTTCTTATAATGAAACAACTTTTGGTCTTGTCAATCCTGTCTATTTTATGTATGTTTTCTATTATATCAGTTTCTATTCTTATCTTTCAGTTTCTTTTCTTTTATTTAGGTTTATTTCACTGTTCTATTGCTAACTTCACGAGACAGATGTTTAGCTTTATGATTTCATCTTTTCTTCTTTTGTAATGAATACCCTGCATTTCCCTCTGAGAATAGGCCTAGCTGCATTCCACAACATTTTGATTAATGTAAGTTAGTCAAATAATAAGTATACTTATTAATTCATATATATATGGAGATTTTCTAGGGTTTTTTATTAGTGATTTTAAGTTTAATAGAATTGTAGTTATAGAACATATTTTGATCATTAAAATCCTTTGAAATTTGTTGAGTTTCCTTGATGACTTAGCATATGGTCAATTTTTAACAATGCATAGTGTGTTTGTGAAAAGAATGGGTATTCTGCAGTTGTTGGGTACTGTTTTCTACAAGTCAATTAGTTTAAGTCTATTAATTAGTTTAAGTCTATTAAGTCTATTAATCATGCTGTTCAGATCTTCCAAATGTTTACTGATCTCTTCTCTACTTCTATCATTTACTAAGAAAATTGTGATTGTGTTTTCCACTATGATTATTGGCTTTTCTATTTCTCCTTGTAGTTCTATATTTTATTTCTATATTTTGAAATTGTGATATTAGGTAAACACAAATTAAGAAAGGATTAAAATGGTTGACCTTTCTTATGTTTCCCTCTTTGTCTCTAGTTATATGTTTTATCTATTTTGATACTAGTATAGTTTAATTCGCTTTTTTGTATTAAACAATCATTAAGATTGCAAGTTGTGGGTGGCAGTAGTGTCAGTGGTGACCACGGCTGCGGCAGCACTCCAACTCACTCCTAGCTCCAGGCTCCACCATAGAGCCGGGGAGAGAGCCTCCGCCAGCGACCCAGGGAAGCACAGGCACCCAGACCCGAACTCCAAGATGGGAGGCAAGTTGAGCAAGAAGAAGGGGTACAATGTGAATGATGAGAGGGCCAAGGACAAAGACAAGAAGGCCAAAGGAGCTGGGACAGAAGAGGAGGAAACCCCGAAGGACAATGAGACTCAGGGTGCTGCAGAGACCCCAGAGGAGAAGGAGGACAAGGAGGAGAAGCTGGAGAAGGATGCCTAGGATGCTGCCAACAAGCCTGAAGACAAGGAAGGTGAGAAAGACAAAGAGGTGGCCAAGGAAGACACTCTGAAGGCAGAGCCGGAGCAGACGGAGGGAGCTGAGCAGAAGCCAGAGCCCCCAAAGGATGCTGAGCAGGAGCCGGCGGCTGCCTCCGGCCAGCTGCAGGTGCAACGCCCTCGAAGCTTCGGAGACCTAGGCTGCGGAGCCCTTGGCCTCTACCAAGGATGACAAGAGCAAGAAGGGAGAGGAACCCACAAACCCTCAGGCTCCTGCAGCTCCTACCGTGCAGGAGACAAGAAGTGACGGGGCCCCATCTTCAGACTCAAAACCCGGCAACACTGAGGCTGCCCCATCCTCCATGGAGACCCTGGCAGCCACGGAAGCCCCCAGTTCCATGCCCAAGGCCAAGCCCCTGCAGCCCCCACAGACGAGGTCAAACCTGCCGAGACCCTGGCAGCTAATTCCGATCAAACTTTAGCAGTGAAAGAGTAAGAAGGACAACCAATGGAACGAAGAATACCGCTTAACAACAACCTGTCTCTCTGTCTCTTTCTCTGTCTTTCTGTGTCTCTGTCTCTCTCCTACACTAACTTGTTTCAAATTGGAAGTAATGGTATGTATTGCCCAAGAACAAGCATGTGGTCCCATCAAGGGAGGGAGGGTGTTGGGAGAATCCAAATAGCATTTTTGTGGGTAAATACCTAATATACTTTCAGTCAACTCTACCAATCAGTCCTGGATTTTAAATGTCTGAAGTACAGTACATCTTTTGTACCTGAACTTCTGTTACATGCACTCCACCACTAAGATCCGAACATCTTGTCTTCTGCAAGGGGAGTTGGGAGTGATGCGTTTGATTCTGCCCGCAGGGCCTGTGCCTAGGCAATCGGATGTTTATGAAGGCAGCATTTTCTGTTTTCTTTTTCATTTACAGCCTTTCTTATTTTGAAGTTTTTTTAATGTGGATGAATGCCAACTTTCAGACAGCCTGCTTAGCCTGTTCACATGTATCTTGATGCCAATACTCCATTCTTCCTCCCCAGGTCTTTTTGGGAGTAACAAACATTCTTTCATCCTACTTAGCCTCCCTAGATTTCTCATGACCAGTTAATGTATGTCCATGGTTGAGTTCACCTGTAGTTCTGTTTACTGGTCAGTGGAAATGAAAAAAAAAAAGTCTGCATTCATCGCAGTTCCAGTTTTCTCTTCCATCCTGTGTCACAAACTCCAACACACCACTCATTAGAAAATGGAAGAAAAAATAAAAAAACAACAAAAAAATATACAACAGATGCATTGAAATTATATGTAATTGTGTAAATGGTGCAACAATAATAAAGATAAACAGTTACAATAAAAAGGATTGCAAGTTGTATCTTTTCCACCCTTTAATTTTCAACTTTTTGTTCCTTATTTTGAGATGTATTATTTATAATCAGCAAATAGTAAATTTTACAAGTTCAATATAACCACTTTTGTCTTTTAATAGGAGCATATAATTACTGATATTTTGGATTTAAATCTCCTATTATTCATCTTCAATTAGCCTAACCTTCTTTATGCTGTTTTCCTTCTTTCGTGCCTTGTTTTTTTGGTAGATTTTTCTTAATATCCTATCTTTGCCCTCCTCCCCCCAATCAACATCAGCTTGGTAGCTATACAATTACTATTCTTTCAGTGGTTATCTTGAATAATACAAGGTGCACCTTTAAATTATCAAAAACTAATATTGCTTGATTCTTTTATCCATTTTCTTGACATTATAATGATCTTGAAATACTTTAACTCCATTTACTACCCTCTCAACTTCTGTGCTATTTTTTGTCTTGTATCTTAATTCTAAGCACTGCTTCTTTGACTTTCTGTGTTTCATGTTTACTATTTTCTTCTTACTTTACTTTCAAAAACAGAAAAAATCCTATCTTTACAGAACTTATATTGCTATTGGGGGGACAGTCAAAATAAAAATAAATAACAAAACATATAGTATATCAGATGATGATAAATATTTCAGAGAAAAACAAAGCAGGAAAGGATGATATGAAATGTTGGGAAGCATGGTTGAAATTTTAAGTGAGGGTGATCAGGGAAGACCTTGAGGTTTGAGCAAAGATCTACAGGAGTTAAGAAATCTAGGAAGAAATCTATAGAAGAGCATTTGTAGACACGGTATTTTCTATTTGTTAATGGAAAGGCTCTGAGGTAGAATTGTACCTGACATCTTCCAATATCATCTAGGAGATCGGGATGGCTGGAGTTAAATGACTGTGAGAGTAGAAGTGATGATATCAGAAGGGTAGTGAAGTTTTTACGAAGAGGTAACAAGGTGGGAGTCAAGTGATTTAACTAGGTCTTTGGTAGAAGGATTTTTGGCTTTTATTATGATATAAAACCCACTTTAAGAGAAACAATGGTAGTTGAATGCAAAATACAACTTTTTTTAGCTTACATTTTTAGAGGGCTTATTATACACCAGGCACTGTTTTAAGTTCCTTATGTGCAGGATTTTATTTCATAGTGTATAAGAAGAATGTAGATTTCACACAGGTTAATTAACTTACCCAAGCTCACAGCTTGTATGCAACAAAGCTAGGAGTCACGTCCATGTGGTGTCTTGATTGTAATTCTACATTTCTCTGAATTGTCATTTAATGACAGAATATTTACCAATCATCTGGAGACATCTAACTCTGAACTCTGTCGATGAGTTTTTCTGTTTCCTCTTCTTTCAGTGCACATAGCATCAGCAAATGATCCCAAGATACTCAGTTCGTTTACCATGTGGATGATTTACTTGTTCTACGTTTTACTGACACATGCTACACACCTAATTCTGTGCCATTTTTTTCAGAAATGCCTAATGCCAGTCCACAAGGATGGAGAAAGTTACCATAAATGGATACATCCAAACTAAACATCATTACTGAAAAAAAAAATTGTGTCTCATAGAGGACATTTGTATATGAGTTATTTTAACCTACTATAAGATCTTTCACCTATATCTGAGTGACCGGTTATGCTCCTTTTACACTTTTTATAATATAAAATACAAATTAAATGAATAGACTATGCAAGAAAAACCTGTACTTGAAAGAATCCCATTACATTTGTAATGTCACAAATGAGTAAGTAGTATATGCATTCTTTAGTCTATCAATCACCTTTATCTTCATGTCTGATTAGCCCTCCTCAGAAGGAGGGATGCTGGCTAACCCAAGCCCTGTGGTACAATCAGGAGGTTGTGCAATTCATTATGTTTTGTACACAATTTGGCTAGAAAGCTGAAGATTTATTGATGCAATGTAAAATATTAGCTGGCAGGTAAAAATAAGCCTGCTAATGAATGTGATTAGAACAGCAGCTGGAATGAATTGCAGTGTTTGCAGTATCAATGGAATTAATAGACCTTAAAATATTCAGGGAATCAATTAAAAGTCTTCTTTGGGATTCAGAAAATGTGTGTTCATGTGCTTAACTTTAAAATGAGCACCGGGAGAAGAAATGGCCAAACCTTCTGTCAGAAAAGTGTTTAAAGATTCCACAGGCGTCTGACTGTTTCTGGGTCCAACCAGCTTCTGAAGGAAGCCCTCGTGGGCTGAGCGGCAGGCAGCTCGGAACACAGGCTCCAGACTGTGCTTCCAAAAATTAAACAAGAGAAGCATGTGAGAGCAATTGAAATGGGTGTCCTGGCCACACTCCCTGAGGTTCTGCAACCTCATTAACCTTTGAGAAGAGCACAGCTTCCTACCAGGATGAGAGAATAAAAGAAGGTGATAGTTTCTTAAGCGTGTTCTTCTCTAATGGTCACCCCAAAGACCTTGAAAAGTTTCAAGCCAGAGGTTTTGGGCTGAAGAGTCTTGTATAAAAGTCCTTGGGAGGAATCAATTGGACAGCATCATGTACAAGCAATGGAACATAGATATTATCTAGCTTTCCCAAAACTAGATTAATTAACACCCATTCCCCCAACTAACAAACAAATTAAATAGGCTTTTTAAAGCTATGCCTCTATGCCTTTGCCTCCAGGGAAGAGGCAAAGAAAGCACCCATTGTCCTCATAATTGTTCTACAATGCAAAGTTGAAAGTTTCTCTTTAAATTAATATAGAGTAGAAGCATAAGATAATAAAGCGGGGGAAATTATTTTGTTTAGACTATGATTGCCTAAAACCGTATTTTAATTTTGGGGCTATTTTCATGCCTTATTCCATGGCTAAGTTCAAAATATATCCACTTGTTCGCAGGTTAACTACCTCCTACACGATTTCTTTTTTTTTTAATTTCCTTCATAGACTTTATTTATTATTTTTTAAATTTTTCATTTTTTTGACTGCACCGTGAGGCTTGTGGGATCTTAGTTTCCCGACCAGGGATTGAACCCAGGCCCTCAGCTGTGAAACTGTGGTGTCCTGAACACTGGACTGCCAGGAAATTCCATCCTACACAATTTCTATGATATTTTTTTCTTATTGCGTCAGTAGGGAGCTGGGCAGGGTCAGAAATCGAGCCATCATAACTTTTGCAAAGATGACTTCAGGATTTCTGAACCTGTAAAACATCCTGCTGGTTTCTTAGTGCCCATGGCTCCAAGCTACAATGTTACCCCTAAACCTAAGCAGACAGACAGAAAGCCAGCATGTATAGTGCTAAAGCACAAAAGAGGAAACTTGAAAATAGGTAAGAAATAGTTTTGAATTTAATTGAACGTCAGCACTAGAAGCAAATCGGTCAAACCAGAGGAACATATGACCTTAAGTTAGACAGAGAAGCCTTTGTGGGTGTTTCAGGGAGCTCAGCGGTTGAGGTGCTGGTCCCTTATTATTCCATGTTTTGTGTCTAAATATATGGCTTGCCTTTCCCTTGATTTAGCGATGTCATGGATGCTACACTTATGCTTCACAGTCATGACTATAGTCTTTTTATTTGACACATAAATGGAACAAAGTAAGAGGAAAAAAAAGAGTATGAAACATTTCTGAAGTAATAGAGAAAGAGTTGAAGGAAGGGATGGAGAGAGATGAGGGTGTGTGGACACTTCAGAAAGAAGGCCTGGCGTACAACCAGTAGATAATTAAGTCTTGGAGGTGTAACATGCAGCACAGTGACTGCAGACCACAATACCACATTATAAACATCAAACTTAAGAAGGTACTAGATGTGAATTATTCCCACCACAAAATAGAAATGATAATTATTTCATGAGTAGAGGTGTTAGCTAATGCTATAAGAGCAATCATATTGAGATACAGAAATGTATCAAATCAACGTGTTGTACACTTTAAACTCACACAATGTTTATATGTTAAATATATTCCCACTAAGAAAAAAGAAGACCTGTTTCAAATTCACCCAGCTGTGAGGGGTGAAAGGCAAGAAACAGGAGAGTGGGGAGAAGAGGTTGGGGAAATGAGAGTATTTATCTCATGGGCATGAAGGAAAAGTTAGAGACTAGCCAGGGTGGTGGAAAACAGCGCTGAGTATCGTCATGGTGCTAGTGACAGATTGCAACCTACGATTTATATTTGGGAATCTTTGTAAGTCAGATATTGGTGTGTTAAAGAGTGCCTATTTTTTGAACATTTGCCTTGGATGTACCAGTGTTTCTTTTTTAAATTTTTAGAAAAGTAATTGATTAATTAATTATTTTTTGGCTGTGTTAGGTCTTCGTTGCTGCGCACGGGCTTTCTCTTGTTGCGGCGAGAGGGGGTTACTCTTCATTGCGGTGCGCGGCCTTCTCACTGTGGTGGCTTCTCTTGTTGCAGAGCATGGGCTCTAGGAGCAAGGGCTTCAGTAGTTGTGGCACATGGGCTCAGTAGTTGTGGCTCGTGGGCTCTACAGCACAGGCTCAGTAGTTGTGGTACATGGGCTTTGTTGCTCTGCAGCATGTGGGATCTTCCTGGACCAGGGCTCAAACCCATGTCCCCTACACTGGTAGGCAGATTCTTAACCACTGTGCCACCAGGGAAGTCCCTGTACCAGTGATTTTAGCCACACTGCATTTTCTTTTAAGACATGCTTAATGCTCTTCTTTGTCATTCAGCACATCTACTGTCAGAAGTGGATGATTTGCTGATGTTTTAGCACCAATCAATGTATTTCCTCACTAAATGCTGAATTAGAGACTTTATGCACAAAATATGGATTTCAAGAAATCTCCCTGCAGAGGTTCATGTGCTTGAAGGTCAATGAAGTAAGGTGTGTTTTGGAAGAACATAATATAAAGCATTTAAAAAATATAGTTTTGAGAGATCTGCTGCAAGCCTTATTGTCTAAAATGCAATGCTTAGTTTCTGTGAGATTAATAAACCCACAAAAGAAATCATTACCTGTACTTCGACTGAGTTGTTTCTGAAGCTACTGTAACACCCAATCTCTACTGAATATAATATGCCAGGGCAGCAGTGAAACTATAACTCGGCCTGGTGGGATTATGTTGTTTAAGTAGAAAGCAAGATTCAGGCAAGGTGTTTTGCAACAATGTGTCCTCCAAATAACAGAGTATTTACTGATTCACCAAGAAACGCCAGTGTTCAAAAGGGCTGTGGATGTCACAAGCAATTAGTGTGTCTATGAAGGATCTTTTGCAATTCCCAGAGAAGACAGGAAAATGTTATATAGAATGTGAAATGTAGGGGTCATTTCAAAAGTAATGGATACTGACACAGACCTACAAACAATTTTAAGGTTTACACATCACTCAAAGAAATTGGATTAGAGCCAGAGAAAAAGATGTTTTCTATTACAGTCTCAAAAAAAAATCTTAAGGTCATTTGATACAAGACAGGATAATATCTACCTTCTTTTGAAATGTAACGTACATGAAGGCAAAGTGTTCTATGTCATTTCTGAGGTAAAATGTTACCATTTTGAGCATATTGCTTTCCAAAAGACTTCATACTAACAATAGCCTATACGTATTAAAATAGTTTATAAGTGGCATGTAAATAAAGTACCTAAATTCCAGTGTTCAAAAGTCCTACCTTCTGCTGAAAGAATTGCTCATCAGGTATTTCATAGCCTTTGTCTAAATTGTCAAATAGGAGCAGACTGCCATTTGCTTTTCTTAGAAACACATTAACCAATTTAGTGCTTTGACTCAGACTTGGGATAATATCTGTGGGCACTGGTTGGGAGAATGGTTGATTCTTTGAGGCAGGGCTCTGGCGGCCATCATGAAAGTTACCTCTATCTCTGTGGGCCTTGTAGTGCTTTGAATGGTGGCCTCCAAAAAGATATGCTCACATCCTAATTCCTGAAATCTATGGATGTTATCTTATTTGGAAAAAGCATTATTGCAAATGTAAGTCAAGGATCTTGAGATAAAGAGATCATCTTGGATTATGTGGTGTGCCCTAAATCCTTATGATGTCCTTATGAGAGAAAGGCGGAGGGAGATTTGAGACAGAAGAAAGGACACAGAGGATAAGGTAACATGAAGACACAGAAGAGATTGGAATGACACGGCCACAGCCACAGGAAGTCGGAAAATGCCAGTGGCCACCAGAAGCTGGAAGAGGTAAGGAAGGATTCTCCCCAGAGCCTCCTGAGGGAGTGTGCCTTGGTGGATATACCTTGATTTTGGACTTTCGGCCTGCAGGACTGTGAGAAAATAATTTTTACTGTTTTAAGCACCAGGTTTGTGGTATAATTTGTTATATATGATGGCCACAGGAAACTAATACAGAAACCTTTAACTCCTTTGGTTTCTATATACCAAAATAAAAAGAACAGTGTGCCATGTAGAACACGGTCTAGCTTGCTCATCCTCTGTCTCCTTCTGCACTCACATGAGGTCATAAACACACTGGGAGGTGACAGAAAAGGTGGAGTAAATAGTTCTAAATTCCAAACGCGTGAGGAAAGATAGGAACCATTTCTAATGGCATGCTTACCATGATATCTCTCCTTGTTCCTTTTTACTTGCCTCCTGTCCACCATTTTGGCCTTGGGAAGAGGAGGGCAGGTGAGACACAGGAAGAGGAAGGATTAACAGGAAGCAAGAAATAAGCTGAAAATAGTAAAGACTCTTCTCTGACAAGAAAGTACAATTATGGTAAATAGATGAAGAAACTGAAGAATAAATACACAAACACACAAACAAAGAAAACAGACACAAATCTAGGATAGGTATAAATTAACAATGAGAAAGTCCTGTGACTTTTTTTCACAACCTTAACATTTGATGAAGTAGGTAGATTATACAATCAAATTAGGAGAAAAAATATTTCTATGTCTTGCCAAAGCTGCTGAAAAAAGAAACACAACAGCGTGCATAACATCATTTAATTTTAAACAGTTTTTTTTTTTGGTCTTGAACAGCCTCGAGTATATTGTTTTGGCCCTTATTGAAGTCAGAGACTTTGTTCTTGGTCCCTAGTTTCTGTTCTCTCTCTCTCTCTCTCTCTCTCTCTCTTTTGCCATACTTTTGAGGTGGGGTTCCTCAAGTTTCCCTTAAAGGGGATAAGTCTTCTTGATCTTATTTCTAGATCTCCTCAGTCAACTCCATTTAGGATGTTAGTTCAACAAATTAACTTGTCCCTTCACTAGTGTATTTTAGCTTTTGGCCCCTTGGATTTAAGTAGGTTACATATTGATGTTTTATTAGGAAACTTTGACTTCATACAGGCTTCATAAAATGGCAGCCCTGTCCTTTAAAGTCTAAAGTAATGGAGGTTCCTCTCAGTGAAAAGAAATACATATCTAGACAACCTTGCATGTTCACTCAAGCTGGCTCATATTCAGGTGCCATGAGGGGACTGGGAACATCTGAGGATGCATCTAGATATTTGCTCAGACTGCTGCTACTGGTGAGGAAACTCTTGTCTTCTTTGAGTTAAGAAGAAGAAGGCAGTGCTCTCAAAGTGAAGATAGATTCAATTTGCTTCAACGCAAACAGTTGTAGGAATAATTTGCTGCGTCGGCACATTGAAAATGGCTTTGTGGAATGCTCTCATGGGGACCACAGTTGCTCCAGAAGATGTCTGTTCAAACTGCTCAACTGCCATGGCCTGAACCTGGATCTTCAGGTCTTCCTGATCTATCCACCATTTTTCTTTCCTTCACTAGGTCCCTCTGCACACCTTCTACTTTGACTAAGCCTAGCCAATTAACAGTGATGTCATGCTCCTGGGACTTTGGCAGAGACACCTGTCCCTTCATCCCTGCCTGAGATCCTAGTCATTTCAAGGTCTTGCCTAATCCAAACCTCCCAAACATAGCTACATACTTCCTCCTCAGCAGTCAAGCACGTCACACTGCTGGAACCTCTATCTTGGCCCTTCTCTCATCTGTCCTGTTTCACAACTTATGCTCTTTCTGACTCTCTCCTACTAAACTGTGACTTCCTGGGGACTTGGGTCTTACTCGTCTTTGTATAACTCACAGTAACTGACAGGGGACTTTTTCTCTTGTATCTGTTCAATAAATATTATTTAATGAATTTAAAAATTCATAAGGAGCTTCTAGAGAAAAATGTGATTTGGACAGTTATAAATAATTTTAATCTCTCAGAGTTTCTGGAGAGCCCTGAAGGAACAATTGCCTGGAATACCCAGAAATCAAGTAAATGTTTGAAAATTAAGAAAGCAATTCATTGTCCATAAGTATATAGACAAAAATGTTGGAATTAGCTCAGAATTTGCCTCGTGCAATTTACTGTAGATGGGAAAACCAAAGATCATTGTTGCCAAACTCAATCGTTTAGAGTGTCTTGCTTGGGTTGTGGCAACAGTCTCCTAGCTGGTCTCCATCCTGCTTGGTGTCTCCTTCAAACCACAGTCTTCACACAGGAATATTTAGAAAATAAAAAGGTGACCCTGCCTTGATCCTGCTTTTGGGATAATGTCCAGATGCTGTGGCCTGGCATAAGGCCTCTATGACCCTCCCTTGCTTGCCTTTCCAGTGATGTCTCTGTAGATTGTTTACACTCTCCTTTCAGATTCATTGCTTCTTCTCTGATTCCATGCCCTCTTAGGCCTCTTGTTTCTTGGGGAATTTTTTTCCCCTGAATTTTCTCCTTCTTCTCATCTTCAAAATAATTCCTTCTTATCCTTTCAACTCAGTTGAAGCAAATTTTTCAGACTGAGTGTGCTCCATGTGCAAATGTTATCATAGCACCTTCTAGGACAGCACTCTGTCCTACACTCTGTCCTAGTAATTGATGTCTTTTGTTTTTTTCCCTATAGAGGGCCAGGATTGTGTCTTATAAGTCTGGAGCTTTGGGAATCCTTAGTGCAAAGGAGCTGTTTTAGGCAATGATACAGATAAGTTTCCCCAGAAAGAACATGTAGACTAAAGGGCATCAGGCTGAGAAAGGAGACCCAAGGAAGACCAGTTTTCACAGGGTCAGCAGAAGAAAAGTACCCACCAAAGGAGACTAAAAAGGAAGAGGAGAGTCAGAAAAGAACCAGGTTTGGAATCCAAGGGATGAAAAACTTTCACATTGAAAAAAGGTTCAGCTGTTGTAAAGAGATCAAGTTAAGTAAACACTGAAAGGTACTCATTGCATTTAGTGCTTAGGAACTCATTGGTGGCCTTCACAGTAGACCACAAGGTCTTTTTCAAGGAATTAGAATGCACACATACACTCTCTCACACCCAGATACATAACATGTGATTTGGTTTGAGCCTTTGGGATGCATAGGTTGGCATATTTACTATACTTTTGTCATTAGGGACATAGTCCAGGCTCTAAACACAAAGAGATATTCGGTAAAAGTTGAAGAAGGAGGATATATTTCTGTGCTTTGGATATGATTTTAATCCCAACTCCTGTTGTATAGTATAATCTTATATACTTCATCAGATTCTCCAAACCTCACCTGCTTTCCAGGCCCTCAGCTGCTAATGAGACTGATTGGTTCTGTGTGGGACTGTCCAGTTTTGCCACCTGAGGCTGGCCAGCTGTACCCCTGGGGTCTCTGGCTCCTCAGTTGGTCACTGCATCACTGGGATGGGCTTTTTCAGCAGCCATTGAGGGAGTTGGGTGACCTGACTTGGAATTTGGGGAAGGAACTCCCTGTGTGGTGAAGCTGGGAGACTGAAGAGGGGAAGGAGCTGAACAGAAAGATTTCCTCTCCTTCCTCCTTGAAGGGACTGCTTTGAGTAGCTTCTCTGCACAGCCCATCTGGAGACATCCCAGGTGGCTGAGTAGTTGCACCTGCTGAGCCACCAGCTGTGTGTATTTGTCGCTTTGGTAAAGCGGTGGTCAGTGCAGTGACACGCTATGGCTTCCCAAACCTGCCCTGTCACATTCCCCTTTCATTAACTCTCACTGCCTCTGGACTCCACTTTTCAAATAAAGCACCCCTGTCCAGGTTCTGTTTCTAGCCTGAGACATTTATCTCCCATGTCACTAAGGATGCTGCTGATTGTGGCAATACCAACAGCAAAGCCCAGACTTTTCTAGTCAAGAACTGACCTGTCCTTTTCTTCCCAACCTCATGGCAATTGATAGAGCAAGGATGTCATGTGATTTGAATGACGTGAATAATTGGTCAGAATTCATTTTGACTGATATCCTGCCTATTTTGTAAAAGTTAGAAAATTGGATTGAATAAAGAAATTATTGTTTATTTGGGGGATGAGAATGCAAGATCCACGTGCCAGCTCATCACTACAGCACCAGGCTCTGATTTACTCTTCTTGGCTGCATATAGCAGGAGAATAGGACCATTCAAACACCAGGGAGAAGGTGATTTTATCAAAACTCCACCAATCTACTGAGTCTTCCATCAGTTGGGCTCCATCTGCACAGATGTGAAATTGTATTCTGTTGAAACTAGAGTCCTTTAGGTTAAAAGTAATAAATATTATTTTACTTAATTGAGAGGATTTTAGGATTGTTTCTTAGGCTTTTGGCAATCCACCCTCTCTCCTCCCAAGAGGAAAAGTGAACGCAGATATCCTGGAGGAAAAGGAATAAATTAAGTGCTGGAATCTGCAGTGGATCCCTTAGCAGCTGGACAAGACCTGAGAGAGTGGGTGGGGATTCTGAAGAGGAACTGAGGGGAGAAAATAAAACCAGTAAGTGCCAAATTCTATTTCTAGGAGTTTGGTTATGAAAGTTAGGATACATAGGATTGTTGCTTGAGGGAGAAGCTTTCATCCTTCTGTATTTTACTTTTTCAATATTGGGTTGACTTTGTCTATTTACATACTGAAGGGAAGGAGCCATCGTTGAATTAGAGTGTTGCCACAAAGAGAAAACGTTTCCCTTGTTATCCAGATGACTCTTGGGATCTCACGTGAGTTTTGAAATTTTATGGTCATTTTGCCCCTCTGGGCCTCGGTGTCCCTGATTTGTAAAATGAGGACACTGCACTAGGTGGTCTCCATGGTTGTTGGGACAGATGGAAGTTTCACATGCATTCATTTCGCTGTGTAAGGCTGTGTTATGGGACCTGTATTGACTTGTTTTCAAGTCCCCCACTCTTTGTTCCATCTCTGAATCTCACAGCAGAAATATGTATTATATCACTGACCACCCTTATTCTAATGGCAAGGTTACCATTCTGAACACTGTATGTGAGGGAAACATTAGGGTGGGATAGTAACAAAAAATTAAAAGTAACAAAAGAATACTTTGAGAGATTGGTTGCACATACTCTAAAGTACTGATGTGCCCAAGGAAGATAATGGAAGTACAGATAAGTAGAGATTAGGCCAGCTGTAGACAGAGTGGGGATAGGAGAGAGAGAGAGAGGGAGAGAAAACTAATGACATTACCATTGAAATAAACATCAGGAGCCCCAGGTTCTCTTCCTAGTTGGGCAAAGCTTTACTAACTCTCAGCCCTACCAGCCCTCTCTAAAATTAAAACTATCACATCTCCCTTTTGTCTCCCTGCAAATTGGTGGGAAAGATATGCACACTCAGTCTTGCAACTTCTTCTTGGTTTTTCTTGTTCATTGTCCCAAACAGTTTCTGTGACTGTTGGCTGATTGATGCTGCAATGCCTGGGGACACAAGTGAGATAGCCTCTTAAATAGGAGAAAAACATCTATAATTTGGGTGAGTGAGGGTGGTAGGCCTACTAACTTGATTCTACTTTCTGAGAACCTACAATCTATCAAAGACTGTCCCCCGAGCTGGTGCACAGCAGTGAACAAGACCACTGGGGTCCATGGAGCCTCCATCCTGTATCAGGCTTTCACATGGGGACATGATCATGTATTCTGTATAATGTTAAATAATTATTTCTCATTTTTTCATAGATGATTTAGAAGAATGATGAAGATTTTATTCATTCAATGAGCAAATTTTGTTGAACACCCACTGTGTATCAATAAACTTTCAAGATGTTGGGGATAAAATACAGAACAATGCAGACTCTGTTCTGCCTCTTTGGAGTTCGTGCTTGAGTGTGGAAAACAGAGATTGGGCATATAATTATACGTGGAGAAATGAAGAAATACAGAAGATTGAGAGCCCCACACAGGCATGTATAACTGGAAGGTCAGAGAGCAGTTGCTGAAGAGGTCATATTCAAGAAGCTTAGAGCTCATTCTCATTTATTTGAGTTTGGAAAATGTAATGCATAGTAAAATTTTAATCTCTCATTTGACTTCCTACTCTTACCTAGTATGACTATGGGTCATCTCTGTAATCAATTGCTGCTTGTTAGGGAGCTACATTCTCATTTAAAAGTTAATATAAGCAAAACATTATTAGAAAGGTAACTTTGGTGCAAATAAATAAATAAAGGGTTCTAAAGACAAATACTATTTAAAAATTAACTGCTGTGTTCAGTTACCTGTCCCACTTTTTCTGAATATGGATAGTTGAGAACTGACTGTAAAATACTATTTCTAGCAGTCAATTGATCTCTTCTATAAATCAATTTTAATTTTATTATTTGTGCATCATTCTTAAAGAGAGTTAATGTTTCCCAATTTACTTTGTTGTGTATCAAATTAATCATATCCTATGACACTCTATGAAATCATTTCTGAAATTCTAGCTTGAGATACTAATGACTTACTTGCTGTGACCATCAGCAGGCTGATACTGCTAGGGACAGATAGAAAATCAGATAGCCTTTCAAATGGAGGAAAATACCTATGATTTGGGTAAATGGAAGTGGTCGGGCTACTAGCTTCATTAAGACCTGATGCTTTGGCCTTCCCACTAAAATCTGGAACAAGACAAAGATGCCTACTCTTACCACATCAATTCAAAATAATATTGGAAGTCCTAGCCACAGCAATCAGGCAAGGAAAAGAAATAAAAGATATCCAAATTGGAAGGGGAGAGGTAAAATTGTCGCATATGCAGAACACTAAGGACTCCACACAAAAACTACTAGATCTAATAAATGAATTCAACAAAGTAGCAGGATACATGATTAACATTCAGAAATTGTTTGCATTTCTTTACTGTAACAATGAAATATCAGAAAGAGAATGTAAAAAAAAAAAAAAAAACAAACCTTTTAAAAATGCACCAAAAAAAAAAAAAAACAAACCCTGGGAATAAACCTGACCAAGGAGGTGAAAGACTTATATGCTGAGAAACATTATAAAAGGAAATTAAGAGGATTCAAAGAAATGGAAAGATGTCCCATGCTCTTGGATTGGAAGAATTAATATTGTTCAAATGGCAGTACTACCTAAAGCAATTACAGATTTAATGTTATCCCTATCAAATTACCAATGACATTATTCACAGAACTAGAATAAATAATCCAAAAATTTATATGGAACAATAGAAGACCCAGAATTGCCAAAGCAATCCAAGGAACAAAAACAAAGCAGGAGGTATAACACTCCCAGACTTCAGACAATACTACAAAGCTACAGTAATCAAAACAGTGTTGTATTGTTACAAAAACAGACATATGGATCAATGGAAGAGAATAGAGAGCCCAGAAATGAATCAACAAAGGAGGGAAGAACATAAAATGGGAAAAAGACAGTCTCTTCAGCAAGTGCTGCTGGGAAAGGTGGACAGCTGCATGTAAATCAGTGAAGTTAGAACACGCCCTCACACCATGCACAAAATTAAACTCAAAATGGTTAAAGACTAAACATAAGACATGACACCATAAAACTCCTAGAAAAGAGCAAAGGCAAAACGTTCTCTGGCATAAACCATGCCAATGGTTTCTTAGGTCAGTCTTCCAAGGCAATAGAAATAAAACAAAAATAAACAAATGGAATCTAATCAAACTTACAAGCTTTTTGACAACAAAGGAAACCATTAAAGAAAAAAAAAATGAAAAGACAAGCTACAGAATGGGAGAAAATATTTGCAGATTATGTGGCCGACAAGAGCTTAATCCCCAAAATATATAAACAGCTTATACAACTCAACAACAACAAAACAAATGACCCAATCAAAAAATCGGCAGAAGACCTTAATAGACATTTCTCCAAAGAAGACATACAGATGGCCAGTATGCGCATGAAAAGATGCACAACATCACTAATTATTAGAGAAATGCAAATCAAAACTACAGTGAGGTACCACCTCACACCAGTCAGAATGGCCATCATCAAAATATCTACAAACGATAAAGTCTGGAGAGGGTGTGGAGAAAAGGGAACCCTCCTACACTGTTGGTGGGAATGTAAATTGGTACAGCCACTATGGAAAACATTGTGGAGGTTCCTTAAAAATCTAAAAATACTGGATAGACCTAGAGTCTGTCATACAGAGTGAAGTAAGTCAGAAAGAGAAAAACAAATACTGTATGCTAGCACATATATATGGAATCTAAAAAAAAGAAAAAAAGGTTCTGAAGGACCTAGGGTCAGGACAGGAATAAAGACACAGATGTAGAGAATGGACTTGAGGACACGGGGAGGGGGAAGTGTAAGCTGGGACAAAGTGAGAGAGTGGCATGGACATATATACATTACCAAATGTAAAATAGACAGCTAGTGGGAAGCAGCCACATAGCATAGGGAGATCAGCTCAGTGCTTTATGAGCACCTAGAGGAGTGGGATAGGGAGGGTGGGAGGGAGACGCATAATAATTCAAAAAGATACATGCACCCCTATGTTCATAGCAGCACTATTCACCATAGCCAAAACATGGAAACAACCTAAATGTCCATCGACAGATGAATGGATAAAGATGTGGTACATATATACAATGAAATACTACTCAGCCATGTAAAAGAACAAAATAATGCCATTTGCAGCAACATGGATGCAACTAGACATTATCGTACTAAGTGAAGTAAGTCAGAAAGAGAAAGAAAAATATCATATGATATCACTTATATGTGGAATCTAAAGTATGGCACAAATGAACCTATCTACAAAACAGAAACAGACTCACAGACGTAAAGAACAGACTTGTGGTTACCAAGGGAGAAGGGGGGATGGAGAGAGATGGACTGGGAATTTGGGGTTAGTAGATGCAAACTATTAGATTTAGAATGAATAAACACCAAGGTCCTACTGTATAACGTAGGGAACTATAACCAGTCTCCTGGGATAAACCATAATGGAAAAGAATATTAAAAAAAGAATGTGTATATGTGTAAAACTAATTCACTTTGCTGTACAGCAGAGATTGTCACAACATTGTAAATCAACTATACTTTTTTTTTTAAATAGATCTTTTTTGGAGTATAATTGCTTTACAATACTGTGTTAGTTTCTGTTGTACACAGATACAGTGAATCAGTGAATCATATGACTGTGAATCAGTCATATGCATACATATATCCCCATATCCCCTCTCTCTTGAGCCTCCCTCCCATCCTCCCAATCCCACCCCTCTAGGTCATTGCAAAGCACCGAGCTGATCTCCCTGTGCTATGCTGCTATTTCCCACTAGCTAGCTATTTTACATTCAGTAGTATACATATGTTGATGCTACTCTTACATTGCCCCAGCTTCCCCCTCCCACCCTGTATCCTCAAGTCCATTCTCTATGTCTACATCTTTATTTCTGCCCTACAACTAGGTTCATCGGTACCAATTTTTTTTTGTTTTTTAGATTCCATATATATGCGTTAGCCTATGGTATTTGTGTTTTTTTTAAATGATTTAAAAAAATTTTTATTGCAGTATAGTTGATTTACAATGTTGTGTTAGTTTCAGGTGTACAGCAAAGTGAACCAGTTTTACATATACATATATCCACTCTTTTTTAGATTGTTTTCCCATTTCCCATATAGGTCATTACAGAGTATTGAGTAGAGTTCCCTGTGCTCTACTGCAGGTCCTTACTAGTTATCTATTTCATATATAGTAGAGTGTATATGTCAATCCCAATCTCCCAATTTATCCCTCCCCCCTTTACCCCCGGTACTCATAAGTTTGTTTAATTTTTTTTAACGTCTTTCTTGGAATATAATTGATATACAATGTTGTGTTAGTTTCTGCTGTGTAACAATGTGAATCAGTTATATGTTTACATATATCCCCATATCCCCTCCGTCTTTTGTTTCCCATCCACCCTCCCTATCCCACCCCTCTAGGTGGTCACAAAGCACCAAGCTGATCTCCCCATGCGATGCAGCTTCTTCCCACCAGCTATCTTACATTTGGTAGTGTATATATGTCAAGGTTACTCTCTCACTTTGTCCCAGCTTCCCCTTCCCACTCCCCATGTCCTCAAGCTCATTCTCTATGTCTGTGTCTTTATTCCTGTCCTGCCCCTAGGTTCATAAGAACCTTTTCTTTTTTTAAGATCCCATATATATGCGTTAGCATATGGTATTTATTTTTCTCTTTCTGACTTCCTTCACTCTGTATGACAGACTCTAGGTCCATCCACTTCACTACAAATAACTCAATTTCATTTCTTTTTATGGCTGAGTAATATTCCATTGTATATATGTGCCAT
>NC_041228.1:42773586-42774599 GCF_002837175.3 Physeter macrocephalus
TATAATAGCTTTACAATGGTGTGTTAGTTTCTGCTCTATAACAAAGTGAATCAGCTATACATATACATATATCCCTATATCTCCTCCCTCTTGCATCTCCCTCCCACCCTCCCTATCCCACCCCTCTAGGTGGTCACAAAGCACAGAGCTGATCTCCCTGTGCTGTGTGGCTGCTTCCCACTAGCTATCTATTTTACATTTGGTACTGTATATATGTCCATGCCACATTCTCACTTCGTCTCAGCTAACCCTTCCCCCTCCCCATGTCCTCAAGTCCATTCTCTATGTCTACATCTTTATTTCTGTCCTGCCCTTAGGTTCTTCATAACCATGTTTTTTTTTATGGTTTTCTCAGGGTATATGCCCAGTAGTGGGATTGCTGGGACGTATGGTAGTTCTATTTGTAGTTTTTTAAGGAACCTCCAAAACTGTTCTCCATAGTGGCTGTATCAATTTACATACCCACCAACAGTGCAAGAGTGTTCCCTTTTCTCCACACCCTCTCCAGCATTTATTGTTTTTAGATTTTTTGATGATGGCCATTCTGACCGGTGTGAGTTGATATCTCATTGTAGTTTTGATTCGCATTTCTCTAATAATTAATTATTTGAGCATTCTTTCATGTGTTTGTTGGCAATTTGTATATCTTCTTTGGAGAAATGTCTATTTAGGTCTTCTGCTCGTTTTTGGATTGGGTTGTTTGTTTTTTTGCTATTGAGCTGCATGAGCTGCTTGTAAATTTTGGAGATAAATCCTTTCTCAGTTGCTTCATTTGAAAATGTTTTCTCCCATTCTGAGGGTTGTTCTTTGGTCTTGTTTATGGTTTCCTTTGCTGTGCAAAAGCTTTTAAGTTTCATTAGGTCCCATTTGTTTATTTTGTTTTTATTTCCATTTCTTTAAGAGGTGGGTCAAAAAGGATGTTGCTGTGATTTATGTCATAGTGTTCTCCCTATGTTTTCCTCTAAGAGTTTGATAGTTTCTGGCCTTACATTTAGGTCTTTAATCCATTTTGA
>NC_041228.1:42774669-42775216 GCF_002837175.3 Physeter macrocephalus
GTGCATGGGTTTATCTCTGGGCTTTCTATCCTGTTCCATTGATCTATATTTCTGTTTTTGTGCCAGTACCATACTGTCTTGATTACTGTAGCTTTGTAGTATAGTCTGAAGTCAGGGAGCCTGATTCCTCCAGCTCCGTTTTTCTTTCTCAAGATTGCTTTGGCTATTCGGGGTCTTTTGTGTTTCCATACAAATTGTGAAATTTTTTGTTCTAGTTCCGTGAAAAATGCCAGTGGTAGTTTGATAGGGATTGCATTGAATCTGTAGATTGCTTTGGGTAGTAGAGTCATTTTCACAGTGTTGATTCCTCCAGTCAAGAACATGGTATATCCCTCCATCTATCTGTATCATCTTTTTGTCTATTTTGTGTGATATGAGAATTGCTACTCCAGCTTTCTTCTGATTTCCATTTGCATGGAATACCTTTTTCCATCCCCTCACTTTCAGTCTGTATGTGTCCCTAGGTCTGAAGTGGGTCTCTTGTAGACAGCATATATACGGATCTTGTTTTTGTATCCATTCAGCCAGTCTGTGTCTTTTGGTGGGA
>NC_041228.1:42775507-42820139 GCF_002837175.3 Physeter macrocephalus
GGGTGACTATTTCCTTTCCCATGTTAGGGAAGTTTTCAAGTATAATCTCTTCAAATATTTTCTCAGTCCCTTTCTTTTCCTCTTCTTCTTCTGGGACCCCTATAATTTGAATGTTGGTGTGTTTAATGTTGTCCCAGAGGTCTCTGAGACTGTCTTCAATTCTTTTCATTCTTTTTTCTTTATTCTGCTCTGCAGTAGTTATTTACACTATTTATCTTCCATGTCACTTATCTGTTCTTTTGCCTCCGTTTTTCTGCTATTGATCCCTTCTAGAGAATTGTAAAATTTCATTTATTGTGTTGTTCATCACTGTTTGTTTGCTCTTTAGTTCTTCTAGGTCCTTTTTAAACATTTCTTGTATTTTTCTCCATTCTATTTCCAAGATTTTGAATCATCTTTATTATCATTATTTTGAATTCTTCTTCAGGTAGACTGCCTATTTCCTCTTTATTTGTTATGTCTGATGGATTTTTGCCTTGCTCCTTCATCTGTTGTGTGTTTCTCTGTCTTCTCATTTTGCTTAACTTACTGTGTTTGGGGTCTCCTTTTCACAGGCTTCAGGTTCATAGTTCCCGTTGTTTTGGTGTCTGTCTCCACTGGCTAAGGTTGGTTCAGTGGGTTGTGTAGGCTTCCTGGTGGAGGAGACTAGTGCCTATGTTTTGGTGGATGAGGCTGGATCTTGTCTTTCTGGTGGACAGGTCCACGTCTGGTGGTGTGTTTTGGTGTGTCTGTGGCCTTATTATGATTTTAGGCAGCCTCTCTGCTAATGGATGCGGTGTCTTCCTGTGTTGCTAGTTGTTTGGCATAGAGTGTTCTGCACTATAGCTTGCTGGTCGTTGAGTGGAGTTGGGTCTTGGTGTTGAGATGGAGATCTCTGGGAGATTTTTGCCATTTGATATTATGTGGAGATGTGAGGTCTCTTGTGGACCAGTGTCCTGAACTTGGCTCTCCCACCTCAGAGGCACAGCCCTGATGGTTGGCTGGAGCACCAAGTGCTGTCATATACACAGCTCAGAATAAAAGGGGAAAAAAAGGAAAGAAAGAAAGAAGAAGATAAAATAAAATAAAATAACATGAAATAAAATTGTTATTAAAATAAAAAATAATTGTTAAAAAATTTTTTTAAGTAACAAAAAAGAAAAAAAGAAAGAAGAGAACAACCAAACGAAAAAGCAAATCCACCAATGATAACAAGTGGTAAAAACTATACTAAAAAAACAAAAACAAAAACAACGGACAGACAGAATCTTAGGACAAATGGTAAAAGCAAAGCTATACAGACAAAATCACAAATAGAAGCATACACATACACACTCACCAAAAGAGAAAATGGGAAAAAAATATATATATCGTTGTTTTCAGTGGCCACCTCCTCAATTTGGGATGATTCATTTTCTATTCAGGTATTCCACAGATGCAGAGTACATAAAGTTGATTGTGGAGATATAATCTGCTGCTCCTGAGGTTGCTGGGAGAGATTTCCCTTTCTCTTCTTTGTTCGCACAGCTCCTGGGGTTCAGCTTTGGATTTGGACCTGCCCCTGCGTGTAGTTAGCCTGAGGGCATCTGTTCTTCTCTCAGACAGGGTGGGGTTAAAGGAGCAGCTGATTCGGGGGCTCTGGCTCACTCAGGCCGGAGGGAGGGAGGGGTACGGAATGTGGGGAGAGCCTGCAGCGGCAGAGGCTGGCATGACATTGCACCAGCCTGAGGCATGCCATGTGTTTTCCCGGGGAAGGTGTCCCTGGATCACCGGACCCTGGCAGTGGCGGGCTGCACAGTCTCCTGGAATTGGAGGTGTGGAGAGTGACTTGTGCTCACACACAGGCTGCTTGATGGTGGCAGCAGCAGCATTAGCATCTCATGCCCGTCTCTGAGGTTCGCGCTGATAGCCGCGGCTTGCACCTGTCTCTGGAGCTCCTTTAAGCGGCACGCTGAATCCCCTCTTCTAGCACACCAGGAAACAAAGAGGGAAGAAAAAGTCTCTTGCCTCTTCGGCAGCTCCAGACTTTTTCCCTGATTCCCTCCTGGCTAGCGGTGGTGCACTAGCCCCTTCAGGCTGTGTTCACACAGTCAACCCCAGTCCTCTCCCTGGGATCTGACCCAGGGAGAACCTCATCCCCCAGCCCCTGCCCTCCCCGGCAGGTGAGCAGACAAGCCTCTCGGGCTGGTGAGTGCTGGTTGGCACCGATCCTCTGTGCGGGAATCTCTCTGCTTTGCCCTCCGTACCCCTGTTGCTGCACTCTTCTCCATCACTCTGAAGCTTCCCCACCTCCGCCACCCACAGTCTCCACCCACGAAGGGGCTTCTAGTGTGTGGAAAACTTTCCTCCTTCACAGCTCCCTCCCAGAGGTGCAGGTCCCGTCCCTATTCTTTTGTTTCTGTTTTTTCTTTTTCCTTTTACCCTACCCAGGTATGTGGGGAAGTTCTTGCCTTTTGGGAGGTCTGAGGTCTTCTGCCAGTGTTCAGTAGGTGCTCTGTAGGAGTTGTACCACATGTAGATGTATTTCTGATGTATTTGTGGGGAGGAAGGTGATCTCCACATCTTACTCTTCTGCCATTTGAAGCTCCTCTACTTTATGTCCTGAGGTGCTCCTGTGTTGGGTGCATAAGCATTTATAATTGTTGTATCTTCTTGGATTGATCCCTTGATCATTATGCAGTGTCCCTCCTTATCTCTTGTAACAGTCTTTATTTTAAAGTCTATTTCATCTGATATGAGTATTGCTACTCCAGCTTTCTTTTGATTTCCGTTTGTATGGAATATATTTTTCCATACCTTCACTTTCAGTCTGTATGTTTCCCTAGGTCTGAAGTGAGTCTCTTGTAGATGGCATATATACGGGTTTTGTTTCTGTATCCATTCATCCAGTCTATGTCTTTTGGTTGGAGCATTTAATCCATTTACATTTGAGGTTATTATCAATATGTATATTCCTATTACCATTTTCCTAATTGTTTTGTTTTTGTTTTGTGGGTCTTTTTCTTCTCTTGTGTTTCCCGCCTAGAGAAGTATGTTTAGTATTTGCTGTAAATCTGGTTTGGTGGTGCTGAATTCTATTAGCTTTTGCTTGTCTGAAAAGCTTTTGATTTCTCGTTCGAATCTGAATGAGATCCTTGCTGGGTAGAGCAATCTTGGTTGTAGGTTCTTCTCTTTCATCACTTTAAGTGTATCCTGCCACTTCCTTCTGGCCTGCAGAGTTTCTGCTGAAAAATCAGCTGATAACCTTATGGGGATTCTTTGTATATTATTTTTTGTTTTTCCCCTGCTGCTTTTAATATTTTTTCTTTGAATTTAATTTTTGTTAGTTTGATTAATATGTGTGTGCCTTGGTGTGTTTTTCCTAGGGTTTATCCTGTACGGGACCCTCTGTGCTTCCTGGACTTGGGAGCTGATAACTTTATGGGGATTCCTTTGTATGTTATTTTTTGTTTTTCTCTTACTGCTTTTAATATTTTTTCTTTGAATTTAATTTTTGTTAGTTTGATTAATATGTGTGTGCCTTGGTGTGTTTTTCCTAGGGTTTATCCTGTACGGGACCCTCTGTGCTTCCTGGACTTGGGTGACTATTTCCTTTCCCATGTTAGGGAAGTTTTCAACTATAATCTCATCAAATATTTTCTCAGACCGTTTCGTTTTCTCTTCTTCTTCTGGGACCCCTGTAATTTGAATGTTGGTGCATTTAGTGTTGTCCCAGAGGTCTCTGAGATTGTCTTCAATTCTTTTCATTTTTTTTTCTTTATTCTGTTCCTTGGCAGTTATTTCCACCATTTTGTCTTCCAGCTCACTTATTCATTCTTCTGCCTCAGTTATTGTGTTATTGATGACTTCTAGTGTATTTTTCATTTCAGTTATTGTGTTGTTCATCTGTTTGTTTGTTCTTTAGTTCTTCTAGATCTTTGTTAAACATTTCTTGTGTTTTCTCAATCCACATCTCCATTCTATTTCCGAGATTCTGGATCATCTTTACTATCATTACTCTGAATTCTATTTCAGGTAGATTGCTTATTTCCTCTTCATTTATTTGGTCTTGTACGTGTTTACCTTGCTCCTTCATCTGTGATATAATTTTTGCCATCTCATTTTTTTTTTTTTTAATCAGTGGGGCTGTGTTCATGTCTTACTGGTTGTTTGGCCTGAGGCTTCCAAGACTGGAGTTTGTAGGCTGTTGGGTAGAGCTGGGTCTTGGTACTGAGATGAGGAACTCTGTGAGACTTCACTCTGATGAATATTCCCTGGGTTCTGAGTTTCTTTGTTAGTCCAGTGGTTTGGACTTGGAGCTCCCACTGCAGGAGCTTCAGCCCGACCCCCAGCTTGTGAACCAAGATCCCACAAGCTACATGGGTCAGCACACACACACACACACACACACACACAAAATAGAACAATAACAAAGTAAAAAATAAAATTAGACTAGGAAACTAACGGATATGTTAGAAAGAATACTTAAAAAAAGGGAGGGAAAGCCCTTGGCTGTGGAGGGCTGTGCCTAAGCAATAGCGAGGTTTGGGCAGTGGGTGGGGCCTATGCTTAAGACCCACAAGGCTGGAAAAGGCCCTGGTGCCTGTGGGGGGTTGGAGCTTAGGCTCAATAGAACAGAAGGGACCCAGGAGTGCCCCTGGGTCTCAGTGGGCAGGGGACCTCACCTGGGAGCCCAGCAGGCTTCCTGGGCTTGAGTGGTCAGAGCCAATGCCCTCCTCTCCTCTCCTGTTCCTTTGGTCCTGAAGGGCTCCTCCCACCTGCCTCCCCTGTTAGCCCCTTGACCTCCTTCCTATGCCCCCAGGACCAATGCAGCCACAGAGATGGGGGGGCCTTGGAGGGCAGGGGACTGGCCTGGGAGCTCAGTAGGCTCCCTGTGCCCAAGTGGGCAGGGCAAATGCCCTCCACTCCTTTTCTGCTCCTCCTGGAGGGTTTCTCCCGCCTGCCTCTCCTGATGTCCCTGGCCTCCCTCTTATGCCCCCAGGACCCACGTGACCTGGATGGAGCTTTGGAAGGGAGGTACCAGCCTGGGAGCTCAGCAGGCTCCCTGGCCCGAGTGGGCAGGGCACTTGCCCTCGACTCCTCCTCTGGGAGGGCCCCTCCCACCTGCTTCTCCTGATCTCCCCAGCCTCAGGGACACCGATCCTGTCTGGCCTCCACTTCTCCTCCCCACCTCAGTCTCCCCACGTCCTACCAATTTGCTTGGGGGCTCCTCCCTGCTACTTGGGCATCAGGGCCCACCAGCAGCTGGCAGACGCCCTAGTCGTGGGGAGATGCTAACCCTGCCTCTTCCCACACCACCATCTTGACTCTGCCCCCTGACGGAGACCTGATGCTTTGGGTTAGCATTACCCTTCAGGCAGCAGCTAATCTCACTGTGGACACTAGAGAGAGGCCAAGGCCTTGGAAGGCCAGTAGTCAGGAACTGAGCATTAGGAAATCAGACCTCTTGGGTTACATGCATATTATGTCAAAAACATAGGTTCAAAAACCATGTATGTCACAATTCACTGAAAACATTCAAAATGTAGTCAGAACAGAGGTAACCTCAGGGAGCCACAAAGTTCTTAGAAGATATAAGTTTCTATAGCCTAGAAAACTATATCCTGAATTTCAAAGCTAAATTCTACCTTCTCCCGATCTAAACAATACGTGTCCTGAAACTATGTCAAAAGGGTTTTCTGGAGAATGGTTTAGCCTGTGTCCCATCTCTCAGGTCTTCTCTAAAATAAAATCAGCTGGGTACTGACCAATGTTTGTTTCTGGAGAAGAAATAAACCAGATCTAAAGCCAAAGTCTAAGATTATCTTGGGATTCCAAAAGTTCTCTGATTTGGGAATAATTTTAAACTGTTTTTGTGACCCTGATAAAAGCTGTGGACTCTCTCTCCAGAAAAAGGCACATGTACATGTGTACATAAAATGTTGCTTGTTCTTTTTAAGGGACCATGGACCTCAGGTTTAGAACTCTTGGCTAAGAGGAAGAAGGCAGCCCAATCACTCTTATTTGGCTGGAATATTCTCCCATTGAATCTTCTTTGGTGTTGACATAAGGGGTCTAGGGTCATCTCTAGAGAGTTCATGTTTCATTCTATTCACTTTCATTCTATTCACTATTTCTCATTTCTGAGCACTTTTAGGTGATAGAAGTTCCTATAGTCTCATTCAGTCCCAAAACACAGTATCAAGTAAATTCATAATATATCAATTCTAGTTTTATAATAATAAAAAAAACTCTGATGTTTATTTAACATTAACATCTTTCCTCCCAAAATGTGGAACTGGAGCCTGGGTCTCTTTCAGACTGGAGGCCCAAAGCTTATGGCAGGTAATAGTTTTGACTGGCTCCTTTTTTCTTTCCTCTGCACGCTCATTTATTCTCCCTGATCCTACCAGCTGTGGTTTCTGAGTCCTTGAGGGTTGGAACCAGGTGAACAAGAAGAGGAAAGGCAGCAGGAAAGATCCATTGACAGGTACTGTTGTGATCTGGCTTCAAGTTGATGATACTATTGCTTTTCCACTTCTTATAAGATTTAGTAGACTTCATAAAAGTAAATTGAGGTAATTTCTGGACAGCAAATGCTGCTGGTAAAGGTTTGGTGAATTATTACCACTGTGGTTGAGGATCAATGAGCCTCATGAAGAAAAGGAATCCTTATTGATGTCTCTGGCTTGCTTTGGTACCATTGAGCCTTAGTAATTCCGAACATATATTAATAGTACAATATTCCTTTGAAAGAATAAGGATATTCAGATTTGACTTTCTCCATCATTATCTCTGGAGACCCCGATCTCTGGTGGCCTTGGCATGCAGTAGCTTGAAGAAGGGTTTTGGTTCCCGGCCATAGACTGAGGTCAGGTTGCGGCAGTGAGAGTGCCAAATCCTATCCACTAGACCACCAGGGACTAGTGGCCAGTGACAAGGTCCTGGCCCTTCAGCTTTGCAGGAAAGAACTCCTACAAGGACAGAAAGTAGTGAAACAAGTAAAGAGTACAGTACATGTGGATAGACACATGGGCGGGCTCAGAGAGAGAGTCATGCCCTCGTGGTAGTTTGAATCACTTTTATGGGGCATTTCTTCTGGGTTTCCTTTGACCAGTTATCTTGCTTTGCCTGGTTCTGAGTCTGTATTTGGTATATCTCAGGGTCCTCCCAAGTTTGTGTGCACACCTCTTAGCCAAGATGGATTCCAGCGAAGAGGCATAAGGATAGTTGACATCACTTACTATGGGGTGGTGTCCCTGCCGTTTTTGACCTACAAGGAGCCTTTCAGCACATGTGTAGTCAGGAGGTCTTCTTGATTTGAGAATGAGAAATATGTGGTCTTTTATCTCTTATATGGGCAGGGCCCAGCCTCCTCCATCATCTTGCTTTTATGGAGTTTCTGCTATTACGGAGTTTCTGTCCACAGGGGACGAACTTCAGCTATTCGGCCTGGGGCCCATCTATCTCCTGCCTCAACCCCAGTCAACTTTAGCCAGAAATTCTCTATACATATCTTAGCCTGATATATTCTCTCCCTCTCTCTCTCTCTCTCTCTCTCTCTCTCTCTCACATCCCTCAATGCAGCCCCTGGCTATGCTCTGCCTACTTAATGGAGTTGAGCAAACACAGGGAATCAACACTTGTCACTTTTAGCCTTTCTAGATGGATTGGGAAGAAAGTGTAATAAGTAGAAGGACTGTAGGCTTTGGAGACAAAAGAAACCACCTCCCAAACTACCTTTTCCCTTTATCAGTTGTGGAACTTTGATGAGTCATTTTTTATCTCAGTGGTTAGTTTTATAATTAGAAAAAATGAACACAATAATAACCACTTCATGACCATATTGGATAATCAGGGCTAATGTCTATAAGGTGTTTGACACTTTGTAGGCACTCAGTGAATGATAGCTCTGAAGGTTATTTTGAAAACATACCTCAAGCCCCTTTGGTGCAGATGTTTACAAGCAAAGCTCATCCACACCCTTTCTCAGTCTGTATCAAATATTCAGTGTGGCCTCCAAGACATTTACTGCTTTGAGAAGAAAAATAATACTCAAGCTGTGGTTATTTTTCTCTCACACATGTGGTTTCTCATAGTTCTACATGTGTGGCTTGGTTCTTGGATTCCATTCAGTTATTATGCAACATCCTGATGTTCCAAAGATGTTGTGCTGGAGAGAGAAGTACATTTAAAACAGACATGAGTAACAGAGGCAGACTCGGTGGTGGGGTGGCAGGAGATGAACTTGGCCAGATGTTCCCCAACCTCCCAGAGGCTGTGACTCACAGGTGGCCCCTGATGCCGTGTACAGTGGCTTGGGGGAAATAACCTGCTCTCCCAGCTGAGTTCCCCATCATGGTTAGGTCAGAGCCCAGATTTATGAGCTCCCGGAGAGGTGGAGTACAGATGGAGAAAAAGTCAACTTCAGCTTTTTTGAGAGGATCAGGAAGGACCTTTAGGAATTGCCACTGCCATGACTTATTGGAGACTTTATACTTCTGAACAATTTCTCCTGACTCCCCTCCACTGCTGACTTCTTCCCCTTCCACCTCTGCACAACCTCTAATTATGCCTATGGACTGAATCCTTATTCTTGACGACCTTCTCTCTTGTTATTTGTTGGAAGCATCTATCTACCCTTCTGGATGGATCTGAAATTCCACATGGCCACACATATTCCTGATTGACGGCAGAACTCAGAATATGGTATTACATAATTCAGAAAGCTTGCAAATTGAAGTTGTCTTAGCTTTCTCTCCCTCAATGATCTTGACCTTGGTCTTGTACCAAATGAATTGCTCTCTTGGTGTGCCTTTTGATGCTGATGAAATGTCCTGGTGTTGAACAATGTGTCTACCACACCTGTCTTTACCCTTTGTCTGGGGAAAGAAAGAAAGAAAGAGAGAAAGAGAGAGAGAGAGAGAGAGAGAGAGAGAGAGAGAGAGAGAGAAAGACACAAATGAACTTATTTATGAAACAGAAACAGACTTACAAACAAAGAAAACAAGCTTATTGTTACCAAAGTGGAAAGGGGGTGAAGGAGGGAAAAATTAGGAGTTTGGGATTAGCAGATACAAACTACTATATATAAAATAAACAACAAGGTCCTACTGTATAGGAACTATATTCAGTATCCTATAATAAACCATAATGGAAAAGAATATGAAAAATCACTGAATCACTTTGCTAAACACCAGAAACTAACCCAACATTGTAAATCAACTATACTTCAATTTAAAAAAAAAGTAAAAAGGAAACATTTAATGTGAGTTGCTTGTTTTTCAATGGAAAATAAATTAAATATTCTAAATAGTCCATGAAATAAAAAAAAGATTCAGTTTGGGAAGTAGAACTCACTTTCCACAATATTCAGACACATCCTGTAGAAGTGGTTCTGTTCCACTGCTAGACTTTTTAGTGTGTGACTCCTCAGCCTCCATTCTAGCCAACAGCTGCTGGCAATTTTGCAGTGAATCTCCTCTTTAATTAATCAATTGGGGTCCACATGGAGGAGGTCTGTATCTACTGTGTCAAAATTTGACAAAAGCGTGCATGAAAGGGAATCAGGCATGCACAAAAAATCCAATTTCTTTTTGACTGTATTCAAATAGCAATCAGAAAACTGCACACAAGAAACATGGAACAGCTTTTGCATAGACAATAAATGTAGCATTTTTTTCTAAAAAGGAGGGGGCATGATTGGTTACTAGAATAAACACAATGGTACTATAAGATCAAGAACAGAATAATATGTTTAGCGAAGAAAAACAAAGGTCATAAATCCAAGAACTGGAATAACTGAGAGTTGTTACAGAATGAGAATTACAGCAGAGAGGGGGGTTTACCATTCCACCCCAACATAAGCAGAAACATAAACAGAAAATATGTCTTGAAGTGCTATTAACTTGGGATTGTTTTGCTGACTGAGAGTGAAGGACAGTTGGGGAAAAAGGAGGATACGAAGCCCACTTCCTGGCATGTTTTAAGGCATGTGTAATGTAGGAGAATGAACATACTCATCTGAAAAGGCAGCAGGGGATGGGGTGGCCTCATGTGAGAGCCAGATTTCAATGAAGATGGGCAAGGAGAGGGGTGTTCTGTGAGGAAGTTCAGGATAGAAGGGTGTCTGTTAACAGGCGGAGGGTTTCCAGAAGAAGCAGCTATACCGTGGAATGCATTTTGCTTTATTATTTCCCACATGCCACATGCCAATATGTGTTACAATATATGTGTGCCAATACGTATGTTGCCAATATGTGTGTGTATATGTGTGTATGCGTGCGTGTGTGTGTATAAATATATGGTCTATAACCTTACAACTTTATCAATTTTATTAAAAAAGTAAAGTTTCCACAACCTCAAGTCATTTGCAAAGGCTAGAAAATATCTTTAACCAAAATACTTTTTTTTTAACCAAAAAATAGCTGAATTAAAACAAACTGAAAAAAACACCTGAATATAATACAAGACACTCTCTGGATAAATGAGTATATATATATATATATATATACATATACACATACAAAATATGACCATTCTGGACAAAATAAAAGAAGGCAGTCAGGAAGTAGACGGGGTTGTACAGCAGCATCTATCTAGATTCCCAGGGCTCTGCAATGGCATGGTTTCTACTTTTGCTAACCCTTGGCCTCCAATGTCAGACAGTGCTAATATCAGGGCCCCTCTGGGGTGGCTTCCTGCCACAGGGAGTCAGGAGGAGAGAAAAGGCAAACTATCCCACCGGGATGTTTAGGGTACAGCCGGGGTGGGTGGGTTTTGTCTTTTTTTCCCTGCCTCATTTATTGTTTCTCCCTCGTTAGAAATGACACTGCTGACAGTGTTCTTTCTCGGCAGTTTACATGCCACAGAATGTGCTGAAGTTGTCTGGCAGCTCGCGTGATGAGGGTAATCATCCTCGCAGACGCCGGTCCTCGCGCACCTGCACTTGGCTCCAGCGTCGTGAAGGAGGCGGCGGGTCCTCACCCTCTGCGGCTCCCCCCTTCTCTCTGCTCAGCAGCGGGCCGGGCGGCTTGCTTCCCACTCGGGAGTGTGCAGTGAGGGATTTAGGGTGAAGGGGCGGGAGACTGAATTTCTGCTTACCAGTGTGCTATCACTTCCTGATATACTGGGCTCCTGGGAGTGCATGAAGGCTTCTTACATGAGGAGTAATGGGCTATCTCAACAGCAAGATGAGAAAACACAGACCACTTAGCTCTCTAGCCGGGTAGAACCAGAAGTGGAGTCAAAACGACATGGTAGGAAGCAGCTGTTATGTGCAGGACTAACTTCTGTTTCTCGTGGAATGTTCTCAGAAACATCACCAAACATTTATTCCAAATAGGGAGCAAAGACATTGCTTGAAACACAGAGGCAGTCCATGAAATGTAACAGGTAGCTACTGCGTCTATTGAGCGCTCTCTCCTCCCGGACACTGCTAGGCACAAGCCCAGGCCGGCTCCTAGGAGCGCTCCAAGGAAAATGTATGAGACAAGCACTTATTTTCTGTTGTTACAGAAAACATGGGCTCCAAGAGTTAAGAGGAGGGTTTATTAGCTGAGTGACACGATAGGCAAGGGAAGGTAGGATTTTATATAGAGGTAGAGAAAGGAGGACCATGAGATAGGCATAGATTTTAAATTCTTCCAGCCCATATCGGATTTGTTGGAGTTAAGGACCAGGGTTAAGTCAGGACCCTCTTTCACCAAAGCCGAGTGGGAAGGGGCCAGATCTGCTCAGGGAGGTGTTACTGTACAACACAGTTCCCTCCATGCAAAGATGACTCAGACGGTAGGAACACATATGAAAAGGGAGAGGAGGGAGAGAATGAGATAGAGTTGGAGGGAGGGACTAATTACTCCAAAAAGGAGAAATTAAACCTTGAAATTTAAAGGGTTGAGACATTGTTGTTCTTAGAAGGCTTAAGAAAATGTTACAGCAGTGTTTTAACAGGTGTAATTTCACCTGCTTAACAGCTGGAAAGAAGCCTGACAAGGAGTCCCTGTGTTGGACTGCAGCTTGAAGGAGAGGAGGTAAGGTAAATAAAAGAGAAAATGAGGAAATGACTTCATTGTGAATGGCACCACATACCTTTCCTTTTTGCTTCTGGGACTTTATTTTTAAAGTACCTGTATATTGATTTGAATTATTTGGAATCTTTTAAAGTGATTTGACTACTTCATTGTCTTGTTCCAGTAAATAATACTTTTCCCTAATAAAAATGCTAGTGAATAGGCTATATGGTGTGGAGCTACTATTGTTCTGTTTAGGAAGTTAAATCCCTAGGTCTCTGCTAAAGTAACGAGCACCTGAAATCATTTTTGGCATCCTCCCAGCCCCCAGCTGCCATGTTTTACTCTCCCCCCTCCCATTGCCCTGCATCTAATGAGCTGTTCCATCTGAAAGGTTCTCTTTCTGTTGTATGCCACAGCTTTCTACTCCTCTCCACGCCCATGGCAGCTACTCACACTAAAATGCCCCTGCCTTTCACCTGGACATCAGCATATCCTCCTTCACCCCAAACAGCACCATTTGAGCATTCAGGTAAGAGCTGGGATTGCAATTATGCATGAGACACAGTCTCTGCTTTTAAGTTACCCTTATTCTAGTTAAGGAGCAGGACAAGCAAGCTGACAATGGAAGTATTGTACTATTTTAGAGCAAAGAAGTGGAGAGGTTTTCAGTACACATAGGAGGGCCACCCAACCCAGGCAGGGGTTCAGCGGTGGTTTTCTGGAGAAGGAAGGGATGCCACGTTCATTAGAGAAAGCCGGTGAAAAGGAAGTGACCCATGTATCGGTGTGGAGGCGTGAGTGAGCATGGCACATTTAGGGAACTGTGAGGGGTTCCGAATAACATACCCCCAGGAAAGTGGGTAATAGGAAGATAGTAACTGAGCAAGGAGACAGGAGCCGGCTGTGTTGGGTCTGTGTTACATTCATTTGTCATTGTCATTCATCTGTTCATGGTTTTGAGTGTTTACCATGCACAAAGCAAGAGACTAAGCACCGTATCTTTAAGGCAAGTGAGAATAATTTCAAAAATTTGTTGATGAGAAAGATCACAGGTGAGGTGTTGGCACCTGATGCAGAGAGGAGAAAGGGGTTGATGCCTATGTTCTGACCAGCGCCGTCCTCCTGCCTCTGCTGTCCCCAGCCAGACCCCAGCTGCCGAGTGCAGCTTCAGTGACACTGCAACTAAATGTCCGGTCAATTTTCCTTTTCCCTTATGAAAATATAACTGTGGGAAGGATGATGGGGGCATTCAGTAGTTAGGAAACGAGTCAGGGACTAAGTAGAAGCAAGCTAGATGGTTGAGCAATTTTCTTAAATGGTATATGAAAGGAGAATCTTGAAAAGGAATAGGGTTTGACTTGACTCCATATCAGAACTTACAAACATGCTGGGCAATGTGCACTCGGCAGAGCATCAGTGCATTAGGGACTATAATCTAGTTGAGTTTCTACAAAGTAACTCGAAGAGAAATGAGAAACGAAGGGGTTCGATTTCTGCAGAATCAATTTTTGAAACAAAAAGTAGTGAATAATGGATGCAATAGAATGGAATAACTGAATAATACAATGGGAAGGAATTAAGAGCAAAAATGGGAAAAGAGAGCGCTCAGAGAGAATCTGATCCATGGCAAAGGGTCATAAACTACCACTTTTAGCAATAAAGGTACTTGTCCGGGGAAAAGAATACAAAAAATAAAAAGTAACTTAAGATAAAAAAGAGAGAAACATGAAATATTAAACACTTGGGCCATGCAATATTGAAAAGATGGAGCGAAATTAAAATAATAGATAAACTTTGACAGTTTCCACTTTTGTAAAAGCCACGTTGCCTCAGCCTGGCTCCCAAACTACTGCCACCTTCCTGGTGGCCTCTGCTCAAAGCCCTTGGTGGAAACACTGAGATCTGCTAGACTCTCCTTTCTCTCTCTCTTCACGCAGCTCAGAATTACCCCTTCTCTCTGCATTCACCACACCAGTCACTCAGTTGGATGAGTTCCTGTTAAACTTCAGGTCCTGCTCCAGTTCTTGGGATTCTGGGATAAGAGAGAGTGCCTGTTTCTGAGACAGACTGGCCAGTGTTCTGGAGATAAAATGATGAAGTGCGTTAAAGGAAAATGAACTCTCAAAAGAGATGTGATCCTCTTCTTCTGGGCTCTGTGTTCTGATGCCATCGAAGTCTCTTTTCCCTTCGATATTTTCTCTCAGAGGATTTCTTTGCCTCAGAGGTCCTCGAACTGTAGCTCCCAGACCAGCAGCATCCGCATTACCTGGGAACTGATTAGAAACGCAGATTTTCAAGTCCCGCCCCAAACCTACGGAACCAGAAGCTGATTCAGGGTGAGGCCTAGAAATCTGTGTCTGGAGAGCCCTCCAGCTGGTTCAGATGCTCATTCAAGTGTGAGAAGCCCTGCTCCGTCTTTCGGCCCAGCTTTTTCTGACCACTCATCTCCACCAAAGCCTAGGCCAGAGTCAGGGGCTTCACACGCGTGCTCTTTCTTTTTTTGTTGTTGTTTTTTTGCGGTACGCGGGCCTCTCACTGCTGTGACCTCTCCAGGTGCGGAGCACAGGCTCCGGACGCGCAGGCTCAGCGGCCATGGCTCACGGGCCCAGCCGCTCCGCGGCATGTGGGATCCTCCCGGACCGGGGCGCAAACCTGTGTCCCCTGCATCGGCAGGCGGACTCTCAACCACTGCAGCCACCAGGGAAATCCCTTCTTGTTTCATATTCTCTCACTGAGTATCTTGCGCATTCCCAGGATTTTTCTTTGGATGAAATCCAAATCTGTTTCTGGACTTACCTCTTCCCCCTGCTCCAGACCTATGTATCAAGCTTCTTCCCGGATATCTTATTCATCCTCAGCCCAATGTGCCTAAAACAGAGCTGAATGTTTTCTCCCCAGATCTGCTCCCTATCTGGTTAGTAGGATCATTTTCCATCCATTCTGTCAGGAGAGAAAACCTTGTACTCAGCTCTCTCTTTCACACAGTTGATCCAATCAGTCTTCCTTAAAATAGTGTTCAGATCTGGTCCTCTTAGTTACATGCGTCACCTAGTTTACAAGCTCTTTGAGGGATGGACAGGATCTTATTCCCCTTATACTGCTACATCTAGCTCATTGCTTTGCATGTTATAGGTGCTCAAAAATTGCTAAGTGAATATATAGAAAAATTAAGGAATTAAAAAAGTAACAATTGTTATTCTCATAGGAAAAGAAGAGAAATAGCAGACACTCTAAAGGTAAGTTAAAATAATTTAGTGACGGCCAAGGTGACTGTTAAAATGCTCACTGAATTATTAGTCCAAGAGGAGCAAGAGGATGGAGACCTGAAAGACTTATCAAATAATGAATCAAAGGATGGTCCCTGTAGCCTTCTGTTAAGAGGAAGAGATATTTCAACATCTCAAGAATCAAGTGCTACAATCTTTTATGAGACTAGAAAATCATTGTAGGTCTCATAAATTTCCCTCTTCTTATTGTTCCAAAGGCTTAATTTAGGATGAGTCACTCCATAAATCTAGGCAAAGGTGACTAATGATTATAATAAAAATATCATAAATTATATAGTGCTTTTCCTCCAAAGGAAAACTGTATCTAATTTATTCTCACAATATTGCCTATTGGCTGCTGGGGCCAGGGATCATTATTTCTATTTTTCAGCTACCTGGGCACGGAAATGTACCTTCCCATTTTTCCTCAATGCCATGCCATACCCTATGGATGCATTCTCATGTCTAGCCAAGCTTACTTCCAAGTGGGTTCCTACTCTTTCCTCACCTTCTTCAGTCACCAAACCTTAGATTGTTTTTCTTTCCCTCTATTTGTCATACCACATTCCCAACCTGACGTAAAAACATTTTGTAACTTATTCATTGCCGAACTCATTGCCACAGAAATTCAGAAAATCTAACCAAAGGTGAATAAAAATGGTAAAAAACTATGCAGAATGAATTGTAGGTCACTTTCTTGATAATTATAATGCATTCCTCTCCTATAACAGATATTTAAAGTTACTGCAGTTGAAGGTTTCCTTTTTGATATATCACTTCAGATAGCCCAACCTACTCTTGTCTATTGGCTGTTAACTCCAGTGAAGCAGGAATTATGCACTTTAATCACTGTTTATCAGATTGTACAAGAAGGATATTAAGCACATGGTTATTTACTAAGTGATCAGGTTAAAGTCACAGGTTCAGTAATACTTATCACAGCATTTGAGTCATTAGAACATGAATCCATATCTTTTGATACTAAGTTTTATTATTTGGTCCATAAATCTATTATTTTGTAAAAATTTAAGCAGAACTTTAGAATATTTTCCTTCGTAAACCCTAGCAACGAGTTAGTTAATCTTGAACAATTATGTTAAGAATCTAATGGCAAAAAGTAATGCCTTGGATTTTAAGAATTATTTCTTTATGAATTAAATTTACTTTGTGTGTATTATTTTAAATAACTTCATAAGATGGTAAGGAAAAGTGATATTCTTATCTTTCCCTTCACAGATGGCATTGGTAATACTTCATTCATCCATTCATTTGTTCCACAGATATTTGTTGGAGGTGCCAGGAGGTCTGCTGGGTGCTGAGTATATAGTACTGAATAAACCAAATAGTCCTTTTCCTTGAGGAGCTTAGAGTTTAAAACAAGATACAGACATTAAGTGAAGAAACACATAAAAAATGCATACCTTCAGATTATGATGAGTGTTATGAAGTAAAAGAATTGAGAGAAATCCAAGAAGGCCCCTTTGAGAAAGAGACCTTTGTTATGGGATGAAGGGTGAGAGTTAGGCTGAGTGGCATGCAGATGACTCAATACGTGTGGATGACCAGAATGCAGCTGAGAACCTGCAAAGCAGAGAGTGGCCTGATGGTAGTGAGAGGGGGCAGTGTCACAAAATGAAGCGGCGGAAGGAGGCGGGGAGGGCCTCCATCATCTTATTGCCCACGGTAAGGATTTGAGATGTTATTTTAAGTGCAAAGGGAAACCACTGAAGGGTTTTAAGCAGAGGAATAGGTAGAATCAAATTTTTATTTTAAAGGAGCACTCTGGCTGCTTTGTGGGGGCACAGGTTGGAGAGGTATGAGAGTGAAGGACCAATTAGGAAGCTCTCAAGTCAGTCCAGGTGGGTAAATTTCAGGGTGGTCACCATAGAGGTAGACAGATTTAAAATATATTTTCAAGTCACTTCAGTAGAACTTAGTGATGAATTGGAAAGAGCTGAGGTGAGGGATGTGGGAGAATGTGATGCTCTAAGTCCTTGATATGGCTCTGAGATTAGAGCCAGAAGGAACCTCGGATACTACTGATTCAGTGACCTGTTTTAGAGAAAACAGAATTGAGGTTCCAAGGGGCGAGGTGGTCTCCCCACACAAATAGTGAGTTCACTACAGGTAAAGAAATGACTGTTGTTCAAGGCCAAAAGGATGAGGCAGGGGAATTAAACATAGTCTGTTTATATTTAATTCTTACAGCTAAGAAAAATACTTGGGATAACTATTATGAGAAACTCACTACTTATTTTATAAATATTTGCAATGGGTCTGAGCATGCAGGAAAAAGTTTCCAGTTCCTTTTCCTGTACATTTAAGTGATTCATCGGTTGGGAGAGCCGTCTCCTCAATCTGGTCAGTTTTACAGTTTAATGATGCTGAATAAGTCCTTGATATTTCAGCCCAGGTTTTCACTTGTCCAATGTCAGATGCTATATTTTATTTGGAAATGTAATAGAAACCAATATTTCCTGGTCTGCCCCTTAAAAGAAGACAAGGAGCTTTATTCTTTGTGTGAATTATGTTCATGAATGCAAATTTTTAATTTTTTTTGTTTCTTTCTTGCCGATGCAAAAATAATTGAATGCTGCGAAGTGAGTCACAGTCCTTAGTCCTGTTTTGGTTGACATGGCCTATGCTTGGAAAGTCTGACTATTTGTTAAAATAAATTATAACTTTTAATGATTCTCTTTGGAGCATGAGGCTCGTATTCAGTGATAATAATAACAATGTTTTAATAGTAATAACTAATTCAGACAGAGCTAGTTCCTATATGCCAGGCACTGTACCAGGACTGTTAACGTATGCTATTTGCAAAGAGTCATACAGCTAATGTTGACAAAGCTGACATTCAAGCCCAAGTCTTTCTGATTACAGATCCCATGTCCAAAGCCATTCTCCTGGATATTCATTCATCCATTCAATAAATGTCAAGCAGTTGTGTGCTAGGACTGGGAATATTGCTGTGAAAAAAATGGACAAAAATCTCTGCTTTCACGAACTTATATTCTACTTGGGGGCAGAAATGGGTAAGGTAATGAAACGAAATAAGTAAGTAAAGTATATAGTGTGTTAGAAAGTGATGAATGCTATGGAGAAAAATAAATGCAAGTGAAAGGAGGTGTTGAAATTTTAAATTGAAGGGTTGGAGATGGCGTCATTGAGAAGGTAACATTTGAGCAAAGACTTCGACGACAGGGTGCTGAGCTCCATGGCTGTGGAGAGGAAGAGCATCCTAAGGAGAGGGAATAGCAGTGCAAATGCTCTCCTTCGGGAGCTGCCTGGCAAGTCTGGGGAAGAGCAGGGAGGCCAGGGTGGCGGGAGGGGAGGGAGCAAGGGACGAGTAGTAGATGCAGTTAGTGATGGAAGGCCAGATTGTCCTGTAGGGTATTTCAAGCCAGGGTAAGTTTTTTTTAACTATATAAGAAATACAAAAATCTTGTATCAGAATGCTATTTGTCATGCTATGATGAGGTAAGTCTTACTCACGTTGCGTTGGAGGTCTCCGAGAATTGACAAGTGACAGTGGTGCTGCTCTCTGGGCATGTCTGGTCCCCTGAGGAAGCAGGGCTGACTTAGGAAGTCAGCTGTGTGGCTGACATTTTAGTAGCCAAGAGGTGGATGGGTTTTAGTCAATTTTGCAACTAGTCTGTAAATCCAACTTTTATAGTGCGTTAGAACAGTGTTTCTCAAACTCGAATGTGCATATCAACTACCTTGATGGTGTGAACAAGCAGATTCTGATTCAGTACATCCGAGGTCAGGTCCATGGGCCTGCATCACTAACAAGCTCCCAGGTAAAGTCAGCGCTGCTTAGTCTGTGGTCCATACCTTGAGAAGCGGGCCTTTAGAGTTTGCTGAAGACTTTCCTATAAATCATGTCATTTTAATTTGGCTTTTCATCAAAACCCTGAGTTAATTGGTTCAAGTATCATTTTCATTTACAAATGAATAAACGGAAGCTGAGAGGGATGAGATGACCTGGCAGAGGTCATATGGCCACATGACAGAGCTGTGACTTGAGTTTAGTTCCCTGGTTCTAGACAACAGCTGCCCTGATGGCTTTTAAGCTCTGATACATAAAAGCATGCTAATGAATGTTTTTGGCTGGTGCTTCACACACACACACCACACACACACACACACACACGCGTGCGCGCAGCTGGGGTTGGGCGGTAGGGTAGAGAGGGGGATGATAAAGCCTCACTAAAGCTGCAGCTGCCCAGAGGCCCTCCTTGGCAGTCTCTGGAAATGATCCAGTCATCACGGCAGGCCCTGGAAATGTCTTGCCGTGTGCCTTTCTCACACACAATGCTGGCCCCCACCTCTGATGGGAACATTTTCTTCCCAGGTACTTTGCACATGAGCTAAACTGCATGTACCTCTGAGGTAATCTGGTCCTGTGCTCTTGCCCAAGTCAGAAAATTATTTACTGCCAAGCTGGAAAATACTGTTCTTCTCACCCAAGGAAAGCACTGTTCTCAGAAATGAAGCACATCACTTCATACTGAGCTCCAGCTTTCTGGGACAGGCAGAAATCTTTGAAGCATTTCCAGCCAAATCCTTGGAGAGGTAAACACATTTTTCAGCCGCAGGATTCCAGGTTAAAGAAGTGTGTCCCCCACTTGTTTACAAAGCAGCGCAGCAGCTGTTCGGAGGCCTCCACCCCCGTGGACAGACAGGCATTTGGAAGATGCACTGAGCCCTACCAGACAGTATGCTCAGGCTTCCTCCTCCCCCTCCCCCAGGAGCCCTCATCACCATCAACCACCGGCAGCACTGAGGGCTCGGTGCGGGAATGGCACAGGAGACACGCTTGGCTTCTCTGATTCAGTTTTGTTGTGCTCTTTTTATTAATGTTAAAAAAAAAAATCAGGTTGCCTCTCAAATTTGTCTGCAGATGACGATTAAAGAAAAACTCCTACCCGCACCCTCTGTTGCTTTCTAATCCCTAGTGAGAAACGTGGCTTCAGAGACACGGCATGAGTTTCTTGGTGCTGCTGTGAGAAGAGCTCTCCCACTCTGCCTCTGCCTGTGTGCCTGTGCTTACAAACTCAGCTTCTGTCCTGTGTCTTCTGTCAAATCCTTCTGGGACACACCACTTCACAGCGATTGCTTGTGTTCCTAATTCCTAAAACATAAAAGGTTTTTGCTACTGTTGGACATTTATCCTATACTGCCTTGGATGGTTATAGTAATCACAGAGATGACAATAGCTAGCCTGGATAGTGAATTATTCATTCCACACTGTGCTAAGCACTTGATACGGAATGTCCCGTTTATCCTCAAAATGGACCTCATAAGGTTAGTATTATTATCCCCATTGTAAGATGAGAAAAATTGAGGCACAGAGAAGTTAGGACTAGAGTTTGCCCAAGGTCATACAGCTCATAAGTTAGAGTCCAGACTAGAACCAGGTGTGTTTGGATACTTTTTATCTTTTCAATATGTAAAGATAATGCCTCTTCTTCTATTATGCTGTAAACTCTCTCTGATGAATAGCAGTCCTTGATAAACATCCCTGTATTTCAGCAAAGATTACTCTGGAGGCACTTCACCTTAATACCACTACCTAATACTACTGCCATTGTTAGCAATTATAGGAACTCAAATGATTAGGTAGCTGTAGTGGATATGTGGGGTTTTTTGTGTGTGTGTGTGTGTGTGTTTGCTTGCTAGCTTCAGATACCTTTGGAGAAACCACCCTGTTTCCATTCTTAGTCCATGTGATTGAGGTTAGTGTGAACTTCTCCTTGCCCCCTCACTCCAAAGTGGCACTCGGTCCTTGCCAATTAGAATAGTCCATACCACTGGACATAGGGATGGATAAGGAGACTGATACTGGAGGACCAATTTGAGATTGTGGGTACATCTCAAAGAATTACATGAGGCTGAGTCTACTTGGGGCCACCTTTGCCCTCATATGAGTACAGCCAGCCTAAGAAGAAAGCCAACATAAGAAAGAATAGAGCTGAGAGAAACAGAGATATAGTTTTAATGAGAGGTTTGAATCCTTGTATCCAGCTGAGATTTATTGCTAGATTTTTTTTAGCTATAAAAACAAATACATATTCTATTTTTGCTAAAGATTTTTTCAAGTTGGGTATTTTTCCCCTTATAGCTGGATGAGTCAGGACTAATACAACCCATGAGAAAAGAAACATAGCATTAAACTAACACTAATATCAAAGCACATGGCCCCTTTTCCTTTAAATTCCAGTCATTGACCAGCAAGGGTTTGCTCTCTTTTTTAATCTAGATTTTAGATTTTAATCTAGATTTTCTGTGATGATTGGGGTGTTCTAGAAATGATCAAGATCTGCACTGTCCAATACAGTTGTCACTGGCCACATGCACTACTGAGCACTTGAAAAGTGGCTATTGCAACTGAAGGACTGAATTTTTAATTTTATTTACTTTTAATTAATTTAAATTAAATAGCCACATGCAGTTTATGGCTATCATATTGGGTAGCAAAGATCTAGACCATCTTTGCACTACATGAATGAATACAGAGATGCCTGATGACTCCATTGCAATAGGTGGAATGACCAAAGAATTATAGCTTCCTCGCTCTGTTTCTGGTGGGTTCCCAGGTGTCCTCCCTCTGTTTCTGAATCCAGAGCTCATGCTCTTTCCCCTGTAGGAGGTTTAAAGAGGTGAATTACTTGTCTAAGTCTTCTAATGGCAAATGCCTTATCAGCTCTGCTTGTGCAATGGCAGATGAAGGGAAACTCCTACCTTTTGAACATGGCTATCCTGTTCCAGTCCCCCCACCCTGACACCTGTGTGAGACAGGCCCTGGAACGTCATTATAGTTCCTCATGGTCTAGATCATGTTAACCCTTGTGGTAGAAATGAATAAAGAAAAATAGACACAACAATATCCAGATTATTCTGATTTGTCGTCTAAGTCTTCATCTAAGTTTGGAGGAAGAAGGTGGAGCCAAATCTTAAGATATTACTTAACTAGAAATTCATCTAGTTATCAGAGCTTTTGGATTTTAAATCCCGACTCTGTCATTTAGCACATGTGAGACCTCTGTGGAGCCATTTGTGCTCTTTGAGTGATGAGTTGATGAGTTTTTGCAATTGAAACAATGGGGACAACAGTATTTATCTCACAGTGCCTTAGTGAGTACTAAGTGAGACGGTACATATGGAAGATGGAGCAGTGCTCTTTGAGAGCCCACTGTCCTTACTGTTTCATACTATTGTTGACATCCACGGGGTAATGTAAGTAATAACATACACAAACATGTTGATGATTCTCTAACAACTTTCCACATTAGGTCTCTTCACTAGCCTGTAGCATCTTTGATCTGAAATTTAGCTGGAAGTCTAGAGTTCCTCTCCACAAATTACTCAGTATTAACTGAAGTAAATTAAATGAAGATCTCTGTTCAGAAAGATAGGTGTCTTCCTGGCACTATCACTACTTTTCACTGCTTGGCACCTTCCTTTTCATCTTTCGGAAGTGTCAAGGGTCCTTGCCGCTGGGGTTTAAAAATAGTTGTTTCTCTTCTTTCCCCAAAGGGGGAAGCATTAAACACTTTGAAACCTGATGAGGAGGCCACATCCCTTCCCAGAGTGCCAACATAGATGCTGTTCAAAATAATTAGATTGGAGTTCCGGAAGCATTTATTCTAAAAATATTTGTTGCACACCTCCTACTTGTTAGACACTATGCTGGCCACCGAGGATCTAGTAATGAACAAAATAGACAGAATCTAGAGCTACTCTCATGGAGTTTATAATCTAAAGATGTTGCCTGATGATTAAGCATGGGGGATGGTTTAGGGTCTTGTTTATAGGATACTGGTCATCTCCCCCAAATCATTTTCTCATTAAGACAGCACGATTGATGAAGCCTACAGGTATGTGTACATGGGTTGAGAGAACATTATTTGATTAGATGCTGAAGCTTCTCAAGTTTTTTATTCTCATCATGCAAAGAGAACACTTCTAGATTTATGTAAAATAATTTAATGGTTGGATTCATGTGTAATGGCACCAATTCCATCCATTAGAAGAAGGAGGAGCCTTGTAAGGTCATATTGTCACATATTTTAGTCCCACAAATTGTCAGCTCATTTCACCCAGATTTCTGTCATACTCGCTCCAAAATAGAGAGGAAGCATTTCGGCATGGAGACATTGGGAAGCAGGTTCACTGGCATCAAATATCTCAATAGCTAGAGTATGCGTTTAAAGTATTCCTTCTGCAAACATTAATGCAGTATCCGTGTTATACCAGACACTGGCAGGATTTTGGAAGCGTTGCGTCTACTCAATTCTCTGGGAGGCATCTGCTTTCAGTAGTTTGAGAGCAATATGTTTCTGTGAATTTATACGATCACAGAAATTCTTTTAATGGGATCCTGTTCCTCATTTCCAAAAACTGCCGTGTTAGGATTTCAGCAAAAGAATCAAGGGATCAATGGGTGTACAAAACCAGGATTTTGTGTCTCATGATCTATTCTGACTTAATTCCATCATGGGTGACTGCAGTGTACAAATGTGATAACTCAAAAAGGACAAACGTATGGAAGTTTTGCGGTACGCGGGCCTCTCACTGTTGTGGCCTCTCCCGTTGCGGAGCACAGGCCCCGGACGCGCAGGCTCAGCGGCCATGGCTCACGGGCCCAGCCGCTCCGCGGCATGTGGGATCCTCCCGGACCAGGGCACGAACCCGTGTCGCCTGCATCGGCAGGCGGACTCTCAATCACTGCGCCACCAGGGAAGCCCCATATGGAAGTTTTGATACACTTTAGTTCCTTTTACTTTAGCAGACACATTGAGTCACATGTCCCATTAAGTACCACTGACAATAGTGTGCATTTACATGGATTATCTTACATTCCTCTGACATAGACATTATATTTGTTGCCATTTTACAGATGAGGATATTGGGACTCAAGAGTTAAGATGACATGCCCCAGGATGAGGCTGTAAAGAAATGATAGACCTGGATTGCATGTGGGGTTATTTGACTCCAAACCCCATTCTAGAAGCCTGTATACCTGTGGACATGATTGCATTTTCAGCTTTTTTATAGTCACTGCAAGATGGACAAACAAGGTTAAGATCTCAATAAATACTGGTCAGTTATAAGTTTGAGTCTCTATGGCAGAGTAGGATAGGGGATGGGAGAGCTGGGATTTAATTCAAATTAAAAAATATTTGTTTTCAGTACCTACTTGATACTGCTGTGACCGGCTACTTCTCTGTATGTTTGAAATTCAGATAAACTGGATTGGAATCACCAGCTCTACATCCTGGTTAATAGCTCTTCTGACCCCAAGCTTAATTCTTCTGCCTCCACACAGGTTCTATTTTTGAGCCAACTTGATGCAAAATTTACCCCCTGCAAGTTTCCACAAGACATGTAACCTCACAACAGCATGTTTTTCTATTACTTTTCCTGACCGTTTGGAGGTCACATTGAACAGTTAAAATATTTTGCTAGTATCCTGCTGGGAGCTGGCTCTCAAACTCACTTTCCCCTTCTACTGCTCCCTGGCCCCAGACACCCAGCATCACACACTTCCTGAGTCTTTCAAAAATCCACGCTTGAGCCCCCACTGGGGTACCCTCTTCTTGCAGCTTCCCAATGAAGCAGCGTCCATTCTCCCTCTTTACTTTTCTTTCTTTGGAAAGCTGAAAGGTGAATAAAATACTCTGCATTTCTACACTTAACAATTTTATGTACATTCTCATTTAATCTTTACACTCACTCTATGAATTAGGTGTTTTGTCCTCATTTTATGATGAAAAAACAGGCTCAGAAAAGTTGTAATTTGTCCAAGACCAGTTGTCACCGGGGGAGCTGTGTCGGAAACCTTGGCCCTCGACTCGGATTCTGATGTTTTCTCCACTCCATCGTGCCTCTCCAATCTGATGGAGGCGTGCAGTGGAGAGAGGAAGGATTCTTCCTTAGCTAGTATGCTCTGCCAGTGTTTCTCAATGGAGGGCGACTGACATTTTGGGTAGGATGATTTGCTGCAGGGAAGTCTCCTGGGCTTTGCAGGATGTCTGGCATCTCTGGTCCCACCATGCAATGCTGGTAGTGTCCTCCGGTCATTGTGGAAACCAATGAAATGTCCCTATACATGTCTGAAGATCACCCTTTGGAAAGGGGTGGAGCCTCCCCCATGGAGAAGAGCAGATTATCCCTACAAGTCAGTGGACTGATAAATCATTTCAATGTCAATCAGTTAATTAGAAGGCAGGCATGAATACATCAGCCCCTACTAATGTAAAGTGGCATCATGGTCAGAGAACAGAAGACAGTAGCAGCAACCCTCCTCTCCCCCCATTTAATACATAGATCTCCTGGAAGGTCCAGACTACAAGGTCATTCTCATCCCTGGAAGTAGGCTGTGGGTGGAATCCAAGATAGCAGAAAAAGCAAGACCCAGGAAGTGGTGCTTTGGAAAGCAGCAGGAAGGGAGGAGCCAGCATCTAGTGGTGGAGAAATCACTGGGCAAAGGGGAAGGAGCCTGGATCAGAGGGTGGCTATGAGTCCTCTTGGACATGTTTCTTAATTTGGGGACTTTGGGAGATCAGATATGCTGGTCATTTTGTTTACTGAGAGTTCTTAATACTTCAGTGGTTATGTACAGTTTAGCCTGCTAATGATTTCCATGCTTCTCAGCAGCTTCAGCCTGAATCATCTTTATTCCTTAGGAAGAAGGAAAGTCCAAGTCCATGATTTGATTCTGTTCAGAAGCTATAATCCTCAGGCCCAGGCTCAGGACTTGTGCTGCCCTATTTATCCCTGCTTATCACAATCTCTGGGTTAGGGAGATACATGATCTTAAATGTTAGCAGAGTCAGATGTGCTCAGTGGAAACAGTCTGGCTAACCCAAAGCAGATTCTCAGCCCTCTCCGCGGTTCTCCAGAAATCATGTCTGGCAGGATTTCTGCAACAGATCTGATAGTTGCTACTTGGAGAACTTGTAAGCTGTTTGTGAATTCACGGTGAATGGCCCTAATTACAGACACAAATTCCCATTGACACTAAGAGACTGGAAATGTACAGAAAATGCATTGAAAGCTTACTTGTGAAGTGTGTGTGTGTGTGTGTGTGTGTGTGAGTGTGTGTGCGTGTGTGTGTGTGCGTGAGAGAGAGAGAGAGAGAGAGAGAGAGAGAGAGAGAAGCAAGGAATATTCGATGAAGAGGGGAGTGCAAGAAAACCTGTGGACTTTCTTTAGACAGAAGGGGGCACCACAGGCACTAAGTCTGGGGCTGTCACGTGTGCGTGTGTGTGTGTGAGTGTGTGTGCGTGTGTGTGTGTGTGCGTGAGAGAGAGAGAGAGAGAGAGAGAGAGAGAGAGAGAGAAGCAAGGAGATAGGGTAGACTGAGCCAGGGACTCTGTAAGAGGCCATGGGAGACTCCACTGCCACCTGAGGATGGGTGTCTATACTTGTGAAGTGTGTGTGTGTGTGTGTGTGTGTGTGAGTGTGTGTGCGTGTGTGTGTGTGCGTGAGAGAGAGAGAGAGAGAGAGAGAGAGAGAGAGAGAAGCAAGGAGAGTGTGTTATATGAAAATAATTTAGGTTGGTAGAGGCTGGACAAGCTCTAAATGGAATAATTTGCATAGATGGCTACTTTGGGAAGGAAGTCAGACTGGAATGATAAGTTCTAATGATTTTCCTAACACAGAACGAACATAACTTAACCTCACAAGACATTCTACCAAAACATAGCATGCTCTACTAAAAGGCCAGTGTATAACTTCTGGTAATTGAGAGAAACAGGATAGGCAGACATAAGACATAAGAGAGTTGATAAAACTTACCAGAACTTACAGATTGGTTTTATTTTGTGTTATAGCACATCAGGTAAACTTTTTTGGTAGATGATCAGATTATTTCTTAAGAACTTTTCCTTTTAGAAGCACCAATGACTTCTTGTGTTTTTAATTTACTCAATACATGTTTCTTAGATTCTGACTCTATCCCAGGTACCACACACCCTCTACTTTCATGTGTATGAGTATGCCCGTGTGTGTGTGGTACAGATGGTCATTTGTAGAATTAGGAGAATAGATAGGAACTGGCTATTTTAATATCTTTTGCAGGTTTGCTGCTTGTTGGCTAAGCAATGATTCCAAAAGAGCAGAGGAAAAATAATATTTCTGCCTAATAATTGATTGTGTGACTTATCATCTACTGGTCAGTTTTCTGCTGTTAGCTTCTCTCTGGAAACACCTTCTTAGGATGGGCAGATGCATGCATATAATCGTGTGGACAAGTACATCATTGCTTCTTTGTAGACTGTATAGTGTTTGAAGAGACATCTTAATTCTTAGAGTGAGTCTAGAGAATTGCAGTTGTGAGGGTCAGCTCTTAGATGAGTGATGTTGGTAAGTTAATTTTAGAGAACTAGAACTTGGGTTTACTGGTAGAACATCTCTTCCCAGCCTGTGTTACTTGAAGAAGACGTTAGGAGCCTTTAGAAGGGTGTTATCTCTTTCAGATGGCAGGTTAGCAGTGAACATATTTATCTAGTATTAACTTAATGACACCTAAATAGAAACTTAATGACCTGAAGGAGTTAAAGTAACTCCTCCTATTGGTCAATCAACTGACCTGTTATACACAGACCAACTCTGAGTCAGTAGAACAAAGTCCAGTAAAAAAAGGCAAGAACAACAAATCAGGAAAAAATCATTTGTTTGTCTTAATACTTGTTCTGGTTATCTAATATTAGGTACCAACCATCTCTAAAGGTAGTGGTTCAAGATAATTTATTATTCCCTCTCATGGTTCTGTGGTGACAGGGCTCAGTTGGATGCTTGACTTTCTCCCATCTGAAGGCTTGACCAGTCTGACTCACTCACATGGCTGGCGTGACGGTGGCTATTGACTGGGAGTTTAGCTTGGATTGTGGACTGAGGCATCTACACATGTTTTAGTGGCTTCTCCCTGTGGTTTAGGCTTCTCACAGTCACAGAAATTGGGCTCCCAAAAGAAGCATCGCAAGAGCTAGAATTCAAGAGACAGTGGCTGCTAGTCTCCTTTTGATGGTGCTTCTTAAGTCCCAGGATGTCACTTTTGCTGCATTGCATTGGTCAAAGGCAAAGCAAGAAGGCCAGCCTAAGTTTAAGGGGAAGGACATTAGATTTCACCCTGTGATGGGAGAGCGGCAAGGTCACACTGAAGAAGAACATGTAGAATGGGTGATGTTGTTATGGTCACCTGTGGAAAATACAATTTGTCATTACAGTTATCACTTGATACTCATATTATTTCATATATATGATCACACTGTCATTGTTAAGACATTTTTGGAAAAACGATGATAGTAAGAAGATAAAATCCAGCAAAACAAAAGCAGAATGGTGGAGTGCTCTGACATCATGCTCACTTGGTTTTGAATCCTGATTTCACTCCTCTAAGACCTGTGGGACATTGGTCAAGACCCGCAACAAAATTTGTGGGGTCCAGTGCAAAATGAGATATTTTTCAAAACTTAAGAATTTTAAGGTAGTAGCATTAGATCATTAAACCAAGCATGGAGTCCTTTTCAGTGCAAGACCCTGCGTGTCCAATGGTTACACATCTCTGAGGTGCCTCTGGTCATGGTACATGATGCCTCTGAGCTTCAATCATATCTTCAAATTGGGAATAATACTATCTACCTTGCAGGGTGGTTGTAAAGAAAATTTGAGATGATGTTATGTGGCAGTGTTTATTAAGGTTATCAATGTGCTTATCAAGCTTATTAAGCCCACATTAGGTGCTTAATAAATAATAATATTGAAAGATAATAGCAGTAAATTGAATTAATATATAAATGGGAATTTATTTGGGGAACTTGTTATATTAATAATTTGTTTTTGGTAGGGGGAACCATTTTGCTAAGTGATCTTACTTTTGGTCTTGATTTTTCAAGTTAATAGGCCACTATTAATTTCCTGTTCAAAGAAATAAAAACTTGGTTGCAGGCCACAAGTGTGCCATGAATATATCCCTGGGTAGAAAACGTATGAATTTTAGAGAAATGCTTGACTCACATGTTTAGTCATTCACCACATAATATTTGCAGTCGTAAAAATGTCTGCTGTGATGCTTTCAAACTTGAGTAGAATTTCTTTTTCATGGAATACCACAGACGAGCAAGGTTCCAGGTTCTCAAATTGAGATACTGTAGTTAAACTTCAGTTATTGAAAAGAATGTTTTATACTGTAAACATAATTATATACTTCTTTTTAATATTTAACAGGTGAAATGATTTAAGTTCAAATCTCATTTTCAAATCCTACAGACACTTTTGAGAAGAGACAACAATAAGAACTTTTAAATCCTAAAGGACATGTAAGAAAGTTATGAGTTAATGAAAACAGGACCATTCATTTTCTTAAAAATAATTCCTTTGATGTATTTTCTTACCTGGAGAATAGAATTGTTGAGGAGTCATGTAGTTTGAAGGTAAGGTATGTTACACCTCCATTTTTCTGGTTAGCTATCAAGATAATGTTTCAGACAAAATGACTGAAAATCTAATGTTTTATTCAAATTTAGTTGTTAGAGATAGAAGGGGATAACCCTATGAAGCAATTATATTTTCTTTCTTTTCATTGCAAAGTTGTTCTCTCTCTCCTCCTCTCTTCCCTACCCACCCCATACCTCCATAATTTAAAGTTTCTAAATTATCTCCACAGTAACAGTAACAGATGTTTCCGTGGCGATATCATCCTTAATTTGTTATGGGTCTGTCAAAATCTGGTCAAGAATCCACATATCAGTCTTCTGTCTTCTGCTCAGGAAGGCGCAAAGGACAAACACCTTCATGAAGTGAATTGTGAGTGTTTTGAAGGAACTTCCTACCCAGTTCATGGAGGATTGGATCCTCCTAGTAAAATGCCCAACGTCCCATGGGCACTAACCCTGTAGATTCTGGGTAGACAAGGACATGCTGCCCCCATGCAGGGTCAGGGCCTGTATGACCAGCTCTATCCTTTAAAGGGTTGACTAAGATCTGAACCAAGGCAAACCAAAGGGCATAACAATGTTGTGGTCTTTATCAAAAAAGATTTGCTGTGTCCTTCTGTGTCACTTCAGAGCCTGGGTTGTCCACTGACGTTGCCTGGGACCTCCAAGTCTGTCTTCCATTTAGTGGTCCCTCATTCTGTTGCCTGCTTTCACCTGAGCTCTGCCAGCGGTATTTGCCCTCTCATGCTGGCCCTGCCTGTATCCTCAAACCTGTGGACATCATACCCACATCTGCCCCACATACCCAGCAGTCTTTCCCTCCCGCCAGATCCTACTGACCTGACCTCCCTCCACCGCAGCAACACTTCATCATTTTTCCTCTGACTAATCAGAACTTTCAATTTCCATATATACTGGCCCAGTGGATTCCTCTAGGAGCCTGCTATGTGTTGTATTGTGTTCCCCACAAATTCATGCATTTAAATCCTAATCCCTGGTGCATTCGAATATGACCTTATTTGAAGGAATATGACCTTATTTGAAGAAAAGGTCTTTGTAGAGATAATCAAGTTAGACTGAGGTTATGAGGGTGGGCTGTAATCCAGTAAGATTGGTGTCCTTCAGAAAAGGGGAAATTGGAGGTACAGTAGATTCAAATATAGGGAGAATGCTATGTGCACATTGAGATGGCCATCTGTGAGCTGAGGAGAGAGGCCTGGAACAGATCCTTCCTTCAGAAGGACCATCCCTGCCAATACCTTGATTTCAGACCTCTAGCCTGAAATCAAGAACTGAGACAATAAATTTCTGTTGCTAAAGCCAACAGTTTGTGGTACTTTTTTATGGCAGCCCTAGCGAACTAGGAGAGGGCCTTTCAACACAGCTCTCAACCCCTTTTCTTAGCTACTCCTTAGCATTCAAATGTTCAAAGCTTGTGTTTCGGCAATCATTCTTTTTATGCCCCAGAGAACATTGCCGTCCACACGGGAGGTCTACTTCCAGGTACACAAGCGCAAAATCTGCTGAGAATTTTCTGGCTGGTGCCTTGCAGGTCTCCTGGCTTTCTTGAGACTCTTATTTCTGAAGGAGCTCCTGGGCTGATGTCCACATCTCTAGTTGTGTCCAGCCTGGTCTTTCCTTTGAGTAGGCAGCATTCAGTCAGTGTCTTCAGACCATCCTTTCCTCCCTTCACCGGCTTCCTCCTAACTGGAGAGAGTGAAAGCAAGTCAGCCCTCAAATCCTCTACAGTGAGGAGTTGCCAGTGTCTGGCTCTGCTGCTTCATCACTAGGGTGACAGTGTGGCCAGTCATGCCATCAGGGCCACAAATCAAATGTTGCAGTCAGATACAATATTTTTTCCTCTGCCCTACCTATGAACAAGTGCCATCCTGACTCTCCATCAGGAGTCAAGCCATAATGACTTCTGATGGCAGGTGGCAGGACTACATCACATCTTGACATTAGCTTTTAGCTATTTTTTTTATAGCTGCCAGTGTGCTCATATACCTGTCTGTCATCACAATCAGACAGGTCTTAATGTCTCTGCACTATGGAGGAGGACCTCGGCTCCCTTCCAGCCCGTTTATTATGTTCCCAGCATAGCATTTTATCACACATTCCTCACGCATAGCCTCCTCTCCACCACCACAGAAATCTTCCAAGTTGGCAGCTTTAGTGTCTACTGCCATTAATCTTCACTAGGCTGGGATCACGGGGCAAAGGATGATTTATTGCAATTACCTGTTATAGTGCAGAGCTCAGGTGAGCTGGGCTAACATGCATTTACTGGGCTCCCTACCATTCTCCCACAGCCAAGAAGTAAAATGTGACTGCTTTGTTTCTATGTATATCTTCTTGCATTTAGCTCATCAAATGTTAGTTAATTAACGGAGAAGGGAGGAAATAGATTTACATAGTAGTAGGGTTATGTATAGACACAGTGAAGCCTGGCTGATCAAAGGCAGAACTGACACTGACATTTGATAGTCCATTTAATTTCTTTGTTGTTTCTGCACTTTAAGAAACATCCGAAGGAAATTCGAAATTGCACTTACCTGCCACTTTCCACACCATCCGTTCCAGGTGATTAAAACCAATCTGCATATAGTGTGTTTCATTTCCAATTTCTCACTCCCTAGGATGGCAGGGAGTGCATGAAGTGGGGATAATGTGTGCTTAGGTTCGGCTGGTGAGAGAGGAAGAGGGGGTGGGGGTGGAATAACAGGGAGAAGAACGTTCTATGGAAAGCTCTTTGCAGCAGAAAAAAATGTGTTCTTAAAAGTGGCCCATTGTTTCGCCATTACCAGCTCTGATGGGAGCTCTTTGTCTGCTCTAAGTAAAAAAACCGAAATACTCTCATGTCCCTGGCCTGATGAAGAAGTGACAGTTTTCAGGATAGATTACAAAGCATCTTTTTGCTATTGTATCTGGAATCTGATTCATTTGCAGTTGGATATAATCTGTAGGAGACACTATTTGGTGTCCATATGATGGACAATAACTCATTTGTTTCCTACAAGAGAGGGTTTGAACTAAATGATGCCTCTCCCTCTCTCCCTTCATCCTTTCTCTCCCCTCTCCCCCTCTCTCTGATGAAGCCAGCTGCCATGTTGTGAGCTGCCCTATGGAGAGAACCACATGGCAAGGAACTGAGAGTGGCTTTGGCCAGCAGCCAGGGAGGAGCAGAGGCCCTCTGACCAAAATCCTGTGAGAAGCTGAATCTTGCCAACCATGTGAGCTCAGAGGCAAACCCTTCTCCAGTGGAGCCTTGAGATGCCTGCAGCCCAGATAGCACATTGATCAAAGCATGGAAAAGAACCTGCACTAGAGCAACCAGCTAAGCCTTCCCCAGATTCCCGACTCTAGGAAACTGTGAGATGATGTGTTGTTTTAAACCATCACATTTTGTTAAATTTATTTTTTTAACATCTTTATTGGAGTATAATTGCTTTACAGTGTTGTGTTACTTTCTGCTGTATAACAAAGTGAATCAGCTATATGTATACATATATCCTCATATCCCCTCCTCTTGCCTCTCCCTCCCACCCTCCCTATGCCCCCCATCTAGGTGGTCAGAAAGCACTGAGCTGATCTCCCCATGTGGTGCAGCTGCTTCCCACCAGCTATCTATTTTACATTTGGTAGTGTATACATGTCAATGCTACTCTCTCACTTCGTTCCAGCTTACACTTCCCCCTTCCCATGTACTCAAGTCCATTCTCTACATCTGCATCTTTATTCCTGTCCTGCCCCTATGTTCTTCAGAACGTTTTTTTTTTTTTTTTGGTTCCATATATATGTGTTTTAGCATACGGTATTTGGTTTTCTCTTTCTGACTTACTTCACTCTGTATGACAGACTCTAGGTCCATCCACCTCAATACAAATGACTCAATTTCGTTTCTTTTTATGGCTGAGTAATATTCCATTGTATATATGTGCCATATCTTCTTTATCCATTCATCTGTCTGTGGACACTTAGGTTGCTTCCATGTCCTGGCTATTGTAAATAGTGCTTCAATAAATATTGGGGTACATGTCTGTTTTTGAATTATGGTTTTCTCAGGGTATATGCCCAGTAGTGGGATTGCTGGGTCAATGGTAATTCTATTTTTAGTTTTTTAAGGAACCTCCATACTGTTCTCCATAGTGGTTCTATCAATTTACATTCCCATCAACAGAGCAAAAGGGTTCCCTTGTCTCCACAGCCTCTCCAGCATTTATTGTTTCTGGATTTTTTTGATGATGGCCATTTGGATGGGTGTGAGGTGATACCTCATTGTAGTTTTGATTTGCATTTCTCTAATGATCAGTGATGTTGAGCAACCTTTCATGTGTTTGTTGGCAATCTGTATATCTTCTTTGGAGAAATGTCTGTCTATTTAGGTCTTCTGCCCATTTTTGGATTGGGTTTTTTGTTTTTTTGATACTGAGCTGCGTGAGCTGTTTGTATATTTGGAGATTAATCCTTTGTCAGTTGCTTCATCTGCAAATATTTTCTCCCATTCTGAGGGTAGTCTTTTCATCTTGTGTATGGCTTCCTTTGCTGTGCAAAAGCTTTTATGTTTCATTAGGTCTCATTTGTTTATTTTTGTTTTTATTTCAATTTCTCTAGGAGATGAGTCAAAAAGGATCTTGAAGTGATTTATGTCATAGAGTGTTCTGTCTATGTTTTCCTCTAAGAGTTTTACAGGTCTTTAATCCATTTTGAATTTATTTTTGTTTATGGTATTAGGGAGTGTTCTAATTTCATTCTTTCACATGTAGCTGTCCAGTGTTCCCAGCACCACTTATTGAAGGGGCTGTCTTTCCTCCATTGTATATTCTTGCCTCCTTTATCAAAGATAAGGTGATCATATGTGGTGGGTTTATCTCTGGGCTTTCTATCCTGTTCCATTGATCTATATTTCTGTTTCTGTGCCAGTACCATACTGTCTTGATTACTGTAGCTTTGTAGTATAATCTGAAGTCAGGGAGCATGATTCCTCCAGCCCTGTTTTTCTTTCTCAAGATTGCTTTGGCTATTCGGGGTCTTTTGTGTTTCCATACAAATTGTGAAATTTTTTGCTCTAGTTCTGTAAAAAATGCCATTGGTAGTTTGATAGGGATTGCACTGAATCTGTAGATTGCTTTGGGTAGTATAGTCATTTCCACAATATTGATTCTTCTAGTCCAAGAACATGGTACACTTCTCCATCTATTTATGTCATCTTTAATTTCTTTCATCACTGTCATAATTTTCTGCATACAGGTCTTTGGCCTCCTTAGGTAGGTTTATTCCTAGGTATTTTATTCTTTTTGTTGCAATCATAAATGGGAGTGTTTCCTTAATTTCTCTTTCAGATTTTTCATCATTAGTGTATAAGCATGCAAGAGATTTCTGTGCATTAATTTTGTATCCTGCAACTTTATCAAATTCATTGATTAGCTCTAGTAGTTTCCTGGTGGCATCTTTAGGATTCTCTATGTATAATATCATGTCATCTGCAAATAGTGACAGCTTTACTTCTTCTTTTCCTATTTGGATTCCTTTTATTTCTTTTTCTTCTCTGATTGCTGTGGCTAGAACTTCCAAAACTATGTTGAATAAGAGTGGTGAGAGTGGGCAACCTTGTCTTGTTCCTGATCTTAGTGGAAATGGTTTCAGTTTTTCACCATTGAGAACGATGCTGGCTGTGGGTTTGTCATATATGGCCTTTATTATGTTGAGGAAAGTTCCCTCTATGCCTACTTTCTGCAGGATTTTTATCATAAATGGGTGTTGAATTTTGTCAAAAGCTTTTTCTGCATGTATTGAGATGATCATACAGTTTTTCTCCTTCAGCTTGTTAATATGGTGTATCACATTGATTGATTTGCGTATATTGAAGAATCCTTGCATTCCTGGGATAAACCCCACTTGATCATGGTGTATGATCCTTTTAATGTGCTGTTGGATTCTCTTGGCTAGTATTTTGTTGAGGATTTTTGCATCTATGTTCATCAGTGATATTGGCCTGTAGTTTTCTTTCTTTGTGGCATCTTTGTCTGGTTTTGGTATCAGGGTGATGGTGGCCTCGTAGAATGAGTTTGGGAGTGCTCCTCCCTCTGCTATATTTTGGAATTTTGAGAAGGATAGGTGATAGCTCTTCTGTAGATGTTTGATAAAATTCTCCTGTGAAGCCATCTGGTCCTAGGCTTTTGTTTGTTGGAAGATTTGTAATCAGAGTTTCAATTTCATTGCTTGTGATTGGTCTGTTTATAGTTTCTATTTCTTCTTGGTTCAGTCTCGGAAGGTTGTGCTTTTCTATGAATGTGTCCATTTCTTCCAGGTTGTCCATTTTATTGGCATACAGTTGCTTGTAGTAATCCCTAATGCTTCTTTGTATTTCTACAGTGTCAGTCGTCACTTCTCCTTTCTCATTTCTAATTCTGTTGATTTGAGTCTTCTCCCTTTTTTTCTTGATGGGTCTGGCTAGTGGTTTATCAATTTTGTTTATCTTCTCAAAGAACCAGGTTCCAGTTTTATTGATGTTTGCTCTTGTCCTTCATTTCTTTTTCATTTATTTCTGATCGGATCTTTATGATTTCTTTCCTTCTGCTAACTCTGGGCGTTTTTTGTTCCTCTTTCTCTAATTGCTTTAGGTGTAAGGTTAGGTTGTTTATTTGAGAAGTTTCTTGTTTCTTGAGGTAGGATTTTATTGCTATAAACTTCCCTCTTAGAACTGCTTTTGCTGCATCCCATAGGTTTTGTGTTGTCATGTTTTCATGGTTATTTGTTTCTAGGTATTTTTTTCTGTTTCCTCTTTGACTTCTTCAGTGATCTTTTGGTTATCTAGTAGTGTATTATTTAGCCTCAATGTGTTTGTATTTTTTACAGTGTTTTCCCTATAATTGATATCTAGTCTCATAGCATTGTGTTCGGAAAAGATACTTGATATGATTTCAATTTTCTTAACTTTACCAAGGCTTGATTTGTGACCCAAGATATCATTTATTCTGGAGAATATTCCATGAGCACTTGAGAAGAAAGTGTATTCTGTTATTTTTGGATGGAATGTCCTATAAATATCAATTAAGTCCATCTTGTTTAATGTGTCATTTAAAGCTTGTGTTTCCTTATTTATATTCATTTTGGATGATCTGTCCATTGGTGGAGGTGGGGTTTTAACCCCTAGTATTATTGTGGTACTGTTGATTTCCCATTTTATGGCTCTTAGCATTTGCCTTATGTATTGAGGTGCTCCTATGTTGGGTGCATAAATATTTACAATTGATATATCTTCTTCTTGGATTGATCCCTTGATCATTATGTAGTGTCCTTCTTTGTCTCTTGTAATAGTCTTTGTTTTAAAGTCTATTTTGTCTGATATGAGAATTGCTACTCCAGCTGTCTTTTGATTTCCATTTTCATGGAATATCTTTTTCCATCCCCCTGCCTCACTTTCAGTCTGTATGTGTCCCTAGGTCTGAAGTGGGTCTCTTGTAGACAGCATATATACAGGTCTTGTTTTGGTATCCATTCAGCCAGTCTATGTGTTTTGGTTGGAGCATTTAATCCATTTACATTTAAGGTAATTATCGATATGTATGTTCCTTTTACTGTTTTCCTAATTGTTTTGGGTTTGTTGTTATAGGTCTTTTCCTTCTCTTGTGTTTCCTGTCTATAGAAGTTCCTTTAGCATTGTTGTAAAGCTGGTTTGGTGGTGCTGGATTCTCTTTACTTTCACTTGTCTGTAAAGGTTTTAATTTCTCTGTCAAATCTGAATGAGATCACCACTGGGTAGAGTAATCTTGGTTGTAGGTTTTTCCCTTTCATCAATTTAAATATGTCTTGCCACTCCCTTCTTGCTTGCAGAGATTCTGCTGAAAGATCAACTATTAACCTTTTGGGGATTCCCTTGTATATTATTTGTTGCTTTTCCCTTGCTACTTTTAATATTTTTTCTTTCTATTTAATTTTTGATAGTTTGATTAATATGTGTCTTGGTGTGTTTCTCCTTGGATTTATCGTGTTTGGGACTCTGCATTTCCTGGACTTGATTGACTATTTCCTTTCCCATGTTAGGGACGTTTACAACTATAGTCTCTTCAAATATTTTCTCAGTCCCTTTCTTTTTCTCTTCTTCTTCTAGGACCCCTATAATTCAAATGTTGGTGCATTTAATGTTGTCCCAGAGGTTTCTGAGACTGTCTTCAATTCTTTCATTCTTTTTTCTTTATTCTGCTCTGTGGTATTTATTTCCACTATTTTATGTTCCAGGTCACTTATCCATTCTTCTACCTCAGTTATTCTGCTCTTGATTTTTTTCTAGAGAATTTTACATTTCATTTATTGTGTTGTTCATCATTGTTTGTTTGCTTTTTTGTTCTTCTATGTCCTTCTTAAATGTTTCTTGTATTTTCTCTATTCTATTTCCAGGATTTTGGATCATCTTTGCTATCATTACTCTGAATTCTATTTCAGGTAGACTGCCTATTTCCTCTTCATTTGTTTGGTCTGCTGGGTTTTTACCATGCTCCTTCATCTGCTGCATATTTCTCTGTCTTCCCATTCTTCTTAACTTACTGTGTTGCAGGTCTCCTTTCGCAAGCTTCAGGTTCATAGTTCTCGTAGTTTTTGCTGTCTGCCCCCAGTGGGTTAAGTTGGTTCAGTGTCTTGTGTAGGCTTCCTGGTTGAGGGGAGTGGTGCCTGTGTTCTGGTGGGTGGGGCTGGATCTTGTTTGTCTGCTGGGAGGGGTTGCATCCGATGGTGTGTTTTGGGGTGTCTGTGAACTTAGTATGATTTTAGGCAGCCTCTCTGTTAATGGGTGGGGTTGTGTTCCTGTCTTGCTAGTTGTTTGGTATGGGACCTCCAGTACTGGAGCTTGTTTGGAGCTGGGTCTTACTGTTGAGAGGGAGATCTCTGGGAGAGCTCTTGCCGACTGATATTACATGGGGCCGGGAGGTCTCTGGTGGTCCAATATCCTGAACTCGGCTCTCCCACCTCAGATGCTCAGACCTGACACCAGGCTGGAGCACCAAGACCCAGTCAGCCACATGGCTCAGAAGAAAAGGGAGAAAAAAGAAAGAAAAAATATAAATAAAGAAAAAAAAGAGTAAAATATATATATATATTATTAAAATTTTAAAAAAATATTAAAAAAAAGAGTGCAACCAAACCAATAAACAAATCCACCAATGATAACAAGCACTAAAAACTATACTAAGATAAGCATAAAGATCAGAAACAAGTCAGTCACAGACAGCAAAGCCCAAGTCTACAGTTGCTCCCAAAGTCCACTGCTTGAATTTTGAGTTGATTTGTTGCCTATTCAGGTATTCCACAGATGCAGGGTACCTCAAGTTGATTGTGCAGATTTAATCCGCTACTCCTGAGGCTGCACGGAGGAATTTCCCTTTCTCTTCTTTGTTCGTACAGCTCCTGGGGTTCATCTTTGGTTTTGACCCCCCCTCTGAGTTTAGGTTTCCCTCAGGCTTCTGTTCCCACCCAGACAGGATGGGTTTAAAGCAGCAGCTGATAAGGGGGCTCTGGCTCACTCATGCCGGGGTGAGGGCAGGGTATGGTAGTTATAATTGGAATGTGGGGCGAGCCTGCAGTGGCAGAGGCCGGCGTGACGTTGCAACAGCCTGAGGCATGCTATGTGTTGTCCCAGGGAAGTTGTCCCTGGATCACAGGACCCTTTCAGTGGCGGGCTTCACAGGCTCCCAGGTGGGTGTGGATAGTGACCTGTGCTTGCACACAGGATTCTTTGTGGCTGCAGCAGCAGTGTTAGCGTTTCATGCCCGTCTCTGTGGTCTGAGCTGATAGCCTCGGCTTACGCCTGTCTCTGGAGCTCATTTAGGCAGTGCTCTGCCTTCTGTGGATAGACAGGGAAGGAATCCCCTCTCCTCACGCACCCTGAAACAATGGTCTCTTGCCTCTTAGGCAGGTCCAGAGTTTTGCCCAGACTCCCTCCTGGCTAGCTGTGGAGCACTAGCTCCCTTCAGGCTGTGTTCACACCACCAACCCCAGTTCTCTGCCTGGGATCTGACCTCTGAAGCCAGAGCCTCAGCTCCCAGCACCCCCTTGCCCTGGCCAGTGAGCAGACAAGCCTCTCAGGCTGGTGAGTGCTGGTCGACACTGATCCTCTGTTGCGGGAATCTCTCCAGTTTGCCCTCTGCACCCCTGTTGCTGCACTCTACTCAGTGGCTCTGAAGCTTCCCCTCTCCCACCCCCTGTCTCTTCCAGTGAAGGGGCTTCTTAGTGTGTGGAAACCTTTCCTCCTTCACAGCTCCCTCCCAGAGGTGCAGGTCCTGTTCCTATTCTTTTGTCCCTGTTTTTTCTTTTTTCTTTTGCCCTACCCAGGTATGTGGGGAGTTTCTTGCCTTTTGGGAGGTCTGAGATCTTCTGCCAGCGTTCAGTAGGTGTTCTGTCAGAGTTGTTCCACATGTAGATGTATTTCTGATGTGTTTGTGGGGAGGAAGGTGATCTCCATGTCTTAGTTCTCTGCCATCTTGAAGGTCCATCTACTGTGATGGTGGGTTGATATGCGGTTTCTCCAATTCCAAGAGAGAGGAATTACAGTACTATATGGTACTGTAATTCTTTGAAAGGGACAAACAGGTGGTGGTGATGGTGGTTCCTGCAGTCACTGTGAGCTGCGGTGGGTCCGAGGGTAGCAAGGGCATCTCTGGGCACATGGCTTGCGTGGTGGCTGCCCTTTGGATGCAGCCCAGCTGTGCAGTGGTCTAGACCTCGGCGTGGCTGAGGGCTCCTTGCAGCATGGAGCTAAACCATTACATTTTGGGGCATTTTGTTACACAGCCATAGATAACTAATACAACATGGAAAATTTAAACACACAGGAATATTTCTATAATTCTCTTAGCTATAGAGGGAAATCTTGGAAAAGCTACATTTGCCTTGGAATTCTGTAAGGAGTAAAAAAATGAGATCAATAAAGTAATGATAAAAATATTTAACAAATCTGACTGGCACAGACACCAACCAACCAGAAATTAGCCTTGTCACTGAGCAGGGTGCTGAAAGCATGCTGTGGTGCCAGGCCCATGGTGCACTCTAGTTGCTGACTTGTGGAGGGTTGCATGTGGTTCTGGCAGAAAGGGTGGGGCCACTTACAGGTATTTGTGGGGCTCAGAGAAGGGGTTAAATATCTACTGGGATGAGTACGTCTATGTTTTAATATTCAGCATGCTCATATTAGTGCCTCTCTCCTGGATATCAGTCCTGGGCCAGTTCAAAGAAACTCATTTCACATAGTATGATCTGAATCAGAAGGCACAGACCCGGGGCTTCCCTGGTGGCACAGTGGTTGAGAATCTGCCTGCTAATGCAGGGGACACGGGTTCGAGCCCTGGTCTGGGAAGATCCCACATGCTACGGAGCAATGAGGCCCGTGAGCCACAACTACTGAGCCTGCGCGTCTGGAGCCCGTGCTCTGCAACAAGAGAGGCCGCGATAGTGAGAGGCCCGCGCGCCGCGATGAAGAGTGGCCCCCGCTTGCCACAACTAGAGAAAGCCCTCGCACAGAAACGAAGACCCAACACAGCCAAAAATAAATAAAGAAATAAATAAATTAGAAGGCACAGACCCTGTGGTGGGGGGAGTGGAAGGTGGGAATCCCTTTTGGTTCTTCCCTCTGACTTAACTGAGGAGACACTTATGGGTTCCAAGGTTCCCAAAGGCCAGAATCAGCTGGATTTTCCATTTGCTTCTCAGTAAGTCATCTATTACAAGCCCAAAGGTTTTAGAGAACATACCCTCCCACAGCTGGAAGCCCAGGTTTTGGTCTGACACCCTTTCTCCTGTTTTCATGTATTAGTGAATGTAATTCTACATTGTTCAGGAGCCTGGGCAAGGCAGGCCTTTTAAACGTTCAGCTGCATGCTTGAACTGGGAAAATCATAGCTGTTCCTCGCTTTTGATAATGCCAGGGAAATTGGTAAATAAATAAATAACTAGGACCAGGGTTCATTTACTAAATACCCCAATATGTGCAAGCAAACCGCATCAGGCACATCAAAGGAAAAGAAAAGCATAATTTAGTAATAACATGGTCTCCTGCAGCCTCCTGCTTAACTCGGGTTAAGTTAAAAGAGGTAAATCAGGGGTTTTGAAGCACAATTTTATACTTAGTCTTCTTTTTCTTTTTTCGCAAAAAGAACAGGATCTGGGACTACTTCCTATGCTAGCAGGATCTGGCACAGTTTTCCTTCCTGTGAAAGGGGAGACCTTTAAAAATAATTGTTACCGATTACTCTTTATTTACCCTTCAACTGGGGAATCTCCCCTCACGGAAGAAGCGTGCCAGTATTGAAAGTGTTTGCAAGTACTTGAGGGACTTCATATCCTCCGTGTCAGGGATTGGTTTTCAGTCTGAGTGTGGAAGAAACAGTGCAGAGCCCACGCCCTGACTGAGGAGGCTAGTCTGTAAGGCAAAAGGAAAAAGATAGTGTGCTTGGGGAGCGAGATAAATGCATTGTCTCCTGGGACACCTTCCAAACTGTCTGCCTCCCAGGGACATCCAAACCTTTGGCTGTCCAATATCAGGGAGGAGGCAGCATAGCGATGGCACTAGGAACTCCCATGGTCATGACGCCTTTGTATTTCCTTATAATCAGCCATGGTTGGTGCAGTCATGTCCCTATCACACTGGACTGCCCACTGCCCTCCAGCATCTCAGCCTCAGCCCCAGAGTTCCCCCGCCCTGGCTAGCCTTCCAGGGTGCATCACCCTCCAGCTCGGTGGCCTGCTCCTTCGCCTGGTCCCCCTCGCTTAAAACTGGCTACACCCCTGGGCATCAGCCCCAAATTGTCCTGATTTCTCACTACCTGCCCTCCATCTGAGTACTGGGTCTTTTCACTTCCAGCCTACTACTGCGTGGTCTGATATTTAAAACTGCTCCTTTTGAACCTCCTCCAAACTGAAATGACACTTTCTGTCCACCAAGTCCTTCATTGTATGCACCCGCCTAATGGACATGCATGGGCTCCAGAGTCAGGCTGTCTGGGTTCAAATGTCAGCCCTCCTACTTGTGAGCTGTATAATCTCAGGCAGATCACTTGACTTTGCTAAGCTTTGTTTTCCCATGATTAAAATGGAAATTTCTCCAAGCCTCAACTTTTTTCCTTAAGATGAGAATCAGTAATCCCTAACTTGTAGGGTTGTTGTGAGGATTAAATGATATAGCATGTGTAAAATATTTCACATGCTGACTGGCTGCGTAAAGGTGCCCTCAATAATTGAGATTTATGCATGTGATTTAATACTCCTCTATACCACTGATATTTCTTTGACTATTAGATTGTTTTATCCTCTTAACCTCCCTCTTAGGTAAGTACCCTTGCACAAGAGGTGTTAAGTAACTTGCCCGAGCTCATACATGGATAAAGAGAGGTTTGACTGTAGGTCTGAATCCAGAACCTGCTTCCAGATTCCCTTAAAATGATGAATGATTTATTCTCTTTTACTCTACATTTTGGCTAGGAGCTGATGAAGTGTTTACGCTTCAAATGGTGTACCCATACAAAGGGATAAATTGAGAGAGTTGAGAAGTCAACACAGGTGTAATTAGGCGGATCATCTGCTGTTGATAATGACTCACCCAGATGTCAACAAAACAAGTTCCTAAATAGAGTGGATGTTGGTAGTAAACTTGAAAGCAAGCCATACCTTGGAAGGTCAAGCATCACTGCTGATGGAAGGGAGCAATAGCGTAATTAATTCAACGCATGGATAAGTAGTGATTTACATTTAGATTTAGAATCTACTTAATACCCATATTGGTTCAGGTGGAAATGTTGAACACATCAACCAGTTGGAGAAGCCATGCCATAAGGATCATACCCATCAGGGGCTGGAAACCTATCCCCACCCCCTCCCACGTTCTCCTTTTTATCTAGGGGCCAAAGGTGAGGCTACACTTTCACCTCAGGGAAGTTCCCACTAAGTTTCATGTCCTCCACATGCCTTCTTGGTGATTTGGAGAAAAGAAAGTAAACTCATTGATTTTTTTCTTGGGATACAACTGAGTGACTGCTCGAGGCATATGGCGACATCCTTGGCTTGTTCTCACATGCAGGGTAGTAGATTGGACATCAGGAGGCTCCTCTGGGCAAGTTGCTCTTGACCTCAGTTTTGTGAAAGGAAAAATGAGGAACTCCAAAATTCGAAATCTCTTTCCTTTCTAGATTGTGCTGGGCCACAGAAGGAATGGGCCACCAAAAAAGAATGAAGGAATAATAGAAGTGGAGAGTGCCTAAAGTAGAGCCTTTCTAAACAAAATGGGTCAACTTTCAGAGTTAATAAAAGGTTGCTGCCAGATGAGAAGTTGCCTGGGACTGTTGTCATGTGTGCAAACCAGAAGCAGATAGATATTACTTAGTCTTCTTTTATTTGGCCTAAAGATAGTTTTAAAAATAATTGAATTTCATTTATAAATCAGGAGATTTCATATGAAAATCTAGATTTTTTCTTTTGCTTGAGAAATAGGAAATTCTGGTGACAGTGGACCTGCATTTCCATGGACAATATTTAGTCAGGGCTGAGTGACAGCGAGCCCCTTAGAGGCTGGGCTCCCCAGTTCCACCCAGTCCTGGGTAGGACACTTATTTTGTCTCTTGGCTCTCAGAATTAGTTCATTTGCCACTCATCTCGGCAGTCACTTTATTGTTTCTTACACTCTATTGTTTTTTCTTATTCTCTATTATTTTATATTCTTCTGGTACTTGACCCATTTGCATTACCGCAAGCTTGTTAATATGTGATCTCTGCTTTAGATAAATACCAAATACACATCATTCGGCAGTTTAGAGTTGGCATAGCCAATTGGGAAGATCTATTCTACGAGGAGGGTTACTTACTTGGTCAACCCAATCTGGATTCCAGAAAAGTGTTTCTAAATGCCTTTTTTTTTTTTTTTTTTTTTTGCGGTACGCGGGCCTCTCACTGCTGCGGCCTCTCCCAT